>NC_090449.1:514722621-515025651 GCF_031143425.1 Pleurodeles waltl
AAACTCAAGTGCAAACTACACGCATCCAGAACTCAGCAGCACGACTCATCCTCGACCTCCACCGACACGAACACATCTCTCCACACCTCAAATCCCTCCACTGGCTCCCCATTGACAAAAGGATCACCTTCAAGATCCTCATCCTCACACACAAATCACTCCACAACACAGGCCCTGCCTACCTCAACGAGAGTCACCTTCCACACCCCCACACGAAACGTCCGTTCAGCTGACCTCTCTCTCGCCTCTGACCCCCGCATCAAACACACCACCACCGGGGGCAGATCCTTCTCCTACATTGCACCCAAAACATGGAACGCACTCACAACCCACATTCGCAAGACCCAAAACCTACTTCTTTTCAGGAAGGGCCTCAAAACCTGGCTTTTTGAACAGTGAACCTCCTAGCCCCTTTCCCTCCCCCCCGTCCCCCCCCCAGCGCCTTGAGACCCTCACAGGTGAGTAGCGCGCTTTATAAATCTCTTTGATACAGATCTACCTATATATATATATATAAATATATATCTACATAGATATATCTATAGATATATCCATGTACCTAGATATATCTATCTACATAGATATATATATATAGATATATACATATATTTTTTTTTAGTTGTTGTATGGTTTTCTTGGGGGCCAAAATGGCCCCCAGGGAAACCCTACAACATCTAAAAAAAAAATTGCCCCCACAGGGGGTCACCCTGCCCACGGGCGACCCCCTGTCATTTCATTTTTTTTTTTTTATTATTTTTTTTTTGAAAAAAAAAAAAAATCCCCTGGGGGGGGGGGGGGGGGCGCGATCGCGCCCCCCCCCCCTCCCCAGGGGGCACCTACCTTTTTATTTTTTTAGGAAAATTATCCGGGGGGGGGGCGGCCCGTTTTCCGGCCAGTGGCCGACGCCCGCATTTAAGAGGTTAAGGACAAGAAAGTACATAAACTTAGGAGAGATGAAAATGATTATAAGAGTGGGAGGGTTTTTACCTTTGCACGAAAATACGACAACCTAAAAATAGACAGCAATAGGGACACCACTTCTACCAAGGCTAATCTTTCCTCCTCTAATCTCGCGACTAGTGACACAGACATCTCTAGCATCTCAAGTGGAACCAGCGAAGATATGAGGGACCACACACCACCGCCCTCCTCTACACATAGGTCACCTTTTTTATTGGAACTGGAAAGGTTCCGGAAAGGTCAAAAACAACTTCAGAGGAGGGAAGTAACAAACACAAGCCCATCAGACGGGGGAAGCACAAGCACAAACACAAACAGACGACCAGAGGGCGTGGCCACGCGTTCAATAACTCGCAACATACACCAATGATGGATAAATCTGGTTCTTTGAATGACACTACCAACACCATCTCGATTGTTAATCTATCTTCCACAATTCTCAATACTGACCAAACTAATGTGCTTAAGAAAGGTCTAGGATTTGTACCTACGAGACTGCCAGATTTCACACAACTTCATATTAGTTTGTTCAAATTCATTCGCAAATGCAAACTCTATAAATACTTTCAAGACTTACACATCCCGAATAGGGTAACCTCTACACTGTACCAAACTCCCAGTACAATGACCATTAAGGATGTCAAGGACATCCAAACCTTACTCTCAATAGAATATAATGAGGGCCCCTTACCACCTCTCACTGAGATTCTGACTGATCTCAACATAGACTATAATGTCAGGTCCCTTAGTGGTCTGAAGACAACATCTAAGTTCACCCCTATAATACCTAGGGACTATGCTATTGATTCTTTTTGCAGTAAGGTCACCAGTGATCTTTACTGTATGGAGGAACAATTTTTGCTAGGACGTAAATCCATTCACATGCATAATATCACCCTTGCCGAGAAACAAACCTTACTGTCACTTGGCATGTGCAATGATATAGTCATCAAGGAGGCTGACAAGGGTGGAAACATCGTAATCATGGATAGAGTGGACTATATAGCCGAACTGGATCGCCAATTGGCAGATGATAATGCATACCTCAAACTGACTTACAACCCCATACTGGAAGTCAACAGAAGCATTCTACAGAAATTACAAACATTTCTGAACCTTGATTTGATCTCGGACATGGAATACAAGTACCTATACAATAACACACCTACCTCACCATGTATCTATATTCTACCTAAGATACACAAACCTGGTCCATTCCCCCCGGGTAGACCGATCATCTCTGGTATCGGCTCCCCCACGGAGAAACTGTCGGAATACATAGACATCTTCCTTCAGCCCTTTGTCCAGAATTTGCCTTCGTACATTAGGGACACGAAAGACTTACTGTGTAAAATCACTGACTATGAATGGACAGAAGGACATTTTTTAGTTACTCTGGATGTCACTTCACTGTATACAAGTATTCCGAGAGTGGAGGGTTTGACTGCCATTCAACACTATCTCGACACTAGGGATGCTTCTCTACTGAACCACACAAGTATGATTGTGGATATGATAAACTTGGTCCTAGACAATAATGTTTTCCTACATAATGGATGTTGGTATCGACAGATACAGGGAGTAGCCATGGGGGCCAAATTTTCTCCATCATATGCCAACTTGTACATGGGATATCTGGAAAAATTACATGTATGGCACTCGTGCCCACCACTCCTTTCACAACACATTCTGTATTGGGGTAGATATATAGACGACATCTTAGTCTTTTGGTCAGGCGATGCATCCTCACTTGTACTCCTTACTGAACATTTGAACAACAATACTTTTAACATCAAATTTACCCATGAGGCCAGCCAATCTTCCATCAATTTCCTGGATCTCACGATCTATATCGAAAATGGCAAAATATGTACCAAGTTGTTCAGAAAACCCACAGCATGCAATGCTGTTCTGCATGCAACTAGCTCTCATCCCAAGCCCCAAATTAATACCATTCCATATGGTGAGGCTACCAGGATCCGTCGTAACTGTAGTGAGGAACAGATCTTTCAAGAAGAATTACAGAGCATGGAATTACGTTTCTTGCACAGAGGCTACCACCCACAGATCCTCAAAAAAGCGGTGAACAAGATCTCTAAAATCAAACGTCCAAATCTTCTCTCCAACAACAAGAAAAAGAACACACGTGAGTGTATCTCTCTGGTGATTGCACACAGTGCACTGAGTGCCAATGTCTATAAAACCATACGTAAACATTGGCCATTACTCCTAACAGACGACACATTAAGAAATGGTCTGACTACTTACCCCAGTGTCATTTATAGAAAGGGTATTACCTTACGGGACCAACTATGTCACAGTTTTTTACCACCTGGAAATAGGGACACCTGGCTACCTAGACCGCCAGTGGGCACCTATAAATGTGGACACTGTAACATCTGTAACTATATCAAAGACAAGACAGTAAGCTTTCAGTACAACACCCAGATCACACATAAACTGAAACATTTCATCAACTGCAATACTAGTTTTGTGGTGTATTGCATTGTGTGTTCATGTGGGCTTATATATGTTGGCAGTACCATTAGACCTTTAAAGGAGAGAATCCAAGAACATTTGAGAGCCATCCGGTCATCTAACACGAATTATCCCTTTGCGACTCATTATAATGAAGCCCATGGGCAAAGAGAGGTTTTGGATATCCTTATCCATGGGATTGACTCGCCTAACAAAATGCCTCGAGGAGGCAACCGCACTTTGGCTCTCATACGCCTTGAGAGCAGGTGGATGATTAAACTCCGAGCGGTGGAACAAGGCCTTAACATACATAAAGACTTGCATTTTTTTCTTTAATTGAATTGGCCTTGCACTTTGCCGTAACATGTACACACCTTCGATGTCGCATGTCTCCTTACTGTCCAAACTTATATGACATCCTAGCCCTCTGTAACCGAGTATGCAAGGTTAACTGTCAACTGTTTCGAACTATTCTCACATGAGTGAGTAGCTGCCCAATTGTACTCTACCCCTCCTTGTATGTATTCTTACATTTTTCTATTGTGGCTTCATTACTACCATTTGTGTAATAGTAGTATACGATTCTGCTTGTGCCTACACACTACGGTCTCTTTGTCAACTCCTAAAATCTATGGTGGTCATTCCGACCTAGGCGGGCGGCGGTTGCCGCCCGCCCGTTCGAAGCCGCCTGAATACCGCCCCGCGGTCAATAGACCGCGAGGGGTATTCTGACTTTCCCGCTGGGCCGGCGGGCGATCTGATTCAGATCGCCCGCCGGCCCAGCGGGAAAGCGCCTTCCACAAGGAAGCCGGCTCGGAATCGAGCCGGCGGAGTGGAAGGCGTGCGACGGGTGCAGCAGCACCCGTCGCGCTTTTCAGTGTCTGCATCGCAGACACTGAAAAGCCTAGTTGGGCCCTGTTAGGGGGCCCCTGCAGTGCCCATGCCATGGGCATGGGCACTGCAGGGGCCCCCAGGGGCCCCAAGACGCCCGTTCCCGCCGGCCAGGTTCTGGCGGTAAGAACCGCCAGAGCCAGGCCGGCGGGAAGGGGGTCGGAATCCCCATGGCGGCGCAGCATGCTGCGCCGCCATGGAGGATTCCCCAGGGCAGCGGGAAACTGGCGGGAGACCGCCAGTTTTCCCTGTCTGACCGCGGCGTTAGCGCCGCGGTCAGAATGCCCTTAGGGGCACCGCCGGCCTGTCGGCGGTGCTCCCGCGCCCGTTGGCCCTGGCGGATTGTATCCGCCAGGGTCAGAATGAGGGCCTATGTCTGTTGTTCTAAATATTTGTTTTACTCTAAACAGGCGATACGCCGAGGAAATGTATATGTACGACCAATTTTGAGTCTTGATACAGCAATATGATCATTTGTTTTTCTTAGTACTGTTCCCCTTCATATGTATACAATACTTAATACTTCTGCTATGTATGCACCTCACACTTTATTTCAATTCTTATTAAGCACTTTTTCCAACAAATATGCACGCAACAACTCTGCCAATGTGGGCTTTCTCTGAACTCATACAAGCATTGCACTTTGGTGAATCTGCCAGTTTTAACACTAAAAACCGGGTTCTGACATGCATGCCGGACCACTCATCAGCACACACAACATGGCGCCCATGGAATACTACTTTTTGCGGCCAGCAGCTCAACTCGTATGTCTATTCAATCTCACACTTAGTCTTTTATCTCTTTCAACAATGCGCGCATTTACACGCCTGCATTTCTGAGCTTCAGTAGGCTCATCGTACTCGGCAGCGTTACCATATGTTTCACCTGGCACGCGCACTGAGGTGCCTCCGATTCCCGGATCGTGGGGAATTATCGGTAAGAAGGAACGTCGTCTCCCCTCTTTTTGAGAGCCGTTGTTTCTTTTAAACGCGATCATGTTCAGCAGGAGGCGTTAATAGGGGGAACGCACCTTATCGCCTGACTTTGACTTTTTCTTTTCTCGTGTGGCTCTAGCGGTTAATATGATTTTACAACAGGGGATATTTTACGTGAACTAAACACCGGTTCTTGTTGCTGGTCTCACCAGACGTGTACCGATAACCCTTTTATATTATGCCCAGGACCAGACCTGATCTTCTTTTTTCTTCGATCTGTTCGATATTCGCACTTCATTTATAGTACTGGGTACTCCGGACTCCGGATCTGATGCATAATGGCAGCGTCGGAGTCTGTCCTCTGTGTGCACACACCATGTGTCCTTTGATAGTATAATTGGAGATTTATATATCCCCTATTGGGATTGTGTCACACATGACCTAATCCATGACACTACCATATCCCAAATTTCAAGTTACCTCGCATGGGCGTTTTTATTTTATTTATTTATGTCACGTTAGTTTCTTCTCTCTTCATGACAGCTTTTTCCTCTGTCTCTGCTCTATTTCACAGACTGGGTCTACTCAGACCACAGACGAAGGGTGTTTCCTGAACTACGGGTACACCCCCCAGGGCAGCCCATCTGCCCTGAAGATCACTATTGGTTCCTGTTATAACGAGGAACCCTCCCTTACCTGGAGACTCAATACTTATTTTTTCTGGTAGGTTACTGCCTATATCCCCTTCTCCTACAGCATTAGCTTAGTACTTATAGATCCATCTTTTTTAATATAAATGTGCTTTATTCTTTTCTCTGGACTCCCCTCACAGATATGGCTGTGCTGAATTACTGCACACAGAAGTCCTAAGCTATCCGAATACATATATTTTTGAAGGTATTATTAGATCTGCACGGGTTCATTTCCTCCCCCTTCTTTCTTTCTTTCTTCACAAATGTATAATACAAACACATGTGCAGGCACACTTTACACTTTTGCTGGATGCACACAAGCACCCATATTTTTCTTAATTTACTTTCTCGTGGTGGCTGGACACTCTCCCACTTACTACTATTAACGAATCCCTCTCTCTCACTTTCTTCACGCATACGGGTGCACGTCCTTTACAAGGATTCTGTTTTGGTTTACATCTTGGAACCTAATGGGTATCTCTTTCTGGCAATCGTTGCAAATTGGGTAAAAAAACTTTTTTTTAAAATAAATTTAAACTTAAAATGATGTGCTAATGCACACCTTGGATATATATCTACCGGCGGGTAGTGTAGAAATGTCTTTGTAAAGTAGTTCCAATCTGTCTTTGTTCACAGCCTTGAAGAAGTCCGCGAGGACGAAACACGTGTTGGCTGTCACCGATCTCACGTATATTCAACTGTTTACATGGACTTGTACTTTCCTTACCATATCTGTTTGTTTCTTGTAACACTAAGGATTAAATAACTGATACTTACCGTGGAGTGCCCTGGTTGCTCTTTCTGAATTTTGCATATTGTTATATACAGCACACTACATAGCTGGTCTGCTTACCGCCTATTTGGTTGTGCATTTCTTGAAACCCGTGGTGGTTGGGTTTCTGCACCAGGTTGGCACCTTTATACATATGTTTTCGGACTTCACTGTTGCCAAATGTGCAATGATCAGCATTGAACCACCTTGTTTGAGGAAGATAAACTAGGTTTGCGCCTGCCGGCCCAGCGGGGATGTTGTAATGGGCACCACGGGAATGCGGCCGCACCGCCGCCCGCCAATATTGTAATGACCCCCCAAATGTTATATGAGAGTTGACAAGACATATCTGATTGATTTACAACAGAGACACTTTGATTTAGTGCAGGGGTGGTATGAGGACCAACTAATCAGTTGGGATGAGAGACAATTCTTAAGAAATGAAACACCAACCACCCTAACTTTCTATGTACCACCTTAGGTCCATAAAAGCTTAACAGATCCTCCAGGCCGTGCAATATTGACATCCAAAAATAGTTTATTGGAGAATACATCTATCTTTGTGATTATTTTTTATCTACCTTTGTGAGGGATTTGAATTGTCATGTGAAGGATACAAAGGATTTTCTACAAAAAATACAGAACCTCCACTGGAGTGAGGATGAATGGCTGTTGTGTTTGGATGTGGAGAGTCTTTACACAAGCATCAAGCACACAGACGGTTTGGGAGGAGTATTCATTTGCTAGAACACAAACACATCATTATTCAAATTATTGAGATGTTTCTAATGGAGAATGTATTTATGTTTGGGAATGAATGTTTCAAATTGACACAGGGGTCATCCATGGGCACCTGTTTCACCCCCAGCTATGCCAATTTGGTGGTTGGCTGGTGGGAGGAGCAAGTGCTCTGGAGTAATGACTTCATGGAGTAGACAAGCAAAGTGAATGTTCGACTGAGATACATCGATGATGTGTTGTTTTATGGGAAGTCAACAAGACTGATCTGAAGATGTTCATTGGTAAACTTAATGAAAATTATGTAAACTTAAAATTCACAATGCAGTATAGTCGGGACACAATTGATTTTTGGATTTACGAGTTACGGTTGTGAATGGAACATTGATAGAATGAGGACTGCAGGCATTTCAATCCTACATGCATCCAGTTGCCATCCCCCAAGTTTCAGGTAGAGTATCACCTATAGTGAGAATCTGAGAGCTAAAAGAAATTGTATTTCAGAACAAGGATACCTAAAAACCAAGGATGAAATGTCACTAAGATTTATAGTAATGAATTATCCCAGAAAGGCCAGGAAACAGGCAAGTATAAAGGCTGACTCAATAAAGATGGATGATATACTTTTCCAATCGTGTTGCACTCGAAAGGGAATAGAGAGAGATGGTACAATAAGGTTTATAACCAGATTTAACAGCCAGGCTGGGAGATTGAGACAGAATCTGAAGAGCATGTGGGGGATTCCTCTGCAGGACTTCATTTTGAGAAAGGAAATATGGAGAACCCCCAGTGTGACATATGAATGAAGCCCTCTTTAAAGGACATGTTGGTCCACAGTCACTTGTGCTCACAAAAGACCAAATGGTTAGAGCAGGTAAAGGGCTTTCGGAAATGTGGGTGATGCAAAGCATGTAAGTGCAATTCTAAAGTCCAGGAGGTCACCCTACAAAAAGTGAACAAAAATGGCATATTTCCACATTAGTACAATGCCACACAGAGTTCGTGGTGTATGTTATAATCTGTCTGTATAAAAAATGGGACATTGGATCCACTACTTACCAACCAAAGCTATAGGACATCGAAACACGTCCATGAAGTGCACAATGGTGACTGAACACTAACTAGATATTTTGGTCTTGATTTGGTTCAGAGAAACCTCCGTAGGGGGGGTCATGTCTCGTGCTTATGGCGATTTGAGTCCCGTTTTGATAATACAGGCTGGTTGCCTAATTCCATACGGGATAAATAGTGAAGAAGAATTACATTCACATCCATAGTTGAAGCCAGTGGCACCAGGACAAAGTGTGTAATCATGCATAACAAATCCGGAAAGAAGCAGCAAAATGAATTGTGAAAAATAGGTGAGGTGGAAATGGTGCATCCATTGGAAAAGACTATATTGAAAATTAAGGCTATAGTGGTATTTTTAGTTTCAATGCACATTTGAATTTTACTATAGTGAGAAATTTTGATTGATAGTATTTAAATTGCTGTCTTATACCTTCCATTATTTGTTATTTGGTCTATATTTTTTTCAATTATGTTTGTGATTCATGTAGAAGATTTTGGGATATTTAATCAAAATAGAATCTTGATCATAAGGAAAGGACAATGAAATTCCCTTTCCTTATGTTGTTTGCAAAGTGTGTCAAGTACTGAAACTTTGATAACAATAATATTATGATTTTGTAAGCAACAATGTATGTTAACTAATCCTGCAAATTATGTGTTTCCTAAATATGATAAATTAAGTGGTTAGTAATTTAAGAATTCATTGTGCTAGAATTGTGTAGTAATAACAGCACCATGGTTATTTTTGGTAATAATATGTCTAGAAGCTATAGGAGAAAGATATAGGGAGTTTGTCTACTATTTCCCTAGCTGTAATATAGGTATTTTCCTTTGTTTTAATGATATAAATGATAGACTTGCAGCCAGTGATCAAGATACTGTGGGTGGTGAACACAAAGGACAGAAAAAAACTGCTACAGTGAAGGCTGCTATAATTGAATGTTGTGCAAAACATTGTTTGGGTAATATGTAAACAGATTATTTGTCACTTATTCCCAACCGTACTCATTTTAAATGCATCAACGGACTTCCAAATAATTAAACAAGCAATACATTGGTTGCCACATCGAAAGGATAATTTCTTTATGCAATCACATCAAGGTTCATAAATCATCATCCATTAGTTCTCAGCCTGCTTCTTTATGCTGCCAGACTCATCACAACATGTAATGAGAAACATCCAAAATTAAGGAAAGCCCTTGTCAAGCACTGACATTTACTTAAAAATGACACCGTAGTTGGCAGATCCAGTAGTATCAAACCACTGATCACATTTAAATGGGCTAGATCTATGAGGGAAAACCTAGTGAGAAGTGAGGTGTACAATATTGCTTGTTTAAGTATTTGGAAGTCAGTTTATGCATTTAAAAAGACTTGTTGGGAGCAATATTGTTGAACCTCCCCCTGCACAGGCTCAAAGGAGCCCGGGGACCACCACCTCTCTAAGGTTTTATTGGTACATAGGAGGCGCGTCATACTGAACCCCTCTCCTTGTACCTGAAGGGCCCTGGGTACCACCACATCCCCAGGGACAGAAATATGAAATAAAAGGGAGGGGGCCACTGCCTATCTGGGACTGACCAAAAGGACAAAGGAGGTTGGCTGTGCAGCCCACCGCACAAAGCTACTAATGGCCCTGGGGACCGCTACCCCTCAGGGCCAGCTCCCTATACCCCAAAGTGCTCACCTATGGCTGTCACTTGGTGGAAGCTATGATAGCTCCCGCCATGCAAGAGTAAACTGTAAGTCTGCTCCCAGTGGGCAGGAGCAGAAAAACTGCTCCTGCTCACTGGGAGCAGAACTTTCATCTGTTTTTCTGCTTGCTGCCTGCTGGAGGTAGGGAGCCAGCAGGGACAGTGAGGGCTTTGAGGCTCCCATTGGTCCCCAGGAGACAGAACTTAGCTGTCAAGAGTTGGCATGCTTATGTGCGGCTGTTGCATGTTTTCAGTGTGGATAGGTGTGACATTTCATTCCCTTATGTGTGACACTTTGGGTGACACTTTTTCACTAGTATAACTTGCTAACCACAAATAGACCCATACAAATCTTATTTTGCACAAACCAACAAAGTTATTAAACTTTCATGCCAAGCAGGAGTGGGTAGCAATATAGGAGGGAGGAGCAACCTCTGACATATCTGATAAATAACAGTGCCACATTCGAGCTGAGTTATTACCTTTGTACTGATAATTACAACACTCCTCCTTTAATTGAGAGTTATTGCAAAAAGATGGCCAGAAAAAGGTAGTTAAGGCCAATGTACTAAAGTGCACATGAAAGGGTGACATTTTCTGGTGCATTGCAAAGTACCTAACTACATCATATCAACATTTATAAGCTGTATTTCTCGGAAGTTGGGGAGGGGATGATATATTAGGGTCATGAACGAATGTTTCAATGACTGTTGCAAACTTACTTTCATTTGCTAATTTTGGGAGATGAAACTGTCCTGGAGCAGGTACAGCAATCATAAATTAAGGTCCAATTGGAAATTCAAACTGCTCATACACTATTATCTTGCTGTCATGAAAAAGTAACTTACTGAAGGTGAGAGTTTCAGAGCAGGTATAATTTAAGCAGTCTTCAACAGAAATATCTCTGCAGTCTACTCAGAGACAGCTATTTAATTGTGCTTATTTTTTCTGATTGATTTCTTTGCTCGATTTTTGTGCCTGCTCTTGGTGACTTTATTCTCCTCTTGACTGAGCAGCATCAAACTACTGACCAGGCTACTCAGTCTCTGCCATGTCTTTTTATTTTAACTTAATCTTGTGAGTTTGCATGGTGCTTTGTGGCCATATAATCCTTTCTCCTCAAGAATTATTAGTCTTATTATGAGGCATTTCGACGATTGTATTTTTGAGCTCTTAGTAGCTCATAATGTTTGAGGATAAAGGATTAACAGGCTACTAAGTGCCATGAAAACTGAAAAGATTAAGATAAAAGAAAAAGACTACCTTGAAATAAAAAGGGGAAAAGAAGTTGGAGAAAACAAAAATGTTGCAGAAAATCAATGTCGAAAAAGAATCCTAGTAAATTGTACAACTTTGTGTTTTATAATGCACAGGGTGTATAATGGAACTTCGATTCCCACAATGCCTCATTATGATTGAATGGGATATAGGATATATAAGGTGAAAATAGAAGAGGACTTACATGCTGTGATCAAAACTCTTAGAGTCCAAATGTTTTGGCGTGGGAACTTTTTGAGTGAAGAATGAAGTAATTGGAGACAATCCATTTCCTGGAGTGCAGATCAATAGCTTTTTCCATATTGGCAGATGATGCAAAGTTTTGTGGTTATTTGTTAAGGGGATGCAAAGAAAAAAGAGGGGTCCCAAAATGCATTTTTCTACCAATGCATTTTCACTGGCCTTTGTACTCAGCTGTAGTTGCCAAACACTTACATGGATTTTAAGGACATTTTTCAGGATATACATTCTACTGTTTAGATGGGCAATTTTAAGGGAATTGGGTTAGTAGTTGTTAAGCTATAAATCATTAAACATTTCTGATACGCTGAGCTGTAGTATACTGCGAACATTTCAAGATGTACTGTGGTACTTGTTGATGACAAAGCTGTACATGATTGGCTAATGGTGTCATGTGGTTCCTATTTTGATAATAAAACTATGTGTTTAGGGCAACAGCAGCATCAAGTGTGGGAAACTAAGGGCCAGATGCATCATGCATTTTTGAGACTGCAATCGGGCAAATGGTCTGTTTGCGATCGGAAAAATACATTTTGGTATGTATGAATCTCAATTTGCGATTTGGTAACTTGTTACCGAATCTCAAATTGTAATTGCGACTACATCCCGATTCGGTATTAGGAAGGGACGTGTCAAGGGCGTCCCTTCCTAATACCGAATAGCAAAGGAATGTAGGAATGTTTTGTGAGCGAAATGCGGTCGCAAAACATTCGCATTTTACCTCCTACTTCACGGAACCACTTCCCATTTGTGAATGCATGTGAAAACATTTTTTAAGAGCAGTCAGTGGTCCCACCGATCACTGCCTACTCTTAAAAAATGAAAAGAAAACTTTTCATTTTTCTTTTTTAAACGTATCCCGTTTCCTTTAAGGAAAACGGGCTGCATTTTTAAAAAAAAATTGCTTTATTTAAAAGCAATCAAAAACATGGTGGTCTGCTAAGTCCAGCAGGCCACCATCCCTGTGACTGTATCCATTCACAATGGGTCGCAAATTGCGACCTACCTCATTAATATTAATGAGGTAGGACGTTTTCCGAGCCGTTCAGAATCGGTAAAAGAAACTCCTGGAGTTTCATACATTCAAATAGCAATTACCTGATTGCGATTCGCAGAAAATAACAACTAGGTAATAGCTCTCTAGATAATTGATTCATCTGGCCCTAAGTCAACCCCACGCCACTTGGTAGATGTTGGCCTAACTCCTGGCTAGCTCACAGTGCCTCACCCAACCTTATCAGGGGACATGTGATTTCTGGCAACCTAAACCTGAAATTCCTCAGGGAAGTCATGAAAACAGGTCATACCTCTTTCACTCAGTTACTCAGTTGCTTATTCATGTCAACGCAGGAAATGAGATGTAAACTGGAGTTCAATGCATTTATTGAAGCAATTACCTTCTAGTATAAAAAGCATGTGCTGCAATAAAATGCAGATGAAACATAACACGGTAATCATCATTACAACCAAAGTAAGGAGGATGAACAACCCCACCATTTTGTATGATCCTAGAGAGCCTAGGGATTGTAGAGATGCCTAACATATCCTTAGTTGTGATCTGAGAGCATAGTGGTTGAAACCCTTTTGCCTGGCCTGACCTAAGGCAGCAGGCCAACCCCTTAACTGAATAGAATAGTAGGGGTCTGCCTGTTGTCTGGATGGCAATCCTCTTGGAAAGTGGAAAATTCAGTGCTAGGATCAGCAAAGCGGTCTGTTGTAGTGATGCCCGTCCCAGGACAGTCATGACTGGCATGCCCTCTACCCTCCTTAGGCACATGTGTTATATAAAAACCCATGCAGTGTTCATAGAACAGGCCTGGTGAAATGATGTGTCTCGACAATAGAAACTGGTTCCTGGCTGGCAATACAAGTTGGCATATCATGTACCATACATGACAGCTTTGGACAAAGGTACAGATTACATATTTTACAATGGTTGATAAAATGTGCAGTGTAATCTCTGTCTTCCTAGAAGAGGCAGCTGATAAAATATGTAAAACAATTGCTAAAAGCAGGCTTGCTAAAAAATATGAATATAATGTGAATACAAATTTGTATGTTATAAAAGGCACAAACTGGGGAACTAAGCTAAGCTAAGGTTGCCCAACCTAGATACTATAGGATGCTTACAACAATGGTTGCCTTTACAAAAGTAAAAAGGCACCCATGTTGTTTTTACCACACTTAGGCTGTGTTTTGAGTTAAGGCCTTTGATATAGGTAAGCAGTAGGATTTATATTGTTTTAACCTAATACCACTTTAATAAAGTAGGAGTAGGTAGGGAAAATATTGATATTTTTCTATGTATTTAAAAAGGTTTCCAGAGCACTGCTGTACTACTTTGAAAGTACCACAGTACTTATTTTTTTTTAAATGTAAAAAAAATACACTGTACTTTTACAAATATAGGGCCTGATTTAGCTCTTGGCGGTCACAATGCCAAGCCGCATTGGTGGCGGACTGAAGTCGATGGACTTCCGATTGCCAAACTTAGATGTTACAGACCTGCAGGCGGTATACTGGTGGTGGGTTGCCGATGGAGGGAAGACATCGCAGGACACAATGGACAGTGGACAATGGTAGTGGCTACAGAATAGAGGTAAGTCGCACACACACTGTACCATTGCCACATGTGTCCCCCGGCATCACCCTGCATCACACATGACACAACACACCAGGGACATGCTACAAACACACATTGACGAACATCCATGACACAATATACACACACTATTGACAGTGCACCGACACACGATGCAACCACAACCAACACAACTACATACTCATCTGCACAAACATATGCACACACAAGTGCAACTACACACATCGCAACAACGATCGCTACACAACATCACTCACCTGAATGTTGCACACAGCAACACAACACAACATACACATCAGAACCATATGCAAGTGGCACACATCTTGACACAACCATATGACCCACTTCAGCTCTATCCACCTCGTCCAGCCAATCGCATCACACACACACATACACGTACTGACTCACACTCACAACTCGCAGCACAACATGTCAGGTACAGGTCCCCTGGCAATGTGCCCACATGGATACAGTTGACAGGTGTGAATGTACATTCATTGTGGTGCCAGCATTCATTAGCCAATTAATACTAGCACCATAATGACAGCTGTGAATGTGTGGGATATCTGTTGTGTACCTGTGTATCCCCACTCATGTCTGACCCACTGGCGTCCCCAACATATTCATGTCACATTATCTTAATAAAATTACTGTGACATTTAATATGTCTGTAGTGTTCCCGTACACTTGTGCAGTGACCCCCCAATGTACACAGCCAATGCGGGTTCCCTTCCTTTGTGTCCAGCAACAGGGGGCTCGTGTTTTCTCAGTGGTCCCATGGCAGCCGTGTTGAAAGCTCCTGTCTAGTCGTGTCCAGTCGAAAAGGAGAGTGGAATGGAAAAAAGGTGAGTTTTCACCCCTTCCACCCCAATTAGCCAACTCAGACTTGGAGGTCGGATCACCACTTTTTCCTTGCCAGAAAGGCAGATCCAAATCTTCTCAGCAGAGAGTGTAGCTGGAGTCCCGCCATCAGCCACTATTTCCTATGTTACCTTCAATGGCAGATGGGATTACTTAGCGGAGTCGACAGGACTCGGGCGGCTGTTCGCCTATGGGACTGCCAGCATCTAAATCTGGCTGAAGGACCGCCAAGGTGGTGGGCAGGTTTTCAGTCAGAAAACCGATGGCGGCAATGTTTTTTTTTGATAAACAAGTTTTATTGTTTGTTTTTGATAAAATAAAATAATAAACCAGCAACAAGGAACAAAAATAGTGATAGGTCAAGCAGAGCACAACTACATTTCCATATAACATTGTAAACGAAGTTAAGGACATTAGCGATTTTCAAACAGATAGATACCATATGGGAAGTCAGAGTTTTGAACTGTGGGGTTTGACCATTGCCTGGTTTCCAGTGCTGCCGTCTTGGCCAGGTTCCCATCTTCTATTATAGTAGCAAATCTACCCATCTTCCCCATATCTTTTCAAATTTCCTGGGACACCCTCTAGACTCGTAGACCACCTTTTCTTGGGCCGCACACTAGTCTACCCCTTTCTTCCATTTATGGAGTTTTGGGCCCTCGGGGGAGATCCATGTTGCTGCTATATCCCTTTTAGCTATTAACAGGGCTGTGGCTACCAGTGCTCGGTGGGCCCGTGTTCCTCTCATGCCCTCCAACACGCCCAGTAGGACTAGTTTGGCAGTTCTTTGTATTTCACCACTTAAGACTTTCTCCAGCACTCGAAACACTGATTCCCAATAGGACTGGATCACTTGACATGACCAGACCATGTGGAAAAAATCTGCAGGTTCGAGCAAGCATCTTGGGCATTGGGCCGAGGGACGTAGACCTGCGCGGTATAATCTAGCAGGAGATAAGTACGCACTGTGCAAGTAATAGAATTGCACTGTGCGGAGCTTGGCCAACACCACTAAGGGCCTGAGTGCCATCAGTGCTTCCCTCCATTCTGTGTCTTCTAGGGCTCCCACCCATGCCTCCCATCTGGATCTAATGAGGTTCACGTCTCCAGGGGCATTGTTAACTAGCATTTTATAAATTTGGGAAACCCCTTTCCCTCCCAGGTTTCCCATGAGTAGTTTGGTTTCTAGCGGGTTAGATTCTGGTAGGGGGCCTGTTGTCGGTATGTGGGTTTTTAAGGCATGCCTGAGTTGGAGATATCGGAAGAATTGTGTTGGGGCTAGTTGAAAATCCCTCCTTAAGTCTTAATCCCTCCACAGTGGTGTTTGGTGTGTAACAGTGGTATTCCAGTGGGTGTATCTCAGGGCAGCTCGCCATGCCTGGAAAATCACTTTGGTAACTTCTCCCATCTCTCGGGGCAGGGGGTTCCCGTACATGATGTCTAGAAGGCGGGGAAACCCTAGGGTCTCCAATTCTACTCGGTAGGCTGGATCTCCCCATCCCCCATTAAACCAATCGTGTATCACTATTAATTGGGAGGCTAAGTAGTAAAGGTAGGGGTCTGAGACGCCCAGGCCTCCATCATAGATCCCTCTTCGGCAGTGATGGGCCCCTACGCGGTGTCTGGAACCCTTCCAGAAGAACAACCCTGTAGCTCTTTCAAGGGCCTTGAACCATGAGCGGGGGATGGGTAGGGGGAAGTTTTGAAAGGTGTAGAGGAGCCTCGGCAAAATCATCATCTTGTATAAAGCTACTCGGCCCATTATGTTTAGTGGTAGAGTTTGCCATTTCTGGAGATCCGTTTTTATGCGTGACAGTAGGAGGGTCAAATTTTTAGCCCAGGTCAGTTGTGGCAGCAGTGATACCCAGATGCCCAGGTATTTAAAGCTTAGTCGACGCAATGGTATATGTTCCTGCCCGTCGAAACAATCTCGTGAGTGTGCCAACGGAATTAGTATGGATTTAGCCGGGTTCATTTTCAGACCTGAAGCTACTTCATAGCGTTCCAGTAGTCTGAGGCATCCCGGGCCTGTTACACTAGGTTCCTCCATGTATAGCAAGATATCGTCCGCATAGAGCGCTATTCTGTCTTCCTGGGAGTGCTTCCATCTCCAGCCGCTATATATTGAGTCGGATCTCACCATCTGCGCCAGAGGCTCAATGGCTAAGGTGAATAAAAGGGGGAATAGAGGACATCCCTGTCGTGTGCCCCTGTGAATCTCTATTGTTGACGACAAAGAACCGTTGACCTGCACCCGGGCAGTGGGGTTGGTGTATAGTGCCTGAACCAAGCGGCAGAATCTAGGGCCCAGGCCCGCGCATCGGAGTACCAGCCGGAGAAAACCCCAATCAACGGAATCGAAGGCTTTTTCAAAGTCAATGAGTAAAAGGGCGAGGTCTCGAGTCAAACGGCCACGTTCAGCTAATGCTATGTGCAACCAGCGGATACAATGCCGAGTGCTACGAGTGGCCATAAAGCCGCATTGATCTGGGTTCATAAGTAGAGGAAGGATCTTTTTAAGTCGAGTGGCAAGGATGGTTGCAAAAATCTTTATCTCTGTATTAATTAGTAAAATTGGTCTGTAGTCGGCACAGAGTATTGAGGGGGGTTGAGTCTTAGGTAACACCACAATGGTAGCTGTATCTAGTTCTCTGGGGAAGACACCACTGTTATCTACCTCCGTGAAGAGGTTCAACAGGTGTGGCATCAACTCCTCTCTAAAGACCTTGTAGTATTCTGCAGGGAGTCAGTCGGGTCCCGGTGTTTTCCCCGCGCCCAGGGCCGAAATGGCCATCTGGATTTATTCTGTGTCAACAGGTTAATCTAAGGTCCTTGCTTCTATCGCTGACAACCGCGGGAGGGGGGTTTCGTCTAGTAACTGTCTGGCTACATTCATATTGACCCGTCCCGACGCTTGATAAAGAGTTTGGTAATATGTGGCAAAGGCATTTGCGATTTCTGCATGTTGAACGACAGTGTTTCCCTCGCCATCCCGAACCTCGGGGACTATCCTGGAGGCCTAGTGGTGAGATAACAGCCAATGTAGCATTTTACCGGTCTTATCTCCCCAGCCATAGATTTTTGCAGTACTAGCTCTCCATATGTATTTAGCCGATTCTAGGGATTGGTCTCTTATTTCCTCTCGGAGCAAGCTTATTTGTCTTATCATTTTATCTGTTGGGCTTACATCATTCTTACTTTCCAGGGCTACGACTCTTAGTTCCAACTTTTCAATGTGTTGGGTTCGAGTACGTTCTTGGATCCGTATCAGGTGTTTAGCCCTTGCTCTTAGCACCGCCTTACCCGCCGCCCACAAGGTACCTGTGGATGACAACGACCCTTCGTTCAGCTCAAAATACTCCTTTATCTCCTTGCGCAACTGTTCCACATAACCTTGGTCTTGGAGGTACCATGCATTTAATCGTCACATTGGACGGATCTGGGATTGGGTGTGACCTATACTGAATCGGAGTGGGGCGTGGTCAGAGATCCCCCTCGGCAACAGTTCAATGTGGGAGAGAGCTGCACAGTCAGTGCCCGGAAGAAGGACCAGGTCTATCCTGGATTGTGAACCATGAGCGTCTGACGTGTGGGTGAACTGACGCTGTCTTGGGTGCCATATTCGCCAGGCGTCACAGAGCCCCGTCGCCGAGAGCCATCCCCTGAGCCCCGTTGCCATTGTGTGTCTATGCGCGGAGATTGGGCCTGTCACGTCCATTGTTGGGTCTGGGGTGGAGTTAAAGTCTCCTCCTATCATTGTGAGCCCTGGTGGTAGATTTAGAAGCAGCTGGGAGAGATCATCTAAAGTTTTCCGAACCAAAGTGGGGGGGACATAGGTTCTGACCATATTGATTGTGTTCCCTTCAAATTTTCCTGTAATAGCTATGAATCGTCCATGTTGATCTCTTCGTGTTTGAATATTTGTCATGGGGAAGGATCTATGAAGAAGTATAGCCACTCCCCTAGAGCCACGAGTGAACCCGGCATGATAAATTCTGTCAAAACCCCTACGAGCCAGGAAGGGACAATTGTCTCCCTGAAGATGAGTTTCTTGTAACAGAAGCACGTCTGGCCTATGTCTGTGTACGTACATGAGAACGGCGGTGTGTTTTATTTTATCTAGGAGCCCGTTGACGTTCCATGAGATAACCTGTGTTTGGCTCATGGGGGGTGAGTGTTTAAAGGGTGATCATCATATACATTTGGGACTATCTCCAGTGGACCCCGAAATGTGGGAAAGCCCTCGCCTATTCTCTGGCTTTGTGGAGTGTGTGTTATCCCATGTTCAGTTGAGTCCTTAAGATTTTTGCTCTGTCTGCTGGACCTAAAAATTAAACGTGTTGGTGACCTAAACGTGGCACCGGTGGCCTGTATAACTCGGCCTGACCTCTCTTGCCCCCCAACTCCCTTCCCACCCCATACTTCCCCCCAGAAGCATCTGTCGCCCATATAACCACCTCCCGTCTAGAACTGGTGAGGTGTACTTAAAACTGATGAGGTAGCGGTAACTGTAGTGATGGTGGACCCCTCCACTTTCGGATTAATTCTAAAATTGTGATACTTAATAATAAGATTGTCTTGACTTCTGTGCCCCATTAGTCTGTTAGGGACTCCCTTCCAAGTGTCTCTCGGCACTAGCAGCTTCACAGCACCGGGCTGTGCGATAAGTCTGAGTCTTCCAGGGGCCCAGGCCGGGCCTGTCTCTCGCCCACAGAAACGGGGCTGTTTCCAGAGCCCCCAGGGCTGTGGTCAGTGTGTAATTCTCGCTTTTCTGCCCGGTGGGATCCTGGCAGTGATTTTGCAGGGGACCCCGTTGGTGCCCCACGTCGCCGAGATCTTGTGCGGCGGCGTCGTTCCAGCCGCCGTCCCCCGGCCCGGTCTGGCCCCGGATCTCCGGAGGGGCGCGTGCCTCCCCCGGAGAGGCCCAGGGGGATCTCCTCTGTCAGCCAACTCCAGGCAGCGGTCGGACGGTCAAAGAACTGGGTTTGGTTGTGATAGACCACACGGAGTCGCGCTGGGAATAGGAGTCGATATTGGATATCCATGGCTTTCAATTTTTGTTTCACCTCCGTGAATGAGCGGCGTTGTTGTTGAACTTCTCGTGTGTAGTCCGGGAACAGAAGGACCTTGGCCCCGTTGCAGGAGAGGTCTCCTTTTGTACGTGCCTCTTGTAAAATCACATCCCTGTCTTTGAAGTTGAAGAGGCGTAGTATCACTGACCTGGGTGAGGCACCCGCCGGGAGTTTAACCTGTAGGGCCCTATGGGCCGGTTCCACAGCGAACCATGGTATGAGGCGGTCAGTGGGGATCCAGGAGCGGAGCCAGTCCTCTAGGTATTGGACAAGAGATGTTTCTGCTGTGTTTTCAGGAAGGCCCACCAGGCGAAGGTTGTTTCGTCTTGATCTGTTCTCAGCGTCTTCAGCTCTCCTATGCAACTCTGAGGTACGAGCTGTCAGCGCGGAAACCTGGGCTTTAAGGGCGGCTACATCGTCTTCTACCGTGGAGATCCTAGATTCGGCCTCCGTGATGCGAGCTGTGGCATTGCGGAGGTCTTGTCTGGCCAGGGCCACGTCCACTCTAACTTCCCCAATTTTGGATTCAACGGCTGCTTGGGAAGCCTGGATTGCCTGGAGTATTGTTGCCAAGTCCCCGGATGCCACCTGATGTTCGCTGCCTCCACCTGGGGTCCAGTCCTCCGACCGGGGCCCAGCAGCACCCGTGGTGAACTGGTCCATGCGGGTCTGGGCTGTCGTTTGTCACACTGGTTTGTCTTTGCCCATGATGAGTCCGGCGTGGCCCCGGTTGAGGTTTCAATATTTGGGTGTGCGGTGTGTTTTGTGGGGCTCCTGCGTGAATTTTAGTAGGCTCTAAGGCTGTCTCTCTAAGGGGGCTCTGGCTTTTGCCCACCCACTGTCTCTGGCCCCGGACCCGGCCCCAAGTGTTCCCAGGATGTCAGAGCCAGGTTCCAGCGGTGTGCCGAAGAGAAAGTGGAGGAGGCAGTCTCAGCTGTCCCCCTAAGCAGCCACCAGGCCCAAAGTATTTCCAGGCGGTAGGCCGGGACCCGATCTTCCTCTCTGTGCCCATTTTATGTGTCACTGACTCCTGCCGTTCTGGCCCTGTGTGCCGCCGGTCGGGCCAGCGGGAGACCCTCTATTTGCCCCTCAATGGGCCCTTCCCACCGATGTCATTTCTCAAAAACGGGAAGGGGGAGAAGAAGGATTCCGGCTCATTGGTCCCTGGGTGACAGTCTCTGGACTCGGTACAGGTCTGGGTGGCAGGCAGGGGCCGAGTCTCACCGTTTATCCCTCGACGGGTGCCCCGACCGGGTCCCAGGGCGCATCGGGTGGCGTGTCTGCAGCGCCCATCCAGGCAGGGGAGAAGGTCCCTGGGGAGCACTGGTTCAACTCCGGCTGTAGAGGGGGGGGAAAGGTCTAGCGCCCCCAAGTCACGGGGGTCGCCCCAGATGATGCGGGCCCCCGGCCCCAATTCCAGGCCCCGCCGCCGAACCGCGGCGAGTAGTCACCGCCGCTCGTCTCTCCCTCGAAGGCCCAGGAACGCGGCCTCAGCAGTCCTCCACCATTTTGGGATCCCTCCGGCCCGGGTCCCTTGATCCGCAGAATCGGCCCAAAAACACCTCGCCCCACAGGGGGAGCGGTGACAGTAATTCAAAGAGGCCACAGGGCCAAGAGGGTCATCTGATGGGGCTGGATGGTGTGTCCGTTAGAGGCGGATGATGGAGGGGTCCGGAGCACTACAGAAGTGCGTCCGCCATCTTGACGTCTCGGCCACGCCCCCGATGGCGGCAATGTTACCGTCAACATCTAAAACATGCCCATAGTGCTTTTCAATTGCTTTATATATTGAATTTTTTTTTACTGCTGCACTACCTAGAAAGGATTGCACTACTTAAAAATAAATGTAAATATCAAATATGTAAAGAATTATAAAAAAACATTACTACATTTTATTGTGTAGTACAGTGATTTTTTAAAAAATGTTTACATATTTATTTTTCTTAATTTTACACTAATTTTACACTTTCTGCATTCTCGGTTTGAAGGGGAACTAGAGTGTAGTACCGTGTACTAAAAAAAAAACAGCAAACATTTTAAAAAACACTGTACTCTACTATATACTCCCCTAAAACACAGATCACACACTCAGGCCTTTATTTCAACTTTGGTGGTCTTTTGTAAAGACCCCCATCAAAGTGGGTGGCAAAAGACCACCAATGTTGGCGGTCTGAAGAGCGCCATATACCAAGTCACCTGTTAGCCTGACAGACAGAAGGTGAGTGTCGGTTCCACCACAAGCACCACCAGGCAGTAAGAGCTCTGCCCACCATATTACAAGCAGTAATATGGCATGGCTGTCCTTGCATGGCGGTGCCGCATTGACGGTGGAACCGCCGACATCCACCTCCTCCCGGACGACAACCTCGACATGGGCTGCTGTGCGGCCCAGACAGGTAGGTGGACTGACCAGAAGGGGTGTGTGTGTGTGTGTGTGTGTGGTAGGTGCATGTGTATGGTGTGTGCGTGTATGTCTGCGAGCATGTGTGTGTCGGAATCCATGTGCATGCATGTGTGTGTGTGACTGTATACATGCATGGTGAGTGTGTGTGTTTATGAATGCGGAGGGTGTGTGTGTATGTGTATGATTGCGGAGTGTGTGTGTGTGTACGTATGTGGTGGGCGTGTGTGTGTGTATGAATGTGGAGGAGATATGTGTGCATAAATGCAGAGGGTGAGGATGAGGGTGTGTATGATTGCAGAGGGTGGGTGTTTGTGTGTGTGTATGGATGCAGAGGGAGTGCGTGTCTGATTGTATGCAAGCGAGTGGGGGTGCATGTCTGATTGTGTGCAAGCAAGTAGGGGGGGGTTTGTATGTTTGCATGTGGTTGGGTAGGGGTGTTTGTATGCATGCGTGTGGTTGGGTGGGGATGCTTGTATGTATCCATGTGGTTCAGTGGGGGTGTTTGTATGTATCTGTGCAGTTGGGTGGGGGGTGTGTCAGGAAGTGTGTGAGTGAGTGGGGGGCTGTCAGGAAGTGTGTGGGCAAGTGGGGGTGTTTGTCTGAAAGTGTGTGGATGTGCATGTGCCGGCGACAGAAATGGGAATTCCTGTCACTGGGTGTGTTACAATCGGTGTTTTTGTGACGGGGCGACAAGCGCAAAAAGCCTGGCGGTTTGCTGCCTCATAATACAGCCGGCAGTCTTAGGCATGCCGCTGGCCCGGAGGAGCTCACCGCCAGCCGCGCCGGTCCAACCGCACCAGCGGAATTGGCGGCATTGTGGTAGTTTGTCTTCGGCCAAACTGCCAAACTCGTAATGCAGCTGTCTTTACTGCGGGGACCACGGAGGTAAGACCGCCACTGCGAGTGTGCCAGTCTTAAGAGGGCCTAAGTCTGGTCTTAACTATATTTTGTGCTTTTCATTTTGGAAGGGCATAATATTATTTAAAGCACACTTACTCTGTGTTTGAGGTTAAAGAGGAAATATAGGGTTCTTGGTTCACAAAGGTAAACTTAGACCTGAAGTTAAGTTTAGATGTGAATTCTAAGTTTAGACCTTCAGGTCTAAACTTAGAGTTCAGGTCTAGATTTAGACTTCAGGTCTAAACTTAAACTGTGACTTCACTTCTAAACTTCATGTCTAACCATTGACTTTAGGTTTAAACATAAACTTGGACTTCAAGACCTGATTTAGAACTCAGTAGACAGGTTCCTCCGTCCGCCGAAATTTAAATCCCATTTTTGACTAGGGGATTTAGATTTCAGCAGACAGGATATCCGTCACCGTTATGACGGACTAACCCAACCACTGGATCTAAATCATACCCTTAGACGTCAAGTGTAAGTTTCCCTTTGTGAATCAAGCCCATAGTGTACTTAAAAAAATATTTCACTATATTTAGCATTAAAAAACTGAATGCAGTGCAGTCTAAGCAAAATGGTAGTATTCACAAACTTTTTTGAAAATAAATAAACTAATAAAGCAACTTTTACTTACCATTACTCACTCACATAAGCTGACTCGTCCATTTCTATACAGCTGTAAAACAGTAGGACACTATGGGGGTTATTCTAACTTTGGAGGAGGTGTTAATCCGTCCCAAAAGTGACGGAAAAGTGACGGATTTACCACCAGCCGTATTACGAGTCCATTATATCCTATGGAACTCGTAATACGGCTGGTGGTATATCCGTCACTTTACCGTCACTTTTGGGGCGGATTAACACTCCTCCAAAGATAGAATAACCCCCTATATTTACACTTCAAAGGCAGAGCACAGCCAAAGTGTGATCTAAACAATATGGCAGCCTTTCACTTTTGTAAGAGCAGTCCTTAGTCAACCACATACCATCTTGTCTTTGGCATGTACCAGGATAACAGCAACATTACTGCAGTATACAGCGGACCAATATATTACTAAATTTTTATGTCTTATGGGCCTGATTCACAATGTTAATGTTACATTTTATGTTAGTTTACCACTAAATGCTATTCATAAAGATATTTTAATGGTAGTATATTTATGATTGTGGAGTCTCCTCACATATAAAAGTTAGTACTATCCTATCTCTTTATATGTGGAGACTCCACAGACTACAGATAGTACTCATAAAATACCTTTGAGAACAGCAAACAGTGGTACATTTATCCAAAAGTTTAAATGTACCTTTGTAAATTATGACCTGTAACTTCAAAACTACACAAATAATTTTGATATATTACCAAAAAGGTTCATTTACACTACATAATCTATATTTCTGACCCATTTCAACTACATTTGTTCAGCCATTTCCACACTATGGGCCTCATTCCGACCCGGGCGGTAAAAACCGCCAGGGCCGCGGACCATGGAAAGCACCGCCAACAGGCTGGCGGGGCTTCCTGGGCCATTCTGACCGCGGCGGTAAAGCCGCGGTCAGAAAAGCTGGTCCGGCGGTTTCCCGCCTGATTAACCCCGGTTGGCCCAATCCTCCATGGCGGCGCTGCAAGCAGCGCCGCCATGGGGATTCCGATCCCCTTCCCGCCAGCCTGTTTCTGGCGGTTTTCACCGCCAGGAACAGGATGGTGGGAACGGGTGTCCTGGGGCCCCTGGGGGCCCCTGCATTGGCCATGCCACTGGCATGGGCAGTGCAGGGGCCCCCTAACAGGGCCCCATTAAGCTTTTCACTGTCTGCATAGCAGACAGTGAAAAGCGCGACGGGTGCTACTGCACCCGTGGCACACCTGCAACATCGCAGGCTCCATTCGGAGCCGGCTTCAGTGTGGCAGGCCCTTTCCCGCTGGGCCGGCGGGCGCTCCCTTGGCGGGCGCCCGCCGGCCCAGCGGGAAAGTCTGAATGGCCCCAGCGGTCTTCTGACCGTGGAGCGGGCAATTGGCGGTTCCTGTTTGGCGGGCGGCAACTGCCGCCCGCCAAACTTAGAAGGACCCCCTATGTCTCTTTAAACAATAATCTGACATGCCACACCACTACACTCCGCTGCATGATATGCCACTCCACCTCATAACATGCAACTCCATTCTACAGCAGTTCACTCCACTGTATCACACACTGCGCCACTCTACTCTCTGATATGTCACTCCATTCTACCACATGCCTTTTCACCTCTATGCCATTCCAATCAACATTACTGCATTCTATGCCACTCCACTTCACTCCACTCTATGCTATTTCATTCTACACCTTTTCTCTCCATGCCACTCCTCTCAATGCACTCTGCCCTACAGTATTACACTGTATGCCACTCTGTTCTATGCCACTGTACTTTTCACCACACCACTCAATGCCATTCCAATCTATGCAACTCCAATCTATGCCACTCCACAGCTTCTATTCCACTCTATGCCAGTCCATCTATGCCGCTCCATTCAATGCCACTCCAATGTACACCATTCCACTGTATGCTATTCCACTGTACCCCACTCTATTGTATGCCACTCAATTAATTATACAATATTCTACTCTATTCCATTCAACACTATGCCACTCTGGGCAACTCCACTGTCTGCCATTCCACATTATGCTATTCCACTCTACACCCCTCCACTCTGTGACACTTTACTGTGTGCCACTCCCCTCTATGACACTTCAGTCTATGCCCTTCTACTGGATGCTATTCCACTTTGTGGCACTGCACTTCACTCTATGCCATTCACCTCTATGTCACTCCTTTCTGTGCCCTTCTACTCTACACTAATCTAGTCTTTGCCACTCCGCTCTAAGCTCCCCAATTTACAACATTTCACTCCATGTCATGCAACACAACTTTATTGTATGGCATTCATATGTATTCTGTTCCACTCTACGCCACACCACTCTATGACACTCTACTGTACACCACTCCACTCTAACACACTCCCCTCTATGCCACCTGACTCTATGTCATCTCACTCTATGAAATTCCACTCTACGCCACTCTGCTTTATGCTACTCTACACAACTCTATTGAATGCCACTCTACTCTTTGTCAGTCTACTCTATGGTATTTCACTCTACGACATTCACCTGTACACCGCTCTATGCCACTCCACTCTGTACAATTCCACTCTACACCACTCCAGTATATGCTACCCCTCTCTACACCATTCCACTCCATGACACTCCACTCTAAGCTATTCCATTCTATGCCACTCCACTGTAACCTCTGTACTGTATACCACACCACTGTAGGAAAATCCACTCTACACTGTTACACCCTACGCTACTTAATTTTCATGACACTCCACTCTATGCCACTCCATTTTACACAACCCAACAGTTAGCCATGCCACTTTATGCCATTCCACTGTGTGCTACTCCACTGTATGCCGCTCGACTAAGTGCTATTCCACTCTATGCCACTTGACGCTCTACACCCTATACCCCACTCCACTCTACTGTATTCCACTCTGCACCACTCCTCTTTACAGCAGTCTACTCTACACCACTCTTCTGTAGGCCACGCCACTGTATTCCACTCTACTGTATGCAGCTCCACTGTACATCAATCCACTTCAATCCATGCCAATTTACCCCACTCCACTCTACGCTATTCCACTCTGTCACTTCCCTCTATGCAATCCACACTACGCTATTTCACTGTATGCTAATCCACTCTGCATCACTCTGCTGTACTCCACTCTATGCTATTCAACCCTGTTCCCCCCAACATAATGCCACTCTATTCCACTTTACTGTTCACCACTTCACTCAGTGCACTTCAGTCTACTCCATCTACTCTATGCTATTCCACTCTATACCACTCAACTCTATGCCAGCCTATGCCACTCCACTCTTCGGCATTCTACATTACACCACTCTTCTCTATGCCACTCTACTGTACCCTAATCTACTGTATACCACTCCACTATATCAACTCCATTTTACACACTATACTCTCCCCCACTCCACTCTATGCCACTCCACTCTGTGCCACTCCACTCTATGCCATTCCACTCTAAACTATTCCATTCTACACCACTTGTCTATGTCACTCTACTATGCACCACTCCACTGTACGCCACTGCACTCTACGCCACTCCATTTTACTCACTCCACTCTGTGCCATTCCACTCTACGTTGTTCAACTTGACACCATTCCACTATATGCACTCTATTGTATACCACTCTACTGTACCCGGTCCATTTTTAAACCCACTCCACTCTACACTATTCCATTCTATGCAACTCCACTCTATGTCACTCCACTATATGCTCTTCCACTGTTTGCCACTTGAGTCTATGCCACTCTACTGTATGCCACTCCACTCTACCCTATTAGACTCTACATCATGCCACTCTATGCCACTCTGCTCAATGCCACTCAACTTCATGCCATTCCACTCTATACTGTTCAACTCTACAATGCTCCACTCTATCCTGCTTTACTGTACACCACTGCATTATAAGCCACTCCACTGTACGCCACTGTGCTCTAAGCTAGTTCACTATACACTACTCAACTCTTCTCCCTGTATGCCACTAAATTCTATGCTATTTCACTCTACACTACTCCAGTCTACGCCACTCTACTGTATGTCAGTAAACTCTTCGTCACTCCACTTTACATCACTCCCCTATATGCCACTCCACTCTATGCCACTCCAATACATGCCACTCCCCTCTATGTCATCCCACTCTCTGCATGTTATTCCACTCTACAAGGGCCAACTCTATGACACTACACTCCATTCTATTCCACTGTGTGACTCTTGACCCTATGACACTGTAAATCACTCCCTCTATGCCATTACACTCTATGCCTCTCCACTCTATGCCACTCTGCCCTATGTCACTCGACGGTATGCCACTACACTGTGCAAATCCACTCTATGCCACTCCATTGTACAGAACTCCACTTCACACCACTCCACTGTATTTCACTTCACTGACCACCACCCCACTCTATGCTGTTCCATTATGCGTTATTCCAGTCTACTCCAGTCATCTCTATGCCACTCCACTCTATGCCACTTCATTCCATGCTATTTCACTCTATGCCACTCCCCTCTATGCAGTCCACTCTATGCTATTTCACTATATGCCAATCCACTCTGCATCACTGCTGTACTCCACTCTATGCTATTCAACCCTGTTCCCCTCAACATAATGCCACTCTATTCCACTTTACTGTTCGCCACTTCACTCAGTGCACTTCAGTGTACTCCATCCACTCTATGCTATTCCACTCTATACCACTCAACTATATGCCAGCCTATGCCACTCCACTCTACGGTATTCTACATTACACCACTCTTTTCTATGCCACTCTACTGTACTCTAATCTACTGTATACCACTGCACTATATCAACTCCATTTTACACACTATACTCTACCCCACTCCACTCTATGCTATTCCACTCTATGCCACTTCACTCTGTGCCATTCCACTCTATGCCATTCCACTCTACACTAGTCCATTCTACACCACTTGTCTATGTCACTCTACTATGCACCACTCCACTGTATGCCACTGCACTCTGCGCCACTCCATTCTACCCACTCCACTCTATGCCATTCCACTCTACACTGTTCAACTTGACACCATTCCACTCTATGCACTCTATTGTATACCACTCTATTGTACCCAGTCCATTTTACACCACGTCACTCTACACTACTCCATTCTATACAACTCCACTCTATGTCACTCCACTATATGCTCTTCCACTGTTTGCTACTTGAGTCTATGCCACTCTACTGAATGCCACTCCACTCTATGCTATTACACTCTACATCATGCCACTCTATGCCACCCTGCTCAATGCCACTCCACTCCATGCCATTCCACTCTATACTGTTCAACTCTACAATGCTCCACTCTATGCTGCTTTACTGTACACCACTGCATTCTAAGCCACTCCACTGTATGCCACTGTATTCTAAGCAAGTTCAATATACACTACTCGACTCTTCTCCCTGTATGCCACTACATTCTATGCTATTTCACTCTACACTACTCCAGTCTATGCCACTCTACTGTATGTCAGTAAACTCTTTGTCACTCCAATATACAGCACTTCCCAATATGCCACTCCACTCTATGCCACTCCAATACATGCCTCTCCCCTCTATGTCATCCCACTCTCTGCATGTTATTCCACTCTACAAGGGCCAACTCTATGCCACTACACTCCATTCTATTCCACTGTGTGACTCTTGACCCTATGACACTGTGCATCACTCCCTCTATGCCATTTCGCTCCATGCCTCTCCACTCTATGTCACTCTGCTCTATGTCACTCCACGGTATGCCACTACACTGTGCAAATCCACTCTATGCCACTCCATTGTACAGCACTCCACTTCACACCACTCCACTGTATTTCACTTCACTGACCACCACCCCACTCTATGCTGTTCCATTCTGCGTTATTCCAATCTACTCCAGTCATCTCTAAGCCACTTCACTCCATGCTATTTCACTCTATGCCACTCCACTCTATGCAATTCTGCTGTACACCACGCCGTGACACTCCACTCTATGCCACTCCACTACGGTACTACTGTATAGCACTCCACACCATTGCACTGTATGTCACTCAATTCTATGCCAGTACCTTATACGCTATTCCATTGTATGGCACTTCACTGTATTCCCCACTACTGTTAGCAACTCCACTCTACACTATTTGACTCAACACCACAGTACTTTATGCCACTGCACTCTACATCACTCCACTCTATGCTATTTCACTGTGCAGCACTTGACTCTAAGCTACTGTATACCACTCCATTCCATGCCATTCCACTCTATGTCACTCCACTCAATGCCATTCCACTCTACGCTATTCAACTTTATACCATTCCACTCTACAGTGTTTGATTCTACACAACTCAACTCTACACCATTGGACTCTACACCACTCCACTGTATGCCACTCTACTCTAAGCTATGCCACTGTACGCTGCTAGACTCTACACCACTGTACATCACTATACTCTACTTTATTCCACTCTAGGCCACTCCACTCTAGGCCACTCTATTGTACACAGTTATACTCTCTGCCACCCCACCTAATGCTCTGCATCACTCTGCACCACACCATTATACTCTACTGTGCTATACACCACTCCATTCTATTCTATTCCACTAAACTTCTCTCCACTCTACGCAACTGTGCTGTATGCCATTCCACTCTGTCACTCCACTATACACCACTCCACTCAATTGTACACTATTCCACTCTTTGCTATTCCACTCCAAGCCACTCCACTGTACTGTATGTCACTTGACTGTACGCCACAGCACTGTACGTCAATCCACTCTACACTATTTCATTAAACACCACTCTACTTTATGCCACTCCTCTCTATGCCACTCTGCACTACACCACACAACTCTACATTATTCAACTGTACACTACTCTACACTATTCCAGTCTATGCCACTCTGCTGTATGCTATTCCACTCTACACCACTCCACTCTATGTCACGCTACTGTATGCCACTCCACACTACGACACTTCACTCTACACTATTCCACTCCATGTCACTCCACTTTACGCTATTCCACTCTATGCCAAACCACTGTACTGTTCACCACACCAGTGTATGCCACTCCACACACCACTATTCTGCCCTCCACTACTTCGGTTTTATGCCCTTCCATTCCACACCACCCCAATGTAATTCACTCCACTACAGAATATTACATTTTTATGCCACTTAATTCTACACCCCTTTTCTCTACAGTATTCCACTCTACACCACTCTACAGCACTCTGCTTTATACCACTCTACTCTATGACACTTCAATTTTTGGCACTCTACTGTACACCACTCCATTGTACACCAACCCACTTTACTCCATGCCACTCTACCTCACTCCACGTTATGCTATTCCACTGTCCGCCACTCCACACTACGCTATTTCACTGTAAGCCAATCCACTCTATGCCACTCTACTGTATGGTACTTCACTCTAAGCCATTTTACTCTGTTCCACTCAACATTATGCCACTCTACGCCACTTCACTGTACACCACTCCATTCAATGCACTTGTCTACCCACTCCACTTCACGCTTTCCACTCTATGCCACTTGACTCTGTGCCAGTGTATGCCACTCTACTCTACGGTATTCCAATATGCAAAAGTATTCTCTATGCCACTCTTCTCTATGCCGCTCATCTCCCCACAACTCCACTCTAAGCCACTCTTCTGTATACCATTCCACTGTACCTACTCCATTTTAGACCACTCCACTCTCCTCACTCCACTCCTCAAATTACTAAAGATATAACTATTTTATAACAAAAAAGAATGCAGAAATCAAAACATTTTAATGTGAAGGTTGGTGCTGCATATCAATGACTAACATTTCAATGTTTGGTTTTATTAAGGGACGTTGAATCCTCAGATCAGATTTTACATTTCCCAAGCCATTTCTGTTTTCATTTTTTAGGTATAAAAGATCTGAGAAGGCTTTTCACATACATATGTGGGCAGGAAAGGAACCAGAACCATAGAGGCCTCTCATCCCTCCATGGACTCTCTGTCACATGCATTTCATTTGTTTCACAGCACCTCTCATACCAGTGTAGGGTGTCGGAGCACTTTACAGGGGACTACAAGGTGTAGGATTCACATGTCATCCACACTAGTAGGCATTTTCTAATAGTGCTTGTTCTGGAGAAGCTCAAACTCAGGATTCAGAACACAACACATTGGTTAGTGTAGACTTTAATAATAAGAATGTATTTCTATGCTTTTTTATCAGCATAAGGAAAATCAAAGACTGGGAAAAAAGTTTGTAATTTGTGCCATGCAAGTTTGCATCCAGCAAGTTCATGACAGTTCATAGCTCACTGTGCTAGATTACGATTGTAACTTATGAACTGCACAGTAGCAAAAGAATCTCTGTTACAAAAGCAGTATTTCACTGAGCATTGCACATGAAATTCTGTTCTTTGCATGATACATGCTCTTTGCAGCGGACATATTAACCATCTGCGCTACCTAATGCGTCAAAACTGACACTAGAAAATACTCCCATCTGTCTCCAGCAGGTACATTAATCACTAGAGTTATCTTGGTGCTTTTATTTTTTTCCGAAAGCTGCTTGATATACTAGAAACTTTGCAGTGCTTTTGATGGATGGAATGCTGAACAAAGAAAACATTCATCCCCAATCACAGATCTGGGTTTAATCCATCATTTCTTTATCTCACCACTCCATCCCGATTTGGACCCAGCCAAATGCAATTCAGTCTTGACCCTGCTCCCATGGCAGCAGTCCAGTCTGAGCTGCTAGGCCAACTCCTTCCTGGACCAGAAACAAGATCCTGGGACCGGTTATGGAGTATCCCCCCTCATCAGCCATGCTAGCTTGAATCCAATGGCACAGTGAGCACAGGATTTACGTCTGGGAATACCATTCCCACTTATGGTGACAAAAGCAAAAAGAACAGATGATGGATGGAATGCTGAACAAATCAAACATTCACCACAAATCATAGATCTGGGTTTAATTAATTGTTTTTCTGCTCACCACCCCACTCCAGTTTGAACCCAGCCATAGGAAATCAGTCTTGACTCTGATCCTATGGGAACAGTCCAGCCAGACTGTTTCTATGACACAGGCCCCACAAGTTCCCGTGGCCCCACAGAAGATGGGTCATCCTAGGTCCAATATGAATCATGTGTCGAGAGAAAAATTCAAATCCATTCCAAAATCAGAAGCTATTTCAACAAGTCCCCATGTTGGAGAGTTGGAGTTTTGATTCTGATACTTCCCAATGATGGAGTATGGGGGTGGTAAATTGTGTGCTTGGCACAGACTTAGAGGTAGATCAAAGGGGACTATTTGCAGAAGGAGAGGGTAATGGCCACCAAATGTCATTTCTCATCGCCACCGGTGCTACCCGTTTCTACTATTAGAACAGTGGATGTCTGAGACCTTCTCCTCTTTGTAAAGAAGATCTAAGTTGGAGGTATCACAAATAAACAAATACATAATCATGTTTCAAAGAAAGTGCCTGTAAAAATAGGTTTATTTGAGGGAGACCACCAATTTGTGCTATGCAATTCACGTCCTGTAAATCTTTTAGGAAAGGATCTTTTATGCAAGTTAAATTGTGCTCTTCACTGCACCCTGGATGGTGTTGAGATCCAAATGCATGATGAAAATATTAAAATGGTCTGACAAGAAACAGCTGTAATATTGTATCCTATAAGAATGGTAGAGGACCTACCTCTAGATTTATGAGATACTGTAAAATCTGAAGTATGGAATTCTTTAAGGAAAATACAATGGACTAATCAAAGGTGTGGAAACAATCCGAATCACAATAAAGCCAAATGCAATTTTCCCTAGAACACCACCATACATTCAAATACCTGAAATAGTAGCTGGAATGACTCCTGTGACTGAGGACATGTTAAAACAAGGGCATTAAAAATAAATCATTAGACGTTCTTGCAGTTCTTCTATTAAAGATTTGTAGAGCACAATGGGAAACATAGAATTGTGCAGGAACTTTGAAAAATTAACATCATGGTTTTCCCATGTTGTCCCAAGGTACCAAATCCAGCAACAATAGTATTTCAGAATGGTTAACCATTGTGGACCACTGTCAGGCCTGTTTCTCTATCTTTTTGCCTGAGGGCAATCAATAATTGTTCTTATTTGCATTTAAAGATAGACTTTTGGCATGGTGGTCAGTTTCACAAGGGTATGTAGAGAGCCCTTCAATCATTGAACAGATTTTGAAAAATACTTTTGAGACTCTACAGCTGCCTTGTGATTCAGCTATTGTGCAGGACATTCATGACCTGCTTATGGCATCAAGTACACAAGAAGCTTGTAAACAGGGCAAATTGCTGTTTTAAATTATGTAGCTGAGAACAGACACAAGGTGTCCCCGAGCAAATTACAATACTGTCTAAAAGAAGTCCTATATTTGGGACATCTCATTGAGAATGGGTTCACATGAGAGAATCAAGGCAATTTTGAAGATGAGCCCACTCAGAACACAGAGAAGGGTCAGAATGTACTTGTGAATGGTTGGCTACTGTAGATAGTGGATGCCAAACCTTTCCCAACTGGCCAAGTCTTTCCTGAGGCTGATGCACAAAGATGTCCTTGATAAGATCTCATGGGACTGCGATTGTTTAAAATCATTTCCAGAGCTGAGAGAAAAGTCTCTGTCATGACCGACTAGAAATTCTGGATTAAATTAAACTTTTCACATTATTTTGCAGTGAGCTGTGGTCTCTTAGTGCTTACTCAGCCTCATGGAGACTCTTGAAGACCTGTGATATATTTTCAACCACTCTGGACCCTGTTTCCGCAGTACTGCCCAACTGCCTTACAGTCGTTGCAGCAGTTGGTGTCAGAATTGAGAGATGTGAGAACATAATGATGGGACATAATGATGGGCCCCTCACTCTTTAGAAATTTTGTTCACCAACACCAAAACACAGTACTTGACAAACAGCAGACAAAAAATATGAACAACAAATACTTGCTGGGGAGAATTTTGTTCTTAAATGGGGTCAAAAACTCAATCCAGCTATATTGTTATTGTTGCCAAAAATTGACATTCGATGGTGAAGAAGATAAGTCATTGGATATTAAAGGTAGATGCACTGTTGGAAATGGCCTTTCTGCAGGGTCACCCCCAAACTTTTTGCCTCCCTCCTGCTCTTTTTCTGACCTAATTTTTGCTGGCTTTAGGACTCTACGCACTGTACCACTGCTAATCAGTACTAAAGTGCATATGCTCTCTCCGTAAAACATGGTGACATTGGCTTATACCCAATTGGCTTATTTAATTTACTTGTAAGTCCCTAGTCAAGCACTGGTTGTACCAGCCTCATAAGTAGCCCCCTAACCATGTCTCAGGCCTGCCATTGCAAGGCTTGTGTGTGCAGTTTCACTGCCAATTCGACTTGGCATTTAAAAGTACTTGCCAAGCCTCCCCTTTTTCAACAAATATGTCACCCTTAAGGTAGGCCATAGGTAACCAAAAGGGCAGGGTGTTATGTAGGTAAAAGGCAGGACATGAACATGTGTGTTCTGTATGTCCGGGTAGTGTCAAACTCCTACATTTGTTTAAATTGCTGTGAGGCCTGCTCCTTTCATAGGGCAGCATTAGGGCTACCCCCCTATATTGTTTGAGCGGTAAATTCTGATCTGAAAGGAGTAACCAGGTCATATTTAGCATGGCCAGAATGGTAACAGAAAATACTGCTTAATGGTCAAGTTGGATTTAATATTACTATTCTAGAAATGCCACTTTTAGAAAGTGAGCATTTCTCTGCATTTAAATCCTTCTGTGCATTACAATCCACATCTGGCTAGGTTAGTTGACAGCTCCCTTGTGCATTTCACTCAGACAACCCAAACACAGGATGCTCAGTCACATCTGCACACATCTGCATACTGAATGGGCCTTCCTGGGCTGGGAGGGTATAGGGCCTGACACTTACATTTGAAAGGACACTGGCCTGCCCTCACACAATAGACTGCCAAACCCCCTACTGGGACCCTGGCAGACAGGATGAAACTGAAAGGGGACCTGGTGCACTTCTAAGCCACTCTTTGAAGTCTCCCCCACTTCAAAGGCACATTTGGGTATTTAAACAGGGCCTCTGACCCTACCAACTCAGACACTTCTGGACAAGATACCACTGGTGAAGACACTCTGAAGCAGAACATGCAACCTGACTGCCCAAAGGACTCACCTAATTGCTTTTCTGCAAAGGACTGCTGCCCTGCTGTTGCCCTGCTGCATTGCTGCCCTCTGGCTCTGCTGAGAAGTGCTCTCCAAGGGCTTGAATAGAGCTTGCTTCCTGTTCCTTGAAGTCTCAGGGCCAAAAATACTTCATCTTGCAAAGAACAGCTTGTGCGGAAAAGATTCTATGCACAACCTGCCAGAAACGACACACAGTCTGTATTGCGGTGAGAAAATCACAGCACGCCAAACCGGAACAACGCAGCCCGGCTCCCCGAGAGGAGATCAACGCAGCGCCAGCTTTATGACCGGAAATTTGACGCACCGCCCACTGGATCAACGCATAGCCGAGCCGGAACAACGCAGCCTGACTTCCTGTGAGAAGAATTGACACAGCATCTGCCGTGCAACAGAAATTTCCCCGCATCACCTACTGGATCGATGCAGCTCCTGTGTGTTCGTCCCACACGCCCAGGATTTCTCTGCATCATTGCCGTGGTATCCAAATACCCCCCAACTCAAAGAGGGTCCAAGTCCTAGCGCTGGAAATCGATGCAAGGTCCTAGCTGCGTGAAAAATATAGACGCAACGTCGGTGTGCGCCCGGAGAAACCGACACACACTCCACTGTTTCCACACATCTCCTCCTCTGCGGCCCTTTGCGGATAATTTCGACGCAAACTAGGTACTTTGTGCTTGCAAGAGACACTTATTGCTTTTTAAGAACTTAAAACTCTTTTTATCATTTTCTAAAGTGATATTTCAATGTGTACTTATCAAATCTTGATAGTTTTGACCTGCATTTAAACAGATAAATATTATCTATTTTTCTAAACACTGTGTGGTGTATTTTTGTGGTGTTATACTGTGTTATTGCATGAGTTATTGTACAAATACTTTACACATTGCCTTCTTAGTTAAGCCTGACTGCTCAGTGCCAAGCTACCAGAGGGTGGGCACAGGACTATTTGCATTGTGTGTGACTTACCCTGACTTGAGTGAGGGTCCTTGCTTGGACAGGGGTAACCTGACTGCCAACCAAAGACCCCATTTCTAACATGCACCATGCCAAGACCAGACATTAAAGATGAACCTCGTGATGATCCTGACTATATAATTTTTGTTGATGACCCATGTATATGAGACAATGAGGGCACTGTGAGCTGCTTATGCTATTTGCACAATTCAGGAAGTGGTAGAAACCTCCTGACTTCTAGATGGCATCCCTGCACAAGTGATAGCATTAATTGCCCTTAATTGAGAGTGACTATAATTACAGATAGTCAGTATGACTTTTGTTTGGGCCATGAATATGGGCAGTTATGGTCACAGAAGGGATTTATGATTTCATCTGTTTTCATCAAGAATGAGGAATATGTGTTGAAATTGTTAGAGGCTTTGCAGTTGCCCCAAGAGATTGCCGTAGTTAAATGTGAAGCTCACAGAAGTAGCAATGATCCTGTCACTGTTGGAAATAGATACACAGATGAAGGTGCATGATATTGTACACTTGTGGCATGCACATTTAATGGATAATTACAAATGAATCTGAGGAGGGCACTACCTTTTCAATGTTTTTATCAGTAGCTGATACTTAGGAAAAAATTAACTGATTGCAGGAACAAATTTCAGAAGCAGAACAGCAAGGGTGGATCAGACAAGGATGTTTTAAGAATCTCAACAGCATCTGTGTTTCAGCTGATGGAAGAACAGTGTTGCCACATAGCCTGTTGTTTTCCTTGACATGACATTTCCATGGTCGTTCACACATTGGAAGGGATGCAATGGTTATATTGTTTAGATAGAATTGGTTTAATCCCTGATTCAGAGTTCTAGCAGAAGAGCCAGCCCATAGGTGTATAGCATGTCAGAAGATGAACATAGGAAAGAGAACCCCTGTAGCATTGAGTCCCATTAGAAGATTATGAGGACCCTTTAGGAGGATGCATTTGGACTTTACTGAAATGCCTCTTTGCAATGGGTTGAGATATTTCCTGCTTACAGTGTGCATTTTGTCTGAATGGGTGGAAGTCTATCCAATGCAGAGAAATGATATCCTCACTGTAGCTAAACTGCTATTACACAAACTCATTGCATGGTTAAGATTTTTCGTTTCACTGCAGTCAGACCCAGGGACTCATTTTAATAATGAGGTCCTTAGAATGCTGTGTGTGGCACTTCAAGTGGAAGAGACTGCACTGTAGCTATAGTCCTGAGGCTTCAGGAAAAGTTGAACAGCACGCTCAAATCTTGATTGGCCAAAGTCTGTATATCTACTTCTGTGAGATGGGCCTATGCTTTATCATTGGTTTTGATGAGTTTTCAAAACACCCCTGACCAGAGAACTGGTATACCCACACACAAAATCCTCATCGGATATGCTATGAGACTGCCTGCTGTGCCTGTGAATGAATGTGCAAACCTCACAGATGAGATGCTACTTGATTACTGCAAAGGATTAGCTGAAGTAGTGTGATCTGTTTCTCACCAGGTTGGAGTTGCTACTGCCAGTCCACATCAGGAGCCATGACTTTAACCAAGGTGATGGGGTTTTGGTGAAAGGCATGTACGAATATCTTTCCTGGAGCCAAGGTGGAAAAGCCCCTATAAGGTCCTCTTGGTTACCAACACTGCTGTCAAATTTGCTAGGATACCTAATTGGGTGCATGCCTCTCACACCCAGAGAGCAAGTTATCCACATGAAGAAATTGTGCTCTTTGAGCCAAATCCGAGAGCACCTGTGTTTGTACGTTCTGAAGGACCAGAAGGGGGTGAAGTACAGCAACATGTCTTACCTTTGCAAGTTCCTGAAATATAGCAAAGTGGTGCGGAAATACCCATTGAAGAAGAATTGAGAGCTGAGGATAAAGGAACAAGAGCATTAAATGATCCAGATGAAGGAAAAAAGTGTAATAAGAGAAAGACCCATATGGAAATCGGAATGGCCAAATGGTAGGAGGCAATTGAGATCTATTGTGTCATTTGAACTATACCACAAACCAATATCAAAGAAATAGAATCCAGTGTGTAAGCAAAACAGAAGAAGATCAACAGACACCAAGGAAACCCAAGAGAATGAGAGTACCTTGTCACGGGTATTCTGCACCTGAATGGACTCATTATTCAGAGAAGGTGCCTAATGCACCAGATCAAAATCGTAACAAACTGAGAGCAGACTCTTCAACTTCAATGATATGCCACACTGAAAAGCATTGATTAAATGATATTTCTGAAACACATATTATAGCACTATTTAAGTGATTTCAAATCTGAAAGAACAGATACGCGAAATGATGAAATGTGTTTAAGAGAGAAATATACAAGACTGAAATAAATCAATTTGGCAAGAAACAACTGACAACGGTGAATAAAAAGAAGAAAGAAGGATTGCCCGGGGGAAATGTTGCAGTAGAAGAGTAGGGATAGCACACCTAGAAGATAATAAAGTAGGGCTAGGGATGTCTCACAAAGCTTTTTGTACATAGGCTGGATGAGATAACTGCAAGTTAATCATCAAACGTTTTGCTCATTTGCACAAGTAGAAGTCAACACAAAATACAGAATCTTCCTGCTGCTATATTCTATTAAAAGTCTGACCGTAGACAAATGTGTTGAATAGTTATTATTGTCACATTAATAGTTGTTGTGCTAGCATTTATAGTCCTTTTAGTTGTGATGAGTTTTACACCAGAAATAGAAACACTTGGGGCTAGACATTCAAAAGGTTTTGCATTTTCAAATGGTCTGAATTGCTATTTGCAAATGCAAAAGCGCCTTTCAGAATGTACAAAAGGCAACTTGGCTGTTCCATATCGCAAGTCTTTCTTTTTGGAGAGCGATACTTTTGAGATTCCAAATAAGGAGTTGCAGACAGGATTTTCCAAACTGGATTCGCAATTTGTATGTATGAAGAAGTCGCAAAACACTGTTGTAGGAAATGCATTTACCACAAATTTCAGTTAGGTGCTAATCAGGTGCAACCTACAGCTGCTAATCAGGTGCAACTTATTTAAACTGTCCCAAAATGCATCAGAACCTTTCATAATGGTAGCACTGTATGTTTTGGCAAGGCAGATGAGAATGTTTGCAGATATGCAGAGTAGACAGGAGGTTTTTTTGTGTTAGGGTAACTTTGTTCGCTCAAAGAGAGGAGGAGGTATTTGATAAATACAGACTCCGTATTCATGTCATTTTAGATTTAATTTTTGATTTACAGCTACACCTACATACCCCCACAGGTAGAAGCAATGCTATTCCACCGGATGTGCAGGTACTGTGTTGCCTACACCTTTTATCATCTGGAAGTTACCAGGGAGTAATAGCAGTGGCAGAGGAAGTGTCCCCAAGTGCATTGTCACATAGTTTTCTTGATGCTGTGTTGTCCAAAATTAAGTACATTTGTTTTCCTGCATCTCTACAGGACTTGCAGCATGCAAAACTATAACTTTTTCCTGTGGCACATTTTACCAATGTCATAGCGTGTGTTGATGGTAGACATACTGCTATCTGTCCATCATGTGCTAATGAATTCATTTTTAGAAATCACAAAAATAGTGTATAGTCACTCTCTCAATATCCAGGTTGCGTATGATGCATTCTGTGTGATTACAGACATGTAGCCCTATTTCTAGGCAGCATTCATGATTCATATAGATTCCACCACAGTCAGCTATACAATAGGTGACTGTGTCAATAGTTTTCTACTCGGTAAGCCCATACATTTTGTTTACACAGTTTAGCATGCAAACTCAAATGCCATACTAATTTCTGTTTGTAACGTTTTTTGAGACAGTCATTTGCATTATAGCCTTGACACCTCATTTAAATGCAAGTTCAAGGAATGATCAGAGATACAACTATGTTCACAAAACTTCACTTTTTGTCATTGAGAGGATATTTGGAATCCCAAAAGGACACTTTAGGTGTCTACACAAGAGTGTTGGAGCCCTCAAGTACTGTCCCCAAACGTGTTGCAGAATCATAGTTACATGTGCAATGTTGCATAATCTTGCTATTAGGAGGGAGAGATAGAATTGAATTTTGATCCTGACGATGGAATACCATAAATACAACACCAACAGGATGTGTTGTGCTGTGGAGGGTAGAGCACATCATGCTGAGATCTCTAATAATTATATTTAAGATAAGTAAAAAGGGAGTATTGGAAATTAAAACTATACCACATGTTTTATGATGTTTGAAATCAAAATGTTCCTTTTATTCAGGATTCATTGTCATTCTGCTTGGAAATAAAATAATGTACATCATGAACAACTATTTTCACAATTGTTCGGTGTTTTTTCGTTGGGCAGACCCGATAAGAGGTGAATTGCGGATCATCAGACAACAAACAGATTAGTGCTGTCTTCTACCTCCACTTGCACAACGTTTCTCAGCAGTGACTGCCTGTGTAGTATCAGCAACATCTGTACTAGATATATGTCATCTTGTGCACCTAAGGTTTGAGACATCAGGCACAAAGAGGCTACTTATACTTGATGCATCTTGACTAGACCCTGACGCTACTTCTGCAGGCCTTGATATGACAATGGTTTGAATGCTTTCAAAGGCAAATGCAACCTGCACTAAGCCATGGGCTACATCACTACAGCAGTGACCCATCCTGAGTCTGAATTTTGACAGTTCCCCTAAATAAACTGCTGGTAGCCTGTGCCAGAAGCTTGATAGACCAGCTTAATGTATCAAACCTCACCATGTGCCGTTGATGCCTGCACCTTTGTGTTCAGTTATCCTGGTGCATTGTTGTAACACGTCTATCTATTGGATCAGTGAGTCTTGCAAAGTTGTTATTCATCATGTTCTGATGATCCGTAACTGTTTTCCTAGGAGTCTCTTGTCCTCTGAGCAATTGTGACATTGTGTAATTGACACAAGTAAGTTGCCAATTTACATTTTTGATATTTTTGGTGTGCAGCCGCTGCACAGAGAGCATAGAGGCCTCTAACTCTCCATATAATTGAGATGTGCCAGAAGTATTTTCCACAGCAAGGAGACCAGCATTACGAGAAGTGATGGCATACTGATGCCTCTGCAAAGACCTCCCATGCATCTGTCTGTCTCTCAAAGGTTCTGCAGTGCTTTCCCTGCCTGCGATTGGTTAATTTCCTATATCTGGGAAATCAGGGGGTGATGAAATTGTAGCCCTTCTTCTTGTCGTTACTTGCTGTATCTGTATGTCAGGTATGTCTGTGGATTGCTCAGTTTCACAAGGATTTTCATCAATGCCAAATTGCTCTGTGTTACGCTCTATCTGTTGTGATACATCTGAGAAAACTATATAGTTGTTCTTTAGTATACTGTTTATTTACATGAATATTTAGAAATGTATTTAACACTAAGTTCACTTCTCTCATTATTGGCTATGTTTAGTGACACTGTGTTTGGGTGCAAACTATTTTGCACTTGTTTCTCTGAATATGATAAATTGACAATTGTTGTTACTACAACTCCCATAGTGATTTTGAAAGCTGGAATAACCATTAGAATGAAGTATATTTTCTGACAGATATTGTTGTAATGTCTGTATTTATAATACTATCATGATATGATGAAAATTTAATGTTATCTTACCTACCGATGTAGGTGGTGGATTGGAGGTATCTATGTTGGACACCCCAACAACACTCTCCGGCAGAATTGTTGCCTCAGTCACTGTTTCCATGGGTGTTAGAGGTTGCTGCTGAGATGCTCCTCCACCATTCCCACGTGCTTCTGCCAAGCGACTTGCTACCTTCTCTTTTGAACACGGTCATATCATCTTTTCCTGATTTCTGGAATGGTACAATGTGCCACTCCAAGGGAATTGATTTTCTCCAGGATGTCATTCCAAATTTTTTTTGTGCTTCTGGCACAGTGCGTGAACTCTTCCCAAACACCTCCACTTCATGGCCAACACACTCTTCGGTTAGGACCTCCAGCCATGTCTTTAAGAACACACTCTTCCCTGAGGACCTCTAGCTCCGTCTTAGAGAACTTAAGCTTACGCTTCCTAGCTTCAAAGTCTTTGCCTGCCTCTTCCTTCGACATTTTAGGAATTCCTTGCAGCCATATTTTCCCACAAGGGTCCACAGATGTACTCCTGCAACAGTACTCACTTCCTCTGTGTTACAGACCACTAGGAGGGGCATGCATTTGAACACTTCCTCATAGTGATGACATCATTCTGTTCCCCAAAAATGTTTTCTTTCTATTTGCGATTTCCTAACAACGATTTGTAGATTTTGTGAATCCCTATTAGGAAATCGCAAGATAGCAGATGTGATTCTTAGCGAACTACTGTTTGTGTCTGGTTTACTTTCACGTGTTTCTATTAGCAATGTCCTAATAGCGATTCCAGTGAAGTCACTATTTGGAAATTGCTAAGCGAAACATTCATACATCTGGCCCTTAGATTTACACCTGCTTCTACAACACGGTCACACACAATAAATGAGACAAAATTTAAAGCTTTATTTATAGACTTCTCAAAAGAAGATTACTCAACTAATGTTTACTCTAGATTAGTTCAGGAATACACAGAAGCTTTAGACACTAAGGATTGTTATGCTTGCACACACCTACCCTCTTCATCTGCTAAAGATGTAACCTACCATCACATACAACTTTCATATGCAATTACAAGTAATATTTTACTTAGTTTATTTTATAGACAGGAATGTTTTGGATATTATTTTTCCAAGTATGCCATGATCCTTTTTAAGGTTCCCCTTTCAGAAAATAATGAATACTCATCCACAAGCAAAAGACAGAGAAATTGTATGGTATTTCTTTAAATCTCCCACAGTTATAGATGATGCCAAAGCATACGAGAAGACTCTAACTTGTTTACTGAGGTCATTAGTAAATAAGTTCATTTTAATATTAGAGGAAAGAAGAGCTCATATGTTTCGTAAGGCAAGTAAAGAGTAAGATGTTTAAAGAAAGCTTGGAAGAAAGAGAAAGAGGAATGCAAGAATAAAAATAGTATACCCAAAATTAAAATTAGATAGATGACAAAAAGACAAATTGTGTGTTTACAAAAGAAGAAACCAGTTTAGAAACAGACAAATTGGGATAAGTAATTGTGAACACACATTCAAAGTTTTGGTAGAAACTTTTCAAATATAGCAGGGGAAGAGCAGTTATTAATTGGCATTTGTTTTGTGTTTGTTCAGGGTGCCTATTTTCATTTACCTGCTAACTGGGAACGTGTTTTCTAGTTAGTTTTATGGTTTTCTAAAATGAATCATGTAAATAGCATAGATTCTTTAACCATGACACCACCCTATAGACACCTATGTGGTACTAATGATGGGACATAATTAATGGGAGACATTTTTGAAGCAATCATATGGCCAGTAGGAGTAATTTTAAACAATGAAAAAATTTGAAAGTTATCAACAGCAGTAGATAAACTAGCTACTAATATATCTGGTGCTTTCATGACTGTTATTGCAGAATTAGGGGGTTATTCTAACTTTGGAGGAGGTGTTAATCCGTCCCAAAAGTGACGGAAAAGTGACGGATTTACCACCAGCCGTATTACGAGTCCATTATATCCTATGGAACTCGTAATACGGCTGGTGGTATATCCGTCACTTTACCGTCACTTTTGGGACGGATTAACACTCCTCCAAAGTTAGAATAACCCCCTTAGTGACTATTGCATCAATGGTTTTGCAAAATCGATTGGCTTTTGTTTCTTTGCTAGCAGAGAAAAGCATATTCTGCAAAATGCTGAAATCTCAACATTGCCATTCATACACTCCTGGCAAAAGTAGAAATATAGAAGAATTTGCTAAGAACACTTCTGGCCTGAAACCTGAATTAGAACCTTAAGAACCTACCAGTGCATAGGGCATTTAGGCAAATAAGCTTCTGCTCTTGGCAATTGGTTTACAGTAGTAGGAATGGGAATTTTTAGAGTTATATTGAAACCTACATCAATCATTGGCATTTGTTTAATATACTTATATGCTTTGTATAAACAATAAAAAAGAGAACAGAAAATCAGAGAAGAAATAGAAATCGAGGAAAAAAGAATAGAGGACATAAAAAGTTAAGTGAGATTAAAACCCTGAAAAATAAAATTTTATGACACAGTAAAAAAGAACAGTGTACTTCAGCAGATTCATTTATGAAGGCGAATTGTGATGGTTTTTCAACCATCAGAGGGGGAAAACTACAAGATAGAATTTTATTTAGAAACAAAAATGCTCTTAATTAATAATGTGCAATAGCCTATGTTTAAATCACACATATGCTAAACACAAAGATTTGTAGTAGAACGTCATACCTAAATGTTATAGGCCTAAAAGTGAAATAAAAAAGTGCTGATTTGTTAGCCTAACTGCTGATGCCTTAACTGAAAATAATGCATTAACATTCAAAAGCCTATTTTCTCATTTAAAGTGTTCTTTGCATGATATGTTTTTCTTCTCTTTGTTGCAGAGGTTGTAATTTTCCAGAAGCCTTCTGTTAGCTAGCAAATAGGCATGTGTTTTGTACTAGATAAGTGATAGGCGCTCACCAGAAGGAGAGGAGACAACAGGAAAATTGAGTCATGAAAAAAACAGTCTGGACCACAGCAAGCGAACAATAAAACATTTCAAGGTCTAATGTCTGAAGATTATTGTATGAGTTTGAGAACATGCGAAGTTTGTCTAGTTCCATTAGTTTACTGAAACCCTATTTGACAAAGGAGATGAACGAAAATATTGTTGGAACATAGAATAGTGTGTGTTTATATCAGTGTATGTTCCTAGATTAGCAGGCGGAATCCTTTCCTGACGCTCTGACAGGACTCATCATTGAGCTGCTAATACTTCCCTACATGAGAGGTTGCTTAGACTATTTATATTGACTGTCTACTATTTGGTGTTGAGAATACTTTCCAGCTTGGTATGCAGAGTCTTTATGCTTATGCATTGATTTCTCTCATAAAAACTCTTTATTGAGAATCTGAACTGATACCTTATTTTCACCTTATTCAAATACATTTAGGTTAGGGAATTTCCTTTATTTAACATTCTTTCTGCATTATGAAAATAATGACTATTGTTCAGATGTTCTATTTTACCTTGTATTGAAATATCAATTATTGAACTATGTTCATTTCTAATGCTGATGCTTGAAAGGTTACTAACTATTCAATAAAATTGAAAACCTTAGACATTGAAAAACAAAACTCTTTAACTCATACAAAATGGTCTTTATTGACTGTTGTTAAGTCATTATCAAATTTAATGCATTGCTGGATTGATGTGGATGATTTCTCCTTTACACTTCTTCTTGTCGATGAACAAAGGTCCATACAGCTATTCACTGGGGTTGTTCAATTATTAAATCCAAAGATTAAGGTATAGGGAAACCTGCTGTTCCAGTGTGTTACATTGCTTTATACTTTACATAGTGGCAGATAAGCATCAAGATACCTGTACACCTAATTTTGTATATCTTCTTTCCTGATAATGGGTGTAAACATTTACAGCATGTTTGTCCTCGTAATGGTCCTAATTGTGTAGTGTAGTGAGCTCTTCATGATATTTACGTACAGGACTAACACTGAGCACCAGACACTTGATAACCTGTGTCTAATATGTTAGCCCCAAGTAGTTTTTTTTTTTTTAACTTCCCAACAGGCCAAGGGTTCTATGTTGTAGATTCTAAGTTTTATAAGCATCCTTGAGTATTCTGAAGGAATAGTGTTTGAATGGCAGTTTTTACATAGAACAAAAACTGTGTGCTCCAGGTATTTACCCATGTACTATAGGTAGTACAACATTTAGGGCCTAATTATGTGTTTGGTGGTCCCACCGCAGGACCGCCAAACTCACGGGGAGGACACCACCGCCATGGCAGTGGCATCCTCCCTGAGCATATTACAATGTTACAGCCGGGCTGACCAGTGAGAACATTGTAGTACGCATTCCCACCAGGCTGACTGGTGGGAACAGTGCTACAATATTTGCCTCGCCTCCTTTAAGGGAGTGAAGGCCAATACCATAGCACACTGCACTCTCGGAATGTGCACTGTCGGCTTTGCAGACAGTGCGCATTTCTGAAGGTGCTGGGCAAAATACAACTTATCCAGAACGCGGCAGCCCATTTGGTTTTAGACCTGCCTCGCTCTGCATCAGCTAGCAGCTACCTCAAACAACTCCACTGGCCTCCGGTGGAAAAACCGGATTAAGTTTAAGTCTCCCTGTTTAACTTATAAGGCCCACCATCAAGAGGGCTTTGAATATCTTAGATCAGTTTTACAACCCTACCAGCGGGTTTGAATCCTCAGATCTTCATCTGGACGGCTTATTTCGGTGCCCCGCTGTCACAGGGTTAGATGAGGGACAAAGCCTTTTCGGTGGGGGCAGCTAGACTCTGGAACTCCCTCCCTCTTCTGATCAGGCAGGCAGAGTCATATTTTGGTTTTAGAAAGAAATTGAAAACTTGGCTGTTCTCAAATTACGATGTGGAACTATGGAATGGCCTTGGCGTCTGACCTCTTTCAGTTTTTGTATTTCTACGACTCACTGGTATTTATCAGCGCTTCGATGCTACAGCCGGAATGCGTTTTACAAATGATCTACAATACAATACAATACATTGGAGAAGGAATAGTAAATTTGATCCCTCCAAAATCCAACTTTTTCCCTGCTCTTGCTCAGATTTCAGTGTCTTGCTCAGATTTCAGCATCATAGTATATCTGACCGTTCCAAAGTCCTACACTTTACCTACTTTTGCCTATGCTGGAGTGAGAATCATAAATCTCACCCCTCCAAAGTCCAACACTTTCCCTAATGTTCTAAGACTAATGTGGAAATAGTAAATCTGAACCCTGCAAAGGCCAACACTTTCCCTCCTATTACAATACTAGGTAGCTTTGGGAAGGCCTTACTATACAACCACAGAAAAGAAAGGGTGTATTAAAATCTTGAATGTGCAATGGAGAATAGAGAAAAAGTTGGTGCTACAATGATAAAAGATAACCCTTATTGCCTAAGAGTGTCCGTTAAGTTTACAGTCATTTGCCCTTGGCCATCATTAAACAAAGAGATTTTGCATCAGACCACTTAAATAAACTTGTGCAGGAAAAATCGAAAGCCCTAAGAGTTTTCTAAGTGACATATAGTTGCATTTTCTATATATGTGATAAAAAAACAAAACTTTAACATAGTCAACATGTGTTTCGTCCTTTGTACTTTCTCAAGGCTAATACAGAAAGTTCCAGAAAAAGTAACAAAAACTGGTGAAAGAGGATAGTAAGATCAGTAGTGATTCCAAGAAATGAGTGCTGTAAACATATGCTGCTAATTTCCAAGAAGGGGAGGGGCAGAACTGTGTCAGTAGATAAGGTGATAGTGCAGTGGCACAGTGGTTCTTACCCAAAAACTGGGAAGTGTCTCATTCAAACACACACAGTCTTTGAAAAGATACAGGCATTACTATCCTGTCAACTTTATATTTTGGGTAAAACTCTTCTACATAAAGTACAAACTGGACAATTTTAAAGTAAGAACCACTATCCCTACTATTGCTTAGTTTAGAGTAGTAGTATTTGTTCTATTTTTACTCCTGTTTCTAAATAGGTTTTAAAACTATTCATGAAATTATTTAATGTGTGTGTTTGTTTTATTTTTGATGTATTCTTTTTCATTTTGTTTATATATTTTGCTATGTGTTTTTGTTGTGTCATTTGCTATAGGTTTTTGTTACATATGTGTAATAATGTGTTTATTGTTTTTATTGATAAAAATCAAATGCAGTTTATTTGTATAAATTGGTTAAATATTTGTTATTTATTTTTCTTAAAGTATATATTCTTATTTTTGTATTTTACTTTATATTAATGGTTTTAAATGTTATATGATTATATTACATGATATATTACGTGATTGTATCATTTAACCCCTTTTGTGCATGTGACGGGCAATGGCCACCACTTCTACACCCCCCTTGGTGCATTTGAAGGCCATTGGCTGTCACCAGGGAGGGCTTTAAAAAAAAAAAAGCCCTCTGCAATGATATCTGTATTTAACTACTGCTCCATCTTGACCACTGACTCCAGTTTGCGCTTAGTTTAGCTTTACTCACCGTCACATTGGCAGCCAACAGCTCCATTCGGATTACAGACTCCATATTGTGCTTAACTTAGCATTAGCCACTGTCACTTAGGAGGTGCAGTTATTTTTCTGCGCACAAGTTATGCAATGTGTTTTTTGCTCATTTTTCATTCTTCATGATCTTTCTCACCAAGTGCTAGACTATGAACTGGAGGGGTATGAGTGAGAAAAGGATGTACCAGGATGATGTTTATGGTACGGCAAGGAACGGTTTGGTCTTGGAAGAGCACCCTGAGATGTGGCCAATTTACAATGTGCCCTTCTCAATACCATTCTGTTTTGGCCAGCGTTTGAACAACGACTCACCGGATGGGAGGAAGATTTCTAGAATCCTCCTCTCTGGCTTGTTTAAAGTGTTTGAGACTTATTTAAACTTGACGGCTGTGAAAACATTGAACTCAGGAGGGAAAAGGATGCCTTTGCCCTTGCCACTCTCCTTTAGGGGTAGTTCTCTCTCTTCACGGTCGACTGGGTTTACAGCCTGTTGCTGGCAAGAAGATGAAGCCAGCGAGCCCCATGGTGATGAATTCCTTTTGATTAATATTTCTTTGCATTGTGCAGTAATATATAATCACTGTCTATGCAGATATAAATAAACCATGATTAAAGTAGTGTATTTTCATTGTTTGTTTTTATGAGCATTATTATTCTACTACTGTGATTATTTTTGCAAGTGTATTCATGTTGCTGCATTTGACCTACATGTCTCCTCGATTCGAACCTGAAACAGTGCTTTAATAAATTTACTACTCAGACTAAGAGATCTGCATTGGTGAAATTCCTTTTATTTGTGTTTCCTCTCAGTTTAAAATAAAGCAGCACATTTTTATTTCACTGCGGTGATTTTCTTCAAATGTGCACTCGGGTTCTACACCATTGACCTTTTTATTCAAACCTTGCAAAGTGCTTTGATAAACGTGTTTTTCAGACTGAGAGGGTTGCATATCAGAAATTCCTTTCAATATTTGTGTATTTCTTCTTAGTCGGCAGTAAAGCAAAACATCCCCCAGGGGAGACGCAGAACAGCTTCCACGTCTCTTTCCTCCCTGCCCATCTGTGACAGCAGTGCGTTGCAAGGCATGCTGTTGTCACAATTTTTTCCCCACCGGAGCAGAGACACAGCACTCTCTAATAAGGCCAGGGAAAAAAGGCTGAAACGTCCTCCCACATTTTCAGGGAGGCCTTGTTTGAAAGGGGAGAGTCTCCCCACAGGGTGCCAAGGATTTCATCTCGGGGGTTTGGCCCTCGTGGAAGTAGGCCAGTCCCCACCCCCAGGGGGGGATTTTTTTGTTTTGTTAAATAAGTTGCTTTCCCCCAGGAGTAAGAAGTAAAATAAAATTGACAATGGGTCGCCTGTGAGTAGGGCTGACCCCCTCTGGAGCCTACATTTTTTTTTTATAACTGTGTGGTTTGCCGATCATGGCCCCCAGGGAAATGACACATGTATAAAAAAACAAAAAAATTATATATATATATATATATATAGAGAGAGAGAGAGAGAGAGAGAGAGAGACCAATTTTTTTAATACTTTTGTGGTGTTCCTGGGGGTTGCGATTGGCAGACATATATAAATGTGATCTCTTTACACACACACACACACCTACACACACACAGACGCACACAATTATATAGACAAACTATACAATTACAATTTTCAAGTTGAGGTGGAGTGGCTCCATGCCATCCATTAGTCTACTATTTTTATAGTAGTATAGGTAATTACTATTATAGTACTACTAAACATACTACAAAATGCAATTTGTGAATAGCCTTTTTAGGACCTGATAATGAGTGAGTCAGTCTATTACTGGCCTGTGTGTAAACCACAGTTTGTGCATAGTTCGAAATTACGAGTTGGAAGGTACTTAAAGTTATACAATTACTGGGTGCATTAAATCTCAACCTTCAATACATTTTGGCAAGTCAAACATGCAAACAGGGGAAATGTGCACGGTATTTACCGTACCATGTGGATTTTGATGCTTTAAGCACCAAAATCTACATGGTGTTCTTTGATAACTCATAATTAGGCCCATAGTGTTCTTGCTGGTAATTCACCTATTCATAGGCACATTTTTTACTTCTGTGTGCAATTGGTATTGGTTGTGTGCCACCTATAGATCTCTGTATGCAACCTGTAAATTGCTAATTTGAATCCTGTCAGATCCACTCAGTTTTTCATCCTTCCAAAATCAATGACATTTTTAATTTGGAGTGGAGGGAGTGGAGGGGGTGCTTACCTACAGGTTTTGCTGTGGTTTCTACAAATGTTGCTTATTCCCAACATCTACCTTGACTTACGCAGCTGCCAAGGACTGATATTTCGAGGGCTATATATTGCCAACATTTTTGCACAAGTGGAGTTTTTGACCAACAAAAAATGCAAATGTTGCAATTGATATGAAAACTATTCTATTAACTGCTAGTGTCCACGTTCATACACTTAGGTACTGCTATCATACACAAGGTATTACTGTTATACTCTCAATCCAGCCTCCTATTCCAAGTAACTCACTCAAATACTCAGGAGTTGCTACCATATACACACATAGCAACCTCACAAACCCTGCTAGTCTCACTTCATTAGGAGTGAGAGAACATAGGTTGGTTGTGCCATTAGGTCTCTGAGAATGAAAGTGAAAGGTGGTCACATTTCAAGCAGTCATGATTGGTGGTCACATTTTTATATAATGTGGAGCAATGATAGTTTGAAAGCTGTTTTATTTAAATGATGCACTGTAAAATATATATGAAAAGTATATAGTAAGTGAAATGTTTTAATAGAAATATATAAGATTTTTTTAAATTATGTATGTTATAAATGCTTTAAAAGTATTACTCTGCATAGATATTTTGTATTTTAACCATAAGTAACAGAATTTGTTTAAACAGAAGCATATTAATGTTTCCAAGTAGCTTGGCTGGAGTGAAGGCCACATATTTTTCTTTGTTTAACTAACCTTCAACATGAAGTTACTTTGCATGATTTGGTTTTTTTTTCTATTAGCTGCAGGTGTCAGGATATGGAGCTGAGCTAATAAAAAGTTTTTTGTGATTGAGGGATAACACGTTTTTTGAGAGCTGGTTATTGCAAGGGGAGTCTTTTGTGAAGATAGTTGTAACTCTCAAGTTTCTGGGAATGTTAAGTCAGAGCGAGGTCATCATGGGGAGATCCGAAGTCAAAGTCCTAATTAAAATGGATTGACAGATTTGTTTTTCAGTGCAGATGTTTTCATAGAGATGCAAGCTTACCTATATTCAACTCAAAAGGTGTGAGGCGTCCAGAAAAAAGGCATATTCCTTTTGTCCTTAGCTGAGAGCGGACCTCACTGAATTACTGCTAGAGTTAGATTCTCTCTTTGTCTTTATGTGATTGCACCTCTGTCAAAAGAACTTCTCCTGAAGATTCTATTTGCTTATTCTTTATTTAGAAATATTTAATATTAGAACAGGTAAATTTAGCTTAAATGGTTAGGCAGGAAAATGTTGATTTAGAATGTAAACAACGGTCTTTGTTTCTGATTTTCTGCATAATCACTATCTTTCATATTCTGGTGAAGTTCAATATTGTGCAAAGCTTTAATTCTCCTTTATTGATCATGTACATTTATACCATGATTTTGAGACTCAGTTATGTAAGTTTGACTTTGAATGTGTAATAAAGCCTTTGACCAGTGAGATGGTCACTGAGACTTAGTCTGTGGCTCACTGAGTTACACAGTAAATAAACTTGAGTAACTTGAAGCAGGTTCTCTCCATCCTTCGGTACTGAGAAGAAAAGATTAATTGAACCCCAGAATTATTGATAGGGCCCAGTGCTCCTTCAGATGGTAGCAGTAACTGATGTTTCTCTTTCCAAAAAGGGGAAAACTAGAACCATGTTCTATAGTAGTTAGTACCCAGAGCCCATTCCCTAGTGCTCATGTATAGAGTTGGAGACTCAGTGAAGTTGCAGAGTTTTGGCAGAGAGCCGGATTAGTAGCAGGAACATGAGTATCAATAGGGTTATGCATTGTGGCAGTTGTGCCTAGTTTGCTGTGATTGTGAAGTTGGATGATATTTTGCAGACATGTTAAATGTGTTGTGTGAATGTTATGATTAATAAAGAAGTTGAAGAGGTTACCGGGTCCGAAGAGACCTAAGATCCCAGGATAGTTTATAAGGTATAGAAGGAACCATATGATATTGTCTGCCCAGAGGTTGTGTTCATTGTGAGGGGCTGTCAACAAAATGGTTAAGATATGGATTTACTTTGCGTGAGTATGAGACAATTAGTATAGCGGAGCTTAATGCACAGAGTGAAACTGTACTGATCAATGGTGATACCCCACAGGGTGAGAATTAATCAGAAGTGCTTGGGAAATGTTCTTGTGTGTTTGAAACTATTCTTTCTTTAGTGGAGCAGACAAAAGGATGCTCTATTTCATTTTTGTATACGCGTGAGATATTGTTGAGAGAGTGTGCGTGCAGATTGTAAAGGAGGGTACTGCTACAAGGAATGAGATTTACTTTGCGGAGTGCCACACTGGTGTAGGTTGGTTAGCCTGATATAGGTGGTCATTACAACCCTGGCGGACAGTGTTAAAGCTGCGGAAATACCGCAAACAGTCCGGCGGACAAAAAAAGGGAATTATGACCCTGGCGGAAACCGCCCACAAAGACAGTCACTTTAACACACCGCCCGCCACGGCGGTACAGACAAGCAGTGCGGCGGTCACCGCCAACAGACAGGCAGAAGACAAAGTACCGCCCACAGTATTACAACCCGCCAATCCGCCACCTTTTCCGGGGCGGATTCACCGTGGATAAAAACACGGCGGAAACAGCTTTTGCTATGGGAAAACGCTCACCTGAACACATCCCACGAGGAACGACGACTCCATGGAGCCAGAACTCCAAATACTCCCTGCCCTTGTCTTTCTGCTCCTTTACGACCAACAGCTATGTAGACGCCGAGGACAACGGTGAGTACTGCACCTACGACACAGGGGAGGGGGGAGGCAAAAGTTAGGGGGACACCCACCAAACACCTCCACCCTCGCATATTACAACATACACACCAATGCATTCACAAAAAAATCACAGTAACAACCCACAATCCCCCCGGAAGAATGAAAAGACAATGCGAAATTCGGTCAAACATTGTAATGTGGCAATATACATGTCATAAAAAAATATTCAGATATATCTTTGAAAATCTGTCATAAATATATACAATACGAGAAGTGGTGCAGATATGTAAATTACAATGGCCCTCATTCTGACCCTGGCGGATACAATCCGCCAGGGCCAACGGGGGCGGGAGCACCGCCGACAGGCCGGCGGTGCTCCCTTGGTCATTCTGACCGCGGCGCTTTGGCCGCGGTCAGAACGGGAAAACCGGCGGTCTCCTGCCGGTTTTCCACTGCCCCCAGGAATCCTCCAAGCCAGCGCAGCTTGCTGCGCTGGCTTGGGGATTCCGACCCCCCCTCCCGCCATCCAGTTCCTGGCGGTTCTCCCGCCGGGAACCGGATGGCGGGAGGGGGAGTCGCGGGGCCCCTGGGGGCCCCTGCAGTGCCCATGCCAATGGCATGGGCACTGCAGGGGCCCCCGTAAGAGGGCCCCTACAAGTATTTCACTGTCTGCTTGGCAGACAGTGAAATACGCGACGGGTGCCACTGCACCCGTCGCACCTTCCCACTCCGCCGGCTCGATTACGAGCCGGCATCCTCGTGGGAAGGGAGTTTTTCCCTGGGCTGGCGGGCGGTCTTTTGGAGACCGCCCGCCAGCCCAGGGAAAAACTCATAATACCCTCTGCGGTCTTTTGACCGCGGAGCGGTATTATGGAGGGCTGAATTCTGGCGGGCGGCCTCCGCCGCCCGCCAGAATCAGAATGAGGGGCAATGTCTGTGCACCAACAGTCCAAAAATGCATGGGCGAGGCCCACAAAGGATACCTGACCAAAATCAGAGAGAACACTGCCGGGGCATCAGATTGAAATACTACAGGCACCTCAGGGGGAAGGGAAGGGGGGGGCACCTCAGCTGGATGAGTGCAAAGCCAGATCCACAACGGGGCTCCATGCCCATTGATGTATCCTGGGGAGTGCAAAGCCACAGTCTCTCAAGTCTCTACAGTGGGTGGGTTGCCCACTGTGCCATCCTGGGGAGTGCAAAGCCACAGTCTCTCAAGTCTCTACAGTGGGTGGATTGCCCACTGTGCCATCCGGGGGAGTGCAAAGCCACAGTCTCTCAAGTCTCTACAGTGGGTGGGTTGCCCACTGTGCCATCCTGGGGAGTGCAAAGCCACAGTCTCTCAAGTCTCTACAGTGGGTGGGTTGCCCACTGTTAAATCCTGGGGAGTGCAAAGCCACAGTCTCTCAAGTAGATGCAGGTCTCTACTGGTACTGGGGGGGACTGGTGCCCAGACTGGATGAGTCTCCCCGTGAAAGTTCCTGTCCTGTCACTGTCCCAGCTGCACATGAGATAAGGATGCCTGATGTGGCGGGCCATTCATTCCTACCCGGTGCTTGCCCTGTTCAGCGGTGCTTTGCCATGGCGGTTCTGGACTGTTCTGCGGTGCTTTGCCATGGCGGTTCTGGACTGTTCAGCGGTGCCTTGCAATGGCGGTCTTTGCCCTGTTCAGCGGTGCCTTGCCATGGCGGTCTTTGCCCTGTTCAACGGTGCCTTGCCATGGCGGTCTTTGCCCTGTTCAGCGGTGCCTTGCCATGGCGGTCTTTGCCCTGTTCAGCGGTGCTTTGCCATGGCGGTCTTTGCCGTGTTTAGTGGTGCTTTGCCATGGCTGTTCTGGACTGTTCAGCGGTGCTTTGCCATGGCGGTCTTTGCCCTGTTCAGCGGTGCTTTGCCATGGCGGTTCTGGACTGTTCAGTGGTGCTTTGCCATGGCGGTCTTTGCCCTGTTCAGCGGTGCCTTGACATGGCGGTCTTCGCCCTGTTCAGCGTTGCTTTGCCATGGCGGTTCTGGACTGTTCAGCGTGCTTGCCATGGCGGTCTTTGCCCTGTTCAGCGGTGCCTTGACATGGCGGTTCTGATACGGACATTGGTGTGTGGCATGACGTTCTCTACACTGGGCATTGGTGTGTGGCATGATGTTCCATCATTGCCCAGCGGGGCTGTGGCAGCCGGGGCCCTCCAGGGCACTGACTCCGGCGGTGGTCTCCTGACCAGTGACGATACTTGTGCCCTCCTGGGCTCTGACTCCGGCGGTGGCGGTGGTCTCCTGACCAGTGACGATACTTGGGCCCTCCTGGGCTGTGACTCTGGCGGTGGTCTCCGGACCAGTGACGATACTTGGGCCCTCCTGGGCTGTGACTCTGTCGGTGGTCTCTGGACCAGTGACGATACTTGGGCCCTCCTGGGCTGTGACTTTGGCTGTGGTCTCCTGACCAATGACGATACTCGGGCCCTCCTGGGCTGTGACTCTGGCGGTGGTCTCCTGACCAGTGACGATACTCGGGCCCTCCTGGGCTGTTACTCTGGTGGTGGTCTCTGGACCAGTGACGATACTTGGGCTCTCCTGGGCTGTGACTCTGGCGGTGGTCTCCTGACCAGTGACAATACTCGGGCCCTTCTGGGCTGTGACTCCGGCGGTGGTCTCCTGACCAGTGACGATACTTGGGCCCTCCTGGGCTGTAACTCTGGCAGTGGTCTCCTGAACAGTGACGATACTCGGGCCCTCCTGGGCTGTGACTCTGACGGTGGTCTCTGGACCAGTGACGATACTTGGGCCCTCCTGGGCTGTGACTCTGGCGGTGGTCTCCGGACCAGTGACGATACTTGGGCCCTCCTGGTCTGTGACTCTGGCGGTGGTCTCTGGACCAGTGACGACGGTGCTGGCGGTTGTGTGTCGACCGCCGGTAATGATGGCGCACTTTTCCGCCGTGACACTCACAACAGGCTGGGCAGACATCCTCAGGCCCTTCCCCACCTTTGGTGGAGTCACAGCTGACTCTCCAATCCCCTTGGAACCCATGTCAGTTGTTTTCCCACCAGGAGTCTTAACACGGTCCCGTCGTCCACTCTCCAATTTCAGAGCCTTTACAGGGGGTGGGCTGCCAGTGCCTTGGCTCCGGGTCCTACTGCCTGCCCTGGTGGCCGGTGCACTCCACAAACCTTGAACAGGCACCACTGGTATTGCAGGCTTTTTGGCTGAGGCGCTACGACTGGACTGATGAATTGGAGGGGGTGGGGGCAAAAAGGTCAACTTTACAGAGGGACAGTTTCTGACGAACACTTGGATGGGTAGCTGGAGGGGGTCTGGGAGTGGAGGAAGAGGAGGTGGTTGTCGGAGGTGTCACTTTAGGTGTTTTGGGTGCAGGTGCAGGTACTGGAGGCTGTTGTGAGGTGGATGGATGTTGGGTGAGAGATTGCCAGCGTTTGTGTACTTTGGGAGGGGACGTCACAGACACACTGGGAGAGGACACAGGGGACGTGTAAATGGCAGTGGAGGTGGTGAGTGCAGGTGAGCAGCGTGTGGTGCTGGGTGTCCTTGTGCGATTCATGGTGCCTGTAGATGTGGTGCATGCAGGTGTGTGTGTAGACAAGACTGGGAGGGAGGAGGGAGAAGAGGAGGAGGGGGACACAGTGGAGGCAGTGGATGTTGCTGTGTCTGTATGTGGGTGAGGCTTGCGTGAGTGCCTGTGGTGTGTGTGGTGCCTATGTTTGCTTGAGCTACTTGTGTGTGTTGACTTGTGTGCATGCTGGTCTGTAGGTGTGCTTGGGATGGGCTGGGGTACAGGAGATTGGGTCTGGGTGGAGGAAGTTGGAGGGAGGAGGCTAGACACAGGGACAATGGCTGCCATCAGTGCTGAGGCCAGAGATTGCAGGGTTCGCTGAAGGACAGCCTGACCAGAATGAATGCCCTCCAGGAATGCATTACTGTGTTGCAACTCTCATTCTACACCCTGGATGGCATTCACAATGGTAGACTGCCCAACAGTGAGTGACCTGAGGAGGTCAATGGCCTCCTCTCTGAGGGCAGCAGGGGTGACTGGGGCAGGGCCTGAGGTGCCTGGGGTGAAGATGATGCCCACCCTCCTGCTTGAGCGGGCACGGGGCGAACGCTGAGGGGCTGCTGGGAGGGCGGGGCTGGTAGAGGAGGTGGCGGCTGTACTTGTAGAGGTGGGGGGGCACAGATGGTGCCGCCACCACAAGGGAGCCCCCATCGGCGAACGCGTCCGTGTCGCTGCTTGGTGATCCGATGGCGGACGTGAAGCTCCCCTCGCCCTCCGTCCCACTGGTGCATTCAGAGTCCGTGGTGTGGCCCTCCATGGCCATGTGGGACGCAGCTCCCTCGTGCTCCGGTGCCACTGTACCTCCGCCTGTTGATGCTGATGTACAAAAGGACAGGGAGAGCAGAAAAAGGGGGGGAGACAGAAGAAAGAGAGTTTTAGTGCATGGATTACCGCTACAGTTGGCGGACAAGACAGACGCAGCAGCCCCCTGCATTACGCCGTGCTCCTGCCCTCTGCACATGCAATTTCTGGGATATGGCCTACATGGCAATGGTGGACATCTGCGCATATGTATGCCACAGGGACAACTGTACCTCGACTTGGCACTCTGCTGAGGTGGGGTAGAGTGCCACATGGCCTACATTACGGAGGGGCCTTGCCTACCTAATTCGCCCTGGCCTAGGGACACCCAGAGCCCACCTCCCCCACCCAGACACTACCACTGCACGCAAAGTCAGCAGAATGAGGTTGTACTCACCCCCTTGTTTCTGCTGTGATGCCCTCAAGCGCCCATCCAACTCCGGGTAGGCCACCGCCAGGATCCGGAACATCAGGGGGGTCATGGTGCGACGGGCACCCCTCCCACGTTGGGAGGCCATCCCCAGCTGAGCCTCCGCCGTCTTCTTGCTGCAGCGGCGAATGTCCTCCCATCTCTTACGGCAGTGAATGCCCCGTCTCTGGTGGGCCCCCAGGGTCCGGACCTCCTTGGCGATGGCATGCCAAATGTCCCTCTTCTGGTGGGCGCTGACCTACATGACATGCACAAGGATAGAGGAACATTCATTACCACTGAACCGTCGTTGTGAGTGGCCCCCTCCCTACTCTGGCCATGTGGCCCATTCATTCCCATGCATTGTTGTTCTATGACCTCTGCCCCCTTCCCTCTTCCAACCAGCCCTCTCCACCCAGGCCTTGCCCATACAACGTGCTCCCTGTGTACTAACCTGTTGGTCTGGAGGACAGTAGAGTAGCGTGTACTGGGGGAGGACCCCGTCTACCAGTTTCTCCAACTCCTGTGCAGTGAAGGTAGGGGCCCTTTCCCCAGACGCAGCAGCCATTGTCGCTTCCAGACCGAGGTCACAGCAGCACTAGCAGTGTAGGTCCTCTCCTGTCGAAGGTCAGGTATCTAGTGATTGAACAGATAGAAAATGGCGGTCACGTCCGCGGCGGTCACGTCCGCGGCGGTGCGCATCATCACCGCCACCGCACCTGTTCATTGGCTCCTGGGACCCATAGGGTCAAATGTTAACCAATGCCGCATTGCGCCGCCATCTACGACTGCCTACCGCGACGGTGTGCAACGCCAGCGCAGTTACCCCACAATCCCATTGTCCCAGTTTAGAGGTCAGGCAGCCGCCATTTCATGGGCCCACATGGCTTCATTTACCTCTGCGTCACACATAGATAGGCCTACACTCAACACACATACAGGAAGGGTTTTGTGAGTGATGTAGTCTTGTGTGTAACTGTGGGTACATACCTGGAGGAATAATGACTGGTTCTTCGCTGTTGTCCTTCGTAGACACCGTCAGCTGGGACATATGAGAAGATGGCGGAATCCGCCGGTGTACCGACCGCTGGTGGACCTGTTGACAATGGAAGAGAGACATGTCATCGTCACCTACCGGTTTGACCGTGCCACAATCCAGGAACTATGTACCCAGTTGGAGTCAGACCCGATGTCACCAATCTGCCATCCGACTGGAATTCCCCCTGACGTGCAGGTGCGGTCAGTGCTCCATTTCCTTGCAAGTGGGTCTTTTCAGACAACAGTGGCCATGGCATCAGGGATGTCCCAGCCTATGTTTTCCAACGTGTTGTCCAGAGTGTTGTCTGCCCTGCTGAAACACGTAAGGAGATACATCATTTTCCCTGAGGTGGAGGATTTGCCTACAGTGAAAGGTGACTTCTATGCCCTTGGACATATCCCCAACTTCATAGGTGCCATTGATGGGACCCATGTAGCTCTGGTCCTCCCCCACAGGAGTGAACAGGTGTACAGGAACAGGAAGAGTTATCATTCAATGAATGTCCAGATGGTCTGTTTGGCAGACCAGTACATCTCGCAGGTAAATGCTATGTTCCCTGGCTCAGTGCATGACGCCTACATCCTGCGGAATAGCAGCATCCCTGATATGATGGGTCAACTCCAGAGGCACCGTGTATGGCTATTGGGGGACTCTGGTTACCCCAACCTTTCCTGGCTATTGACCCCAGTGAGGAATCCCAGGACCAGGGCAGAGGAACGCTACAATGAGGCCCATGGGCGGACTAGGAGGGTGATTGAACGCACTTTCGGCCTCCTGAAGGCCAGGTTCAGGTGCCTCCATATGACAGGTGGATCCCTATTCTACTCACCGAAGAAGGTGTGCGACATCATCATCGCCTGCTCCATGCTCCATAATTTGGCTTTGCGACGCCAGGTGCCTTTTCTGCAGGAGGATGATCCAGATGACGGTGTTGTAGCAGCCGTGGAGCCTGTGGACAGTGATGAGGATGAAGCTGAGTAAGAAGACAACGACAACAGGGAGTCAGTCATACAACAATATTTCCAGTGAGACACAGGTGAAAACATTTTCATTTTTAGCATTACCTTAACTTTCACACGTCTACCTCTATCCTGTTTCTTGATTTAAATCACTATTTGGTAACTGAGTTGTACCCATCCATTACGGTTTCACAGGTGTGGTTACTTACGTGTCAGCTGCTTGCATCCTTCAAGGGCTTGTGATGTGTGACATAGGTATGTTACCATTACAATGGTAAACCCATTATGACACTGTCATTGATAATACATATTTTCTAAATCACAGACTGACTCCAGACTGTTTTGTGTTTCAAGGGTGTTTATTGAAGTGCTCTGAAATGTGAGGGGTTTGGAAAATGGTGATGGGTGATGGTGGAGGAATGTCCATGGCAGAGTCCAGTCTATTAGTCTCACAGGTGCACTGCCCATATGGGCATAGGAAGTGGAGCTGGGGCAGTTTAAGTATGGACAGGGTAACAAAGTGGGACAGTGGGAGGACAATCAGGGTGGTCTCATTTCCTGGCGGGGGTCTTGCCATCTTGCTCTGTCCTGTTCCTGGATCTCAGGGACCGCTTGTGTGGGGGTTGTCCGTCTGCAGGGGGTGGGTCCTGTCCACTAGCACTGGTGGAGGTGGTGGGCATTTCATCGTTCTGGCTAGTGTCAGGGGCCCCTTGGAGTGCCACGGTGTCCCTCAAGGTCTGCTGTATGTCCTTCAGCACCCCTACGATGGTGCCCAGGGCAGAGCTGATGGTCCTGAGCTCCTCCTTGAACCCCAAATACAGTTTGTCCTGCAGGCGCAGGGTCTCCTGCAACTTGTCCAGGACCGTCACCATCGTCTCCTGGGAGTGGTGGTATGCTCCCATGATGGAGGATAGGGCCTCGTGGAGAGTGGGTTCCCTTGGACTGTCCGCCCCCTGTCGCACAGCAGCCCTCCCAGTTCCCCTGTGTTCCTGTGCCTCCATCCCCTGGACTGTGTGCCCACTACCACTGCCCCCAGGTCCCTGTTGTTGTTGGGGTGGCGGGTTAGCCTGGGTTCCCTGTAGTGGTGGACACACCGCTGATTGACCTGTCCTGGGTAGGGAGGTTTGGGCCCGCTGGGTGGGTGCTGTGCTGGTGTTACCAGAGGGTGGAAGGTCGGTGTTGGGCTGTGCCTGTGCAAGGGGAACCAACTGTCCCGAGGCCCACGATGGTCCGGGCTGGTCATCAGGATCCAGTAGGGCAGAGCTGCTCTCGTCACTGTGGGCCTCTTCTGGGGGTGGAGTGGTGTTGTCTGGTCCCTCTGGTGTGGTGACGGTCCTTCGGGTTCCTGCAGGGGCATAAGAGCATGATTATTGCAGGTGTGTGTGTGTAATGGTGTGCAATGGGTGAGTGTTTGTGTACCCCAGTGCAAGCATTCCTGTGTGTGGGTTTGTGTGATGATGGTTGGGGGGGGGGTGTTCTGGGTATGTGCAGTGGGCATGCTTTAGTGAGGGGTGTCCATGCTTTGTTGTGTCATGCAGGGCTTGGTGTTGGGATGGGTGGTTTGTGTTATGGGTAGATTAGTGAGGATTTGGAGTGATAGGGGAGGGTGTGAGGGTGGGGGGGTGTGATAACATGCAGGTAGGGTGGGGGATATGATAGTTAAGATTTGACTTACCAGTGTCCATTCCTCCACCCACTCCTCCGAGGCCCTCGGGATGCATGATGGTCAAGACTTGCTCCTCCCATGTTGTTAGTTGTAGGGGAGGAGGTGGGGGTCCGCCGCCAGTCCGCTGTACCGCGATGTTGTGCCTGGAGACCGTTGAACGCACCTTCCCCCGTAGGTTGTTCCACCTCTTCCTGATGTCCTCCCTATTTCTTGGGTGCTGTCCCACTGCGTTGACCCTGTCCACTATTCTGCGCCATAGCTCCATTTTCCTGGCTATGGATGTGTGCTGTACCTGTGAGCCAAATAGCTGTGGCTCTACCCGGACGATTTCCTCCACCATGACCCTCAGCTCCTCCTCGGAGAAGCGGGGGTGTCTTTGGCGTGACATGGGGTGGTGTAGGTGATGTGTGGGGTGGTATATGTGGTGATGAGTGTGGTGAGTGTAGTGGTGTGTGGTGTTTTGTGCATGGATGTTGTGTGGGTGATGGTGTTGTGTGCCTCTGTGTGATGGAGTTGTCTATTCTGTGCTCTCTCTATGGCCTTCGTTCGTGATTTTTTTGTCGTAGGGGTTTGTGGGTGATGTGGGTGTGTGTTTTATATTGTGTTGGGTGTGTGGGAGTGGTGTTTGTATGTGTATCAGGTGTGTGTATTTTGAATTGTCCAATGTGGCGGTGTTTTGGAGATGTGTGTGTATTTTGAGCGCGGCGGTGTGTACCGCCAATGGAATACCGCGGTTGAAAGACCGCTGCGTGGATTCGTGGGTCGTAATAGCATGGGCGTGTTTCTGTTGGCGTGGAGTTGGCGGATTTGTTTCCGCCAGTTTATCACTGACCTTTGGTGTGGCGGTGTTGTGTGGGTGTCTGAATTTTGGCGGATTCCAAGATGTGGGTCATAATAGCTGTGGCGGAATACCGCCGCCGCGGAGGTGTATTGGCGGTCTTCTGCACGGCGGTAAGCGCCTTTTACCGCCAATGTTGTAATGACCCCCATAGTCTGTTTCTTGGTTTACGATGTCACGAGCTGTGCTGCGGTTGATAGTTGTGTTGGAGTAAAGGATTGTGGGTGCGACGCTGTTTGAGCGGAAATTTCACCGTAATTGTTGACGTTTAATTACAAAAATTAAATATTTTAAAGTTTTTCAAGACTTGTTCATAGGCAATGTTTATATCCCTAGTAGGGAGGGTGTAGCGGCACCCTGAAGGTACTCCAGTTCATTATATGGTGACAAATGTAGGACTTCACTCATGTTTTTGGTTTGGTTAATGACACAAGATCACAGAAAAGGAAGGTCCATTGTAATTCCCAGAGCATGGCACATTTAATTTGCGAATTCTTGATAGTTTAGGTAGGATCTTGCTTGAAAGGAAAATGCCTCCTAGGCTTATAAATATGAAGCACTAAATGCTTAGATGCGAGCTGCCTATGTGAAAGATAAAGAGAATTATCAAGGGTGAGCAAAGAAAGCTATACATACTTATGCAGATGCTAGATAGGATGCTGAGGTGGAGAATAGACATGATAGTAGTGGTTAAGCCTTACCCAGTTTTAACCACAGATGGGACTGAAGGAGAAGGGGAAAGGAGAACAAGTCAAAAACAGAAAGAGAGAAACCAAAAAATAGTTTGATGGCACAGTTATGGATAGTGACGATTCTGAACATAACCTCTTAGATGTGTTATTATCGGTACGTCAACTTGCGTACAATGAAGCTAGATATTAGGGTGTTGATGATGGTGATGAAAATAGTGGTGTAATTTCTTTTCCTACTGCATTAGCAAGAACTGCTTCTAGTTCTGTGGGACCTATTCCCAGTAGTGTGCCTTGTAAACCTCAAAACAAGGGTTTGAGAGACATGCCTCCGATTATCCCACTGTCAATACGCTGGATGCCCTTGCAGTTCCAGTGACTATTGGTCCAGTAGTTCCGATATATTAAATAGAGGATTCCGGGAGACATGTATACAATTTGTCTGTACCCAGCATTGTCGGAGGACTGATTAGGATCCCAAACAGTACAAATACTAGGGAGTTTGTTCTTTTACTCCCAACTCATACAAGTACACCGTGCGGAGCAAGTGTAGACACAGCACTAAATAGGTCTGGATGCACTTCAATTGGTACTTATCAGAAGATGCCCACACATACTACTTCTGTATTGGAATCACCTCTTAATTTGGGAAATGGTACTCAGGGAAGAGATTCCACACCAGAGATTCCTGCTGTAGCTGTAGGAGCCTGGCCCTCAATGTAGTGTGCAAAGCTAGACACACTGTATAGGGGATCCAGGCCTCTGCACATTGGTTTCCAGGGGTAAAAACTAGATCACCTAATGCTTTAATTTTTGAGGTAGCTTGGTCGTGCAGTTAAGCCAATCTTGGAGAGGTGTAAAGCATGTGTTGTACTCACAGTATTAATCATGAAACTCACACATTGAAAGGAATAACTCGAGACCAATTTAAACATATACTTCTATTTTTTATAAATATTTTAAGACCAAGATTATCAAAATTACTTTTTAAGATATGGATTTTTGAAATTTTAATAAATGCAGTCTGTCTGTGTGTAATTACGCACATAGGAATCAATAGGAAGACACCTTTAAAAATTCATAGAAAATCACACATTTGCTTTACCAAGTTCCGCTTTTGCCGGTTGGTCAAGGTCATCGGTGAGTATGCTGTGCCAGCTGGAGAAGTTCAGGCGGCTTCCGGTTCCAGTGTGAGCAATGGTGGAAAGTCTTTTGGTGCTTGTGCCCACCACTTGGGGACCACTTAGAAAAGGTCTGCTCTTGCAAGTTTAAAGATGGTTCCTTGGGGTCCCTTGGAGTGTCGAGGTTGCCAGGGGTTGAGGGACCCATGGGGCACAGCTGATTTTTCATTGTAGTACACAGGTCATCTGGGTGCATAGCGAATCAGTGAGCCAGAGGCTGTGAGTAAAGTAGTCCTTTGGATCTGGAGGTATGTCTCTTTGAAGGTCACTTACAGGACAACGGAGGCACTCTGGCTGGAGGTCCAAGGTGTTTCTGAAGTCTCTCAACTAGGGCTTCCTCCTGGTCCTTTTTCAGGTCTAGGCAAGATGGTTTTCCCGGTGTCTGACATCAGCTGACCAGTACCCAGGATATTCATACAGTCTGGCCACTGGAGGGGGCAGTGCCACCAAGCTTGGCAGGGCTTGTCTGCGTGGTTTTCAGTGTGTCAATGGGTCTGGCATCAAGTTCCAGTTCAGGAGATATTGCCCAGTCAGTGAAGTGACCCTCACTTGGTTCGCTGGTTCTTGTGTTGTTGTAGAGTGGTACCTCCACTCTGGAGGGAGTTCTTGGGTAAATGGTGAAGCCTGGAGGTCCTCTGGGTTTCTTGAGCTCAGTCCAGTGTCCATCTTCTCCGCAGCGGGGATTGTTGGGTCCTGGGTGCAGGAGGCAGGATTTGACGCCTTTTCTTTGTGCAGCAGGTCCACAATTTCTGAGGGAGGGGGCGTTAGCTCCTCCACCCAGGAAGGGCATTGTTTTACAAACCAGAGAGACAGGGCTCTCCCCCAAGGTTTGTATATTGGCTGTCTGGAGGTATCAGGCTGGATAGAACCAGTGAGCAACCATGCCAGGATAGTTAGGTTTGTCAGGGGGCACCTCTAATATGACCCCGGGTACTTTTTGGGATACATCCAATAGTGGTACCAGTTTGGATTTATCATTCTGAGTTGTTTGATACCAAACAACCCAGGGTTCAGAGTGGCCTTCCTGTGGCTGGGAAACCCGTGTTGACCAGTGTCCAGCACATGTATTAAAATGGCTGTTCTGTTCACTCACTATGTCCCAGGTTTGGCAAGGACATATTGCTCGTGCAGCTATTCCCTCACATATAATATGGAACACTATGCCACAGGGGTGTCTTACCCATAGTAAATGCAGTGTGTGGTGGACAGGGCACACAGGCAGTGTGCCTAGTCGAGTTTGTGTTTTAGGTTTGCACCAGGACGCTCAGCCTGCCACGGCAGTGCTGGGTGCATCTGGATGCATGGGCCTAGAGGGTGCCACAATCAGTTCTGCAGCCCTCAGGGGCCTACCCATAGTACCCCATGCCTTGGGCACATAGGTATCCTTTTACTAGGGATGTTTAGTGGTAGCTAAGGGTGTAGCCGATTGTGCCAATGCATCACAACAGTTTTAGGGAAAGAGCTCTGGCCCAGGGAACCTGGTTAGCAGGGGATCTGGGCTTTACAACTTCTAGGCTACATCAAACATCAGGCAAAAAGTGGGGGATAACCATGTCAAAAAGAGACATTTTCTCACAGTAGTTAGAACCGTTAGTGCAAAGGACGTAGATGAATAGGTGCAATTCTTTATCCGAAACACCACATCTATGGGGGGCACAAGTACAAAAGTAAGTCAGGAAACAATACTGCCAACACCAAAAGAAAGGACTGTGGACGTACACAGACTGACAGTAGAATTAGACGCAATGATTGTTGGAAATCCTAGTCTAAAAAAATTTGAAAATTACCAAGAAGATGAGCTCACATTTATGTGTAAGGACGTTATTAAGGAAGCGGCCCAAGTTCATGAGAGATTGGCTGAATTGGCTCAGAAATACGAGGTTGATTTAAATAAGTCTAAAGCTTTGTGAAGAAGCTATCACGTGTGCTTTAGCGAGAAGGACATTGCAGAAATGAGAACTCCAGGATTAAAAATGCAGATTAGAGAATTGATTCAGAATATTAGGAAATGGGATGAATTTGATAAATATGAGGCTAAATGGGCAAAAAAGAAAGAAAAAAGAAACCTTCAGGTGAACCGCCTCCAATTGGAACAGAGGGAGGTGTTACAACTTTTGTCCTGAGAGAAGAGCCTGGTGGAGACTATGTACATGTACTATGGGGCATAAGTGATTGTGCATCATTTACAAATGAATTTTCAAAACTAGGAAAAAAGCTAGTGGGATGGTATAAACAGGTCAAACGATCTGTGAAAATTTCACAGGTATTATAGGTTGATTTGAACACATTACTTGACATTGTTGTTCCAAGTGATTTGTGGACAGATTGTAAGATAGCTCTTTGGTGTCCTGAGGTGGAGCTGTCTAGGAATGCGATAACCAAAGGCCCTTCATCGCTAGTTATGAGAAAATATCAGGAGGTCATAACTTTCCTGAAAAGGAAAGTGCCTCCTCAGGATGTTGATTGGGTAAAGACTGATTGAACGACTCAAGAACGTAAGGAGGCGATTCATGCTTACTATGAGAAATTATTGCAGGCTTTCAAACAGTACAGTGGTATGGAGACTTTAGAGGCCAAGGATATGGAACATTTAGGGTCAAGGTTTGTAAAAGGATTAAGGTCAGAAATTAGCATGATGGTTCAGCAGCATTTGATGTGTTGGCAGAATAAACTAATTGACTAAATTCTGCGCTGTGCAAAATACTGTCACAATGAAATAGAGATGAAGCAGAAAAAGATGATGCCTGCTAAAATGAAAGCAGCTCAGAGAACTAGCCAGATGCCCATATCTGTAAATAATACAGGTACAATTCAAGGTGTGTATCATCAGCCACAGAAAACAATGCAAAGCAGAGGTCGAGGAGCCCCAATAGTTCCTGGTACACAAACTGATGTAAATAGCTTGAAAAAATTAACCCCTTGTCACCTGTGGAACAAGATGGGACAGTGGAAGGAATGTCATTTAAATCCAGCGAATCAGGTCCAAAATGTTGGATTTGTGCCTTCTCAGAATAATAATATGGACCAGGTGCAGGGTGTGCAAAGACCCAGGAGTCGAAATGTCAACATGCCCCAAGCACCAATAATGCAAGTGCCCCAACCTTCGATGCAACAGCAAAATGTTGGTGGATTTTATCAGACTATGAATCAGGGTTGAGAATGAATCCATATCAGGTACAGGATAATAATCCGTTTCAGCAGTACCCTTTGCTTGATACAGGTGAAGGGTATAGCTCCGATCAGTCAACCTGATGGTGTCTGAGAGGGGAGGAAGACTGCGTACTTTATGCAGCATTAGAGGTAGACTAGAGCAGACCATTCATAGATAGTTAAGTGGATGGCAGTCCAATATCATTATTGGTTGATACTGGTGCTACCTGTTCTACTCTGAGAAAAGTAGAAGTCCCAAACCTACCTCTCTTGGGAAAAACAATGCAAGTTGTTGGTGTGGAGAATAAAGAAATGTCAGCTCAAGAAACTCTCCCAATGTCAGTGAAAATAAGATCTTTTAAGGATAAACACAAGTTCAGAGTCCTGTAAATCTCTTGGAAATGGACTTACTTTCTAAAATAAAATTTTGGGTTTTTTCAGTACATCTTATGCAATAGAGGTTCAAACCCAAGACGAAAATGCCACTTTTAAGTGGGTGAAACCCAAATCACATAACCTGTTACTGGTGTTGTTACCAGCGAATGATTTGCCCCAGATTTGAGAGAGTCTGTAAAATCTGAAGTGTGGGATTTCTCGGGACAAGATATAGGACTGATCAAAGATGCAAAACCTGTTAGAATCACTGTTAAACCGGGTGCTGAATTCCCGGGAACACCACAATATAACTTGACACCTCAAAACCGAGTGCTGGAATAACTCCTGTAATCGAATCCATGATACAACAGGGAATTCTGAAGGAAATAAGGAGACTTCCTTGTAACTCTCCTATCATGGGCCTTCAGAAACAAAGTGGGAAATATCGGATTGTACAAGATTTGAGGAAAATAAATCACTTAATGGTTCCTTGTTGTCCTGTGGTACTGAATCCAGCTGTAATACTGTTCCAGATTCCATGTGAGGCTGAGTGGTTTACTGTAATTGACCTGAGACAGGCCTTCTTTTGAATACTGTTGCATAAGGAAAGTCAGTTCCTTTTGTGTTCTGGCTTGGAAATAGGATCTTAACATGGTGTCATGTTCCACAGAGGTATACAGAGTCACCATAATTTTTTAATCAGATCCTAAAGAAAAGTCTTGAATCATTGGTCATGCCCTGTAACTCAGTTTTGATCCAGTATATTGACTACCTGATGGTTGTGCTAAAGACTCAGGAAGCTTGCAAACAGGATACCATTGCATTAATGAACCACTGGGCTGAGAATGGACATAAAGTTGGTAATTTTGACTTTGGCGGTAAAAAACGCCTTCGGGCTGCGGGGATGGCTACCATCCGTCCACCATATTATGAGCACTACTGGACTTCAGCCACAAGAAGGCCAGAAATCCTGCAGTGTTTATGGTGGCAGACGGTGGTAAGGTTGCGCTGCTACCACCAGCACCGCCACGCCAGTAGAACGCTGCCAGACGTATTATGACCAGTAACATGGCCTGGCGGTGTTCTGCTGGCGGGGCGCTGCTGGTGGTAGCAGCGCCAATTCCCTTACTCTGCCGGAAGACCCTCTCAACCAAGGTAAGTCGGGCGTCCAACAGGAGAGGGGGTGGGAGGTGTTGTGTGTGTGTGTCTGAGTGTGTGCATGAATGTGTGAGTGTGTGTGTGAATGCGTCTGTGTGTGTTGTGTTGTTTGCTTGGTTGTATGCGTGTGAGTGAATGCGTGTAAGAATGGTGAAGTGAGTGCGTGTCTGCATGTCAGTGTGATTGTGTGAAAGAATATGTGTGAGCATGTCTGGAAGTATGAGTGTATTAATGTGTGTATGCCAGTGTGAGTGATTGGGTGTGTGCGTGGTGCGTGTCTGCGGGTGTGTGCGTGTATGCGGGTGGGGGAGTGAGTGAGAGGATTGGAGGGGGTGGGGGGTGTTTAGATCGGGTGGTGGTTGTATTTCAATGTTGGGGTGGGGGTTAGTGTGTGTATGGGGGATGGGGGATTTTGGATGGAGGTGGGGTGGGGGGCGTCTGGTGTGTGTTGGCAGGGGTGGGGGAGCCACCTACCGGTGACAGGGAAGGATTTCCCTGTCACCTGTAGGGCCTATCACCATGGTTTTAGTGGCGTTAGACCATGGTGGTACGGAGGCTCATAATGCCATGGCGGTAATGTGCCGGCCGCCGAGCTGGAGATACACATCTCCGGGCTTGCGGCTGATACCTCTATGGCCGTATGAGTGGAGAAGTTGGGGGTTGGCTACAGCCAACCCGCCATTCTCATAATGTGGCAGTATGTACCGCCAGCCTGTTGGTAGTACTACTGCCACATTAACACTCACCGCCTGGGTCATAATGACCCCCAAAGTGTCTCCAGAAAAATTGCAATACTGTCGAAAAAAAGTTCAATGCCTTGGACATCACATTGAAAAGGGAGTGAGGAAGGTGTCACAAGAGAATCTCAATGATACTGAAAATAAGTCTGCCAACTACTAAGAGAGAAGTCAGGATGTTTTGGGGAATGGTGGGTATTGTAGACAGTGGATACCCAACTTTTCCCTATTGGCCAAGCCTTTACAGAGGCTCACACACAAAGATGTGTCTGATCCTGTACTATGGGGTAATAATTTCCTTGTCCTGTTTCTAGAGCTGAGAGAATGCCTATGTTGTGCCTCAGTTCTAAGGGTGCCTGATTATAACAAATATTTTGCACTTTTCTGCAGTGAGAGCAAGGTCTGTGCTCTCTCATTGCTGACTCAAATGCATGGAACACTAAGAGACCAATGGCATATTTTTCTGCCACATGAGATTCTGCTGCGTCAGCTTTGCCTGGCTGCCTAAAATCTGTGGCCGCAGTTAGTACAAGCATTGAGAGGTGCAAGAATGTTGCAATGGGTCATCCATTAACTGTACATGTGCTGCATTCAGTCAAGCTTTTTTTGACCAGAACAAGGATGCAATACATGACTAGTAGCCGACTAACTAAGTATGAGCAAGTGGTGTTGGCTGCAGAAAATGTGACAGTTAAACGCTGTGGGGGTTTTGAATCCTGCTACTCTGCTGCCAACACAGTCAGGAAAATGTTGAAGATTGTGACTAGGAACAAGATTGCCTAAATGTTACGGAATGATACACCAAGCCGAGACCCAGCATACGAGATGAACCATTGCTTGAATCTGATTATGTCCTTTACTTTGATGGTTCATGCTTGAGAGATGATGGAGGAAGTCTGAGAGCAGCCTATACTGTATGCACTCTTTCTGGAATGGTTGAAGCTTCTTGGCTCCAAGGAATATTCTCAGCTAAAGTCGCTGAACTGATTGCTCTCATTAGAGCATGTAGTGTCTATGATCAATTGAAAGTGACAATCTTAACTGATAGTCAGTGCGGGTTTGGTTTTGTCTATGACTTTGGACAACTGTGTTCCCAAAGGGAATTTGTGACAAGTTGCCGTGGTCAAGTATCTTGCACACTGTTCTGGAGATGATCATGTGATTTTGGGTAGTAGCTACGCCAATGAGGTTGCCAAATATTGTGCTTACAAGTTGTGTAAATTTCTTGGTGAATTCACAAATGAAGGGATGGATGAGACTAACTTTAAACTCTTGTTGACAACAGCTGACACAGGATGAAGTAAGAAGGCTTCAAAAGGAAGTGTATAAGGAATAACAGCAGAGTTGGGTCAGAGCAGGTTGTGTCAAAAGGGATGATGACATTTGGGTTTCAATGGATGGACGACCAGTGTTGCCCAATAGTCTATTACCTCCTATGGTGAGGTATTTCCATGGTCCAGCTCATGTGGGAAGAGTTACTGTGGTGAGACTGTTTAGGCAAATTTGGTTTAATCCAAGATTCATATTGATGGCTGAAACATGGTGTCAGAGATATGTTGTGTGTCGACAGAACAATGTTGGCACTGCAGAGAACTGAACCACAGTGATTCATATAGGAAGGTCAGGAGGGTCTTTCAATAGAATTCAGATGGAATTCATTGAGATGTCTTTATGCAACAGATTGAGATATGTTTTGGTTGTTATGTACATCTTTTCCCTTTGGGTCAAAGCTTACCCAACTAAGTGAAATGATAGCCTCACTGTGGCTAAACTGTTGTTAAGGGAACTTATTCCAAGGTTCAGTATCCCTACTGCTTTGGAATCAGACCTGAGGAACTCATTTTAATAATGAGATCTTAAAATTGTTGTGCGCAGCATTGCAGATGGAGCAGAAATTGCATTGCAGCTATAGTCTGGAGGCTTCTGGTCTTGTGGAGCAAGTGAATGGCATGTGGAAATCCAGATTGGCAAAGGTGTGCGTTTTGACATCATAGAAGTGGCCTGATGCTTTATCTCTTGTGTTGATGAGTCTTCGGAGTGTACCTGTTGAAAGACTGGACTGTTCCCCTATGAGATTTTGACGGGGAGGGCGATGAGACTGCCAGCAATTCCTGCAAATGTACTTGTGCACATTACTGATGACATGGTCCAAGATTATGGCAAAGGACTAGCTGATGTAGTGTGTTCTGTGTCTCAACAGGATAGAGCAGCCACAACTCCTCTGAATCAGGAACAGTGCCATTACCTAAATCCCGGCGATTGAGTCTTGGTGAAGAAAGACATTAGAAAAACGTGTCTGAGGCTTTGGTGGCATGGGCCATACCAGGTGATCCTGGTTACCACAACTGCTGTGACGTGTGGAGGTCTCCCCAATTGCATTCAAGCTTCCCATTCTTGCTGAGTTAAATGTTCCCCTCAACACAATAGCACCTGTTTCAGAAGAACCACTTGTCTGATACAAACAACAGGAGCAAGTCAGTGAAGCTTCTGGGGACCAACTTGAGCCTGAAACAGCACTTGATCATTCAGAAAGGGATCTTGCACAAGTTATAACTGTGACCGAAACAAAGAGAAATGAACAGCGTCTTGTGGTGAATGAGCCAGACTCAGAACAAGACCCTGAAGAGGAGACTAGTGCTAGAAGAAAGCGAGTGGAAGCTGGAGATCAGCCCACAGGGCTGGAACGGGGAAAAGTGAGTGTGTCTAGAGAACAAGTGCCACCAATGATTGCTGAGGAAGTCAAAAATTCAGACCGAAGTGAAGGTGACGATGAAGGTCAGGGAGAACAAGAGTGTCCGGTCACAAATATTCTTCACCTGAATGGACTTACTTTGCAAATGACAGTCTCAGGCAAAAAGTCTTGGGAACCTTGAGCTCAGCATATTAGTAGACTAAACTTAGAGATTGAACTGCACATCATATTCTCATTGGCATCGATGAGCTTGGTTTGTGTAGAAGTCAAAGATATTTACATTGATTGGGATATGGAAGTGAGAAGATTACCTAGGCCCAAGTAGAAGAAGAGTAAGGGTTGACCTTTAGAAGAATAATGAGTGGGGATAGTGAAGCGTCACAAAGATTCATACATTATTGCTAAATGAACTTTGAACTCTATTTGTTGTTTTGCTTTATTGAAATCAATGAAGCAATAGTTACTGTTGCTGCTGTACATATTTGAAAGGAAAGATCTGATTCAAAAGATGCAGTGGAACAGAATAAGAAGAATAGATGTAATTACATGTTAGGTGCTTTTTCACTTATTTTCCTAGTAGTTTTGATAGTGTTGCTGATGGGAGTATTTTCAGCTACGCATTCAGAAGAGAAGTTATCCCCTAGTAATACCCTGCAAACTATTAGTCCTCAAGATAATAATAATTATATGTTAAATGAGAAAGTGTTACACTTAGATGAGTCTAGATAAGATTATTCAGCAAATGTATATTGTTTATTTTAAATTCTTATATGAATACGTTAATATGATGAATGTGAGGGGCTGTTAAGTTTGTACACAGTTACCTGCTTCTGTGTCAGAAGGTATTACAGATGCTGACATATGGTATTTCTTGCAATTTATTGCTATGCATATTGCTCAATTTGAGATGTTTTCAATATCATTTTTCTAATTACGATATTGTGTTGCCAGAAGTTCCTTTGTTTTGACACCTGAATAAGAATTCTTATTTTAAAATAGCAGTACTCACAGGAAAATATTTATATCCACTGAAACCATTAGATGCTGCATAGGCTCATTGACATAATATGACTTTTTCAAAGACTGACATTGAGAAGAAATTCCTGAATTTAGTTGAGGATCAAAAAAGGGAATTAGAAAGCAAATCCAAAACAGAAAAAGATCTTAAGTCCCAACACCAATGGAAGAAAGAGGAAATAGACTATCAAGTTCAAGGGAATATACCAGCTTTAACTTTAGACTGGCAATACAAAGGGAAGTTGTGCATACACATTGATCAGAATTATATAGATTCATTGTTCATAGGGAAGAGTGATTGTGAGCATGTTTTTGATGTCAGAGGAAATAGAGAAGTTTTTCGCCAGAGTGTAAATAGCGAGGTTTTTCCCCAGAGTGTACTTTGTCTGGGGGCAATATGCTTATTTCAAGTTGCTGAAAGGATGGCATTGTGTGTGTAATCTAGAGACAGTGTTTCCAAAGATCTATCATGTGGATCATTTTGAAGGTTCTGTGTGGGAAACAAAACATAGAGCTAAACAAGGAGCTAGTGCCTCAGAAATAGTGGGTGATATTGTTGGCACATTGATTCCATTGGTGGGAATAATTCTGAATGCTCTGAAGATCAGAACGCTGGCTATGGTAGTAGATAAGTTAGCTACTAATACAGCAAATTTGTTGACACACAGAGATGGTAGTTATAAGATCAATGGTTTTGCAAAGTTGTCTTGCACTAAATTTGTTGCTTGCAAAAGAGGGCAGAGCCTGATAAATTTTGAAAATTCAGCAATGTTTTACATATATTCTGAGAAAAGTAAAGATTTGCAGAAGTATATCCAGAATATTTCAGGGTTGACAAAGGATTTGAAAGGGTTAGAAGCAACAGCTGCCTGGGAAGCTATTTGAGATGGATTTTCTGTTTTAGTTAGAGGGTCTGCAAATTTGGGAAGTGGTGTTGTAGACTTTGTCCTGATGCATTTGTTGGTTATTTCAATAGTAGCAGTAGTTTTGTGGATGGGATACAGACTTTTTCAGAGAACGAAGATTCAAAGGGGTGAGAAGAGGAAAAGAGCAGATGTTGAGCTGGAAGATAGTATCAATGTTACAATGACATGAAGTGTTTAGAAGATTCAAGGCGAAAACTGTTCAAAACAACATGGTTTTAGAAAGTCTCATTGAAGAATGAAAAGGGGTTTATAATGACTCTAGAAGTCATCAGAGGGAATGCTGAGAGTGTATATGTTGGCTGTGCAACTATGTCTTTGAGAATGAGGGCAAAATGGTAGTCACATTTCGAGTGGTCACAATTGGTGGTCACATTTTTATATAATGTGGATAAAGGCTAATGTGCAACCTGTTTTGTTTAAATGATGCACTGCAAAATATATACAAAAAGTACACAGTAGATTAAGGTGGTCATTACAACCCTGGCGGTTGGTGTTAAAGCGGCGGTAAGACCGCCAACAGGCCGGCGGTAAAAAATTTGCAATTACGACCGTGGCGGAAACCGCCAACAAAGACAGCCACTTTAACACTCCAACCGCCACGGCGGTACAGACAAACAGCCTGGCGGTCACCGCCAACAGACAGGCGGAAGACAAAGTATCACCCACAGTATCACAACAGGCCAATCCGGCACCTTTTCCGGGGCGGATTCACCGCGGATAAAAACACGGCGGAAACAGGATTCCGAAGGGAAAACGCTCACCTCTACACACCCCACGAGGAACTAGGACACCATGGAGCCAGAACTCCAAATTCTCCCTGCAATAGTCTTCCTGCTCCTCTACCAGGAGCACGAACGCCGGCGGCGAAGACCACGGTGAGTACTGCACCTACGACACAGGGGAGGGAAAAAACAGGGACACACACACGCAACACCGCCACCCTCACCCACTACAACACACACACTAATACATATTTATACATTATAGTTACACCCCCCAAACCCCCCGGAAGAATGCAAAGACAAAAGGAAATGAGTGGAACCATTGTAATATATTAAAATCAAGTAGGCAAAAATATATATATACACCATAAACAAAATATACACCAAGCATAGTAGTCCAGGTAGTGCTCCAATTAAGTCTGTGGAACACTGGGCCCACATGGTATGGGCGAAGCCCAAACAAGATCCACAACCATGACGGAGAGAACACTGCAGGGGCATCAGAGAGCAAGAAAACAGGCACCTCAGGGGGAGGGAGAGGGGGGGCACCTCAGCCGGTTGAGTGCACAACGCCAAATCCACGAGAGGGCCACATGCCCACTGTTACATCCTGGGGAGTGCAAAGCCACAGTCTCTCAAGTCTCTACAGTGGGTGGGTTGCCCACTGTTCAATCCTGGGGAGTGCAAAGCCACAGTCTCTCAAGTCTCTACAGTGGGTGAGTTGCCCACTGTTCAATCCTGGGGAGTGCAAAGCCATAGTCTCTCAAGTGGATAACAGTCTCCACTGGTTCTGGAGGAGGCATTGTGCCCAGAGTGCTTCATCCTGCTAAGGACAGAGGTAGTGGATGTATCTCTCCACTGGTTCTGGAGGGGGCTTTGTGGCCAGAGTGCTTAATCCTACCAAGGACAAAGGTAGTGGATGTATCTCTCCACTGGTTCTGGAGGTGGCATGGTGCCCAGAGTGCTTCATCCTGCCCGTGACGGACTCAGTAGCGTCAGTGCCATTGGCACTCATGGGCCAGCGGTGCTTGAGGCGGCGGTGCCCTGTTCAGCGGTGCTTGAGGCGGTAGTGCCCTGTTCAGCAGTGCTTGAGGCGGCGGTGCCCTGTTCAGCGGTGTTTGAGGCGGCGGTGCCCTGTTCAGAGGTGCATGAGGCGGTGGTGCCCTGTTCAGCGGTGCTTGAGGTGGCGGTGTCCTGTTCAGCGGTGCTTGAGGCGGCGGTGCCCTGTTCAGCGGTGCTTGAGGTGGCGGTGCCCTGTTCAGCGGTGCTTGAGGCGGCGGTGCCCTGTTCAGCGGTGCTTGGAGCGGCGGGCTCCTTTGCAGCGACTCATCTGCTGGCGCTCCTCTCTGTCCCAGCGGGGCTTGTGCTGGCGGTCCTCTCTGTCCCAGGGGGCTTGTGCTGGCGGTCCGCTCTAGCCCAGCGGGGATTGTGCTGGCGGTCCTCTCTGTCCCAGCGGGGCTTGTGCTGTCGGTCCTCTCTGTCCCAGCGGGGCTTGTGCTGGCAGTCCTCTCTGTCCCAGCGGTGCTTGTGCTGCCGGTCCTCTGTAGCCCAGCGGGGCTTGTGCTGACGGTCCTCTCTGTCCCAGTGGGGCTTGTGCTGGCGGTCCTCTCTGTCCCAGCGGGGCTTGTGCCTCTGTCCCAGCGGGGCTTGTGCTGGTGGTCCTCTCTGGCCCAGTGGGGATGATGGCGGTGGCCTCCTAGCCAGCAGGGATGATGGCTGTGGCCTCCTGGGCAGCGGGGATGATGGCGGTCTCCTCCGCCGTGCTGCTCTTCCCAGACTTTTCTGGTTTCTTGTGTCCCTTCCCCACTTTGGAATGTGTCGCAGCTGACTCCACACTCCCACCGGGACCCCGGGGAGTGGTTTTGGTGGCTGGAGTCTTCCCCCTCTCCTGCCGGGCACTGACTAACCTTTGATGCTTCACAGGTGGGGGACTGTCGTGCTGTGGCTCTGTGCCACACTGGCTGCCCTGGTGGCCGGTGCACTCCAGATTCTGGTGACTACAGGCACCACTGGTCCCGGAGATGTTGTGGCTGAGGTGCTAGTTCGGGACCTAGGAGATGGACGGGGTGGGGGAGCTGTGGGAAAGAGGTCAAGGTTGGACAGGAAAAGTTTTTAGGAGACACTGGGAGGGGTAGCTGGAGGGGGTTTGGGAGTGGAGGAAGAGGTTGTGGTTGTAGGAGGTGTTCGTTTGCTGACTTTGGGTGAATGTGCATGCGCTGGAGGCTGTCGTGAGGTGGATGGCTGTTGGGTGGGTGTGTGCCTGTGTTTGTGTACCTTGGGAGGGGGCATCACAGACACACTGGGAGAGGACACAGGGGACGTGTGAATGGTTGTGGGGGTGGTGACTGCACGTGAGCGGGGTGTGGTGGTGTGTGTGCTGGTGATGGCAGTAGTGGCTGTTGATGTAGTGCATGCAGGTGTGAGTGGAGACGAGACTTGGAGGGAGGAGGGAGACGAGGAGGAGGGGGACACAGTGGAGGCAGTGGATGTTGGAGTGTCTGCATGTGTGTGATGCTTGCGTGAATGCCTGTGGGATGTGTGGTGCTTATGTCTGCCTGAGGTTCCCTTGTGTGTTGACGTGTGTGCATGCTGGTCTGAAGGTGTGCTTGGGATAGGCTGGGGTACAGGGGATTGGGTCTGGGTGGAGGAAGTTGGAGGGGGGAGGCTAGATACAGGGACTATGGCTGCCAACAGTGCTGAGGCCAGAGTCTGAAAAGCTCGCTGAAGGGCCGCCTGACCAGAATGAATGCCCTCCAGGAATGCATTCTTTTGTTGCAACTGCCTTTCTACACCCTGGATGGCATTCAAAATGGTAGACTGCCCAACAGTGAGGGGCCTGTGGAGGTCAATGGCCTCCTCACTGAGGGCAGCAGGGGTGACTGGGGCAGGGCCTGAGGTGCCTGGGGCGAAGGTGATGCCCACCCTCCTGGATGAGCGGGCACGGGCAAAGGCTGAGGGGCTGCTGGGAGGGCGGTGCTGGTAGGGGGGGTGGCGTCTGTACCTGTAGATGCGGGGGCACAGATGTTGCCACCCTCAGAAGGGAGCTCCCATCAGAGGACGAGTCCATGTCGCTGGTGTCAGCTCCTGTCCCCGCCGTGGAGCTCCCCTCGCCCTCCGTCCCACTGGTGAACTCTGAGTCTGTAGTTTCGCCCTCCAGGGCCATGTGGAATGCAGCTCCCTCCTGCTGTGGTGCCACTGCTCCTCCACCTGATGATGCTAATGCACACAAGAACAGGGAGACCACAAAAAGGGGGGGCGACAGAAGAAAGACATGTTGAGTGCATGCATTACCACTACCGCTGGCTGACACGACAGACACAGACGCCCCCTGCACTACGCCGCGCTCTTGGGCTCCACTTTTCAATTTCAGGGAAATGGCCTACTAGGCTATGGACGACGTCTGCACACATGGATGACACAGGGGCATGACTAGGTGTACTTGGCACTCTACAGTGGTGAGGTGGGGTGCCACATGGCCTGCCTTATGGAGGGACCTTGCCTACTAAACCCGCCCTGGCCTAGGGAAACCCACAGCCCACCTCACCCACCCAGACACCTCCACTGCGCACTAAATCAGCAGGATGAGAGTGTACTCACCCCCTTGTTTCTGCTGTGATGCCCTCAAGCGCCCATCCAACTCCGGGTACGCCACCGCCAGGATCCTGAACATCAGAGGGGTCATGGTGCGAAAGGCACCCCTCCCATGTTGGGAGGCCATCCCCAGCTGAGCCTCCGCCATCTTCTTGCTCCAGCGGCGAATGTCCTCCCATCTTTTCCGGCAGTGGGTGCTCCGTGTTTGTTAGACTCCCAGGGTCCGGACGTCCTTGGCGATGGCACGCCAAATATATTTTTCTGGTGGGCGCTGACCTACATGATTTGTACAGGGAGAAGAGAAACTTATTACCAACTGCACCGTCACAGTTATTGGCCCCCATCCCTACCCTTGGCATGTGGCATATGCACACACCGTCGTTTCATGCACGCCGCACTCTCCCCCCTTCCTTCTTACATCCACCCCTCTCCACACAGGCATAGCCCATACAGCATGCTCCCAGAGTACTTACCTCTTTGTCTGGAGGACCGTAGAGTAGCATGTACTGGGGGAGGACCCCATCCACGAGTTTCTCCAACTCCTCCGATGTGAAGGCAGGGGCCCTTTCCCCAGACACTCGAACTCACAGCAGCACTTGCAGTGTAGGTCCTCTCCTGTCGAAGATCAGGTATTGAGTGATTGAACAGATAGAAAATGTCGGTCACGTCCGCGGCGGTGCGTACCGTCACCGCCGGCGTACATCGTCATTGGCTCCTGGGACCCATAGGGTCCAATGTTAACCAATGCAGCATAGCGCCGCGGTCTTCGACTGCCTACCGCAACGGTGTACAAAGCCAGTGCAGTTACCTCACATCCTATTGTCCCACTTTACAGGTCAGGCAGCCGCCATTTCAGGGGCCCACATGGCTTCATTTTTAACTGCGTCACACATACCTAGGCCTATACTCAACACACATACAGGCCACTTTTTGGATTATGATTGGTGTTCTGTGTAAGCTGTGGGTACGTACCTCTGAGTTGTTTGACTCTGTGCTCGCTGTTGTCCTTCATAGGCACCGTCCGCTGGGACATGTGAGGAGATGGCGGCATCCTCTGGTGTACCGACTGTTGGTGGACCTGTCGACAATGGAGGAAAGACATGTGATCATCACCTACAGGCTTGACCGTGCCACAATCCAGGAACTGTGTACCCAGCTGGAGCCAGACCTGATGTCCGCTATCCGCCATCCCACAGGAATCCCCCTCTAGTGCAGGTGCTGTCAGTGCTCCATTTACTTGCAAGTGGGTCATTTCAAGCAACAGTGGCCATAGCATCAGGGATGTCCCAGCCTATGTTTTCCAACGTGTTGTCCAGAGTGTTGTCTGCCCTGCTGAAACACATGCAGAGCTACATTGTTTTCCCTCAAGGGAGGATTTGCCTACAGTGAAAGGTGATTTCTCACCTTCACTTGAAATTCCTCCGTTCACTTGTGGTCTATTATATGCTCTTTAATATGGGCAGTGGACTGGATCACTTGGCACATACCAAAAGTCCTCATTGCCTTCAACCTCTATGTGCACATTGAAGTTGTCTAAAACACAGAGCATCTTAAATTGGAGACAGGATGTTCCTGGTAAATCTAACAAATCTGTGAGAAACTTCTTTCCTGGGAAGGCTGTCAGTAAACAAGCAGAAAATGAATGACTCATTCAGGTGAGAGAATGCATCTGTTTGACAGTGTCTCCAGAATTGTATTCATGTGTCTAAACAGTCATACATTGGAGAGCCTTCTGATAGCCAATAATGGTGTTCCTGCTCTTCTATAGCACATATGATTTGAAAGACCTCAGAAATGGCTAAAGACAGCTCAGGTGTGGAATCCTTCCACACTCAGGTTTCCATTAAAAACTGGAAATACCACTTGCTGTTTTGGAGGATATCTGCAATTTGGGAGGACCGAGTGGGAAGAGAAAGAGAATTAGTCAAAACCCATGTAAGGAACTTCCTGGATGGAGTATTCTTAGCCTTATTTTCCTTGCAGACGTCCACTATTATAAGCTCCAGTCCTTGCTTATACCCATGTTAATATTGTTTAACTGTTCTACACCCTGGTTACTCTGCACTATTTATAAGGCAATTGTAGATTGTTCTTCTCTGGGTCTACCCCAGCTTCTATTATAACTTCCCTCATTTTCCTAGAGATACTAAGCAAAGGGTTGGCAATGTTAAAAAGCGCCCTGATGGAATAGTAGGTCTTACCAAACTCCTGAACAAAAACAATGCTGGAACCAGCAGATTTTAGCACTGGCCACGTGTAGTTAGCGTGGACATAATTAGTTGGGCTTGACTTTAGCATGCCTTCGGTAAGCAAGTTGTAGCTCCATTGTACCAGGTCTTGTAGCGAGTGCCCCTAAATAGTGGTCTGGCTGTCTGTACATACTCTGTATGCCTTGAAAGAGATGGACAGCTAACTCCCCCCCAACAAAAATGGCATCCTGTGTTGAGCAAACTGACATTCCCTCTGCACCAAATCACTAGGGATGGACCAGGGATGTGGAGAGCTGAAAATAGCGCTCTCTAGAGGAAGTATTCTCAGAAATAAAGCTTACAAAAATAGCAACCTCTCCAGTAATATCAGAAGATACTACGTATGACTGATGGTCGCAAGCTGGGTGCCCCTAAATGGCAGGACCTCTAAATGGAAGTCCCAGTCTCTGCTTCTTGTGTCTTGGAAGAGATGGAAAGGTACTCCCTATGATGGAGCTGTGGTCATAAAGACTATGAAAATCATTCGGAAACTTAGTGAAAACATACACAATCATGTCTTTGTTGTCCATTTAATTTTTCCTAATGGCCAGGACTTGTCCATGAAGCCAACCCTATCCTCAGTCTTACCACAAAATCTGCCAAATCTTTGGATTTCCATCCGTAGTTAGCGTGATTTAACATTAAAAGTCCATCAATCATGGTTATATGAATATAGACTTTGGATTTAGTGTCATAAGTTTACATTTTACATTCATAAATAGAAGATAGCACCACAAACGTTTGTGAATTAGCCGTGAATTGAAAGACTAATTCAAAATCCTGAAATGCTGCATTGTGGAGACTTATTTCAATCGTGAAGGTCGATTGCTAGATATTCACCATGGTCTTTTGTTGAAAATTAGCAAGGGATGAGTTATTTATCCAGATCAGATTAGTTTCATAATATAAACATTTTGCTGCCAAATGCATTTGGTAAAAAATTCTTTAAACTCATGAGTACCTATGAGGTGGGTAATAGTTCCATCTATTACTGAAATTGCTATGTCACAGCAAAGTATGGCAGCAAGATCAATTAGCCAAGCTTGTTATCTGGAATAGCTCCAGACTCATGCATTTGCAGTACTGCAATTGATGTATCCTCGTGCATTCCAGTCCATCATAATATCGTGCTAGAAACCGGCAGGATAACTCAGTGACCAAATACAACTGTAGTACAGATCTAACATCAAAATATAGGAGACTGCACCATTTTTTGGATGAGTGAACCTACTTTGCGTCAATGAGATGCAAGGGAGGCGTTCCCATCCAAAAAATGGTGCTATCCCCGTAGCCCCATATTTATCCCCCGTGCTAAAATGATGCACGGGAGGGCGGAGGGGCTAAATAGTGGTGCTAAGCTTGCTAAGCACCATTATTTAATGCCTGGGTCAGACCAGGCGTTAGGGGACCTGTAGACCCATTTCCATGGTTAAACACCTTGGAGTGGGTCCACAGGTACCCTCCTCAAGCCCCAGGAACACCCCCACCAGAAGGACACCGGAGGATGGGAGACCCCATACCAGGTAATTCCAGATAAGTATTTTATTTATTTTTTACCATTGGGGACCCTAACTTGGTGCCCCATGCATGGCACAGGGTGCAATGGTCATGCCCAGGGGACACTTGTTCCCTGTGCTGGCCATTGAGGTGGTGGGCATGACTCCTGTCTTTCCTAAGACAGGAGTCATGTTTTTGGTGGTTGTTCGCCAGGAAATGGTGCTAGTCTGTTTAGAGGCATTTTTTTTTGCCTCTAACCAGGCTAGCGTAATTTTTCGACGCACAACCCCACCTTCCCTACCGCCACCGCCACCCAGGTAGCGTCATTCTATTAATACAGCACCCGGCTGGAGTTGTAAAATGATGCAAGCTGGCTCTATACTTTTTGGTGCAAAACTGCGTCCCCTCAGTTTTGCACCAAAAGTATACATTTGGGCCTTAATATCTGAAAATTATTGTGATATTTCTTTTGGCAGGGAACAAACATGCGACTTTGGAAGCAAGTGCTGGACAAAAATGAGTTATTAAACAAAAGGACACAGTGGCCCTCATTGCAACCCTTGCAGTTGGTGTTAAAATTGCGGTAATACCGCCAACAGGCTGGCGGTAATTACCGCCAAAATATGACCATGGCGGAAAGATCTCCGAAAGACAGTCAATGCACCACACCGACCGTCAGGGAAGAAACAACAGCCACCATGGCAGTAGCCGCGTGGAGCCAGGCGGAAGTCAATGTTCTCACCATTGGAGACACAGGGAACAACCACGCCACCATGGAACCACAAACCCCAATGCCTGCGAAGACGACGACGACAGCAACGACAGCGAGTCTAGCACACAAGGGAGGGAGGGAGGAAAACGAGAGTGACACACACACGCACCCCCCCACCATACACACAATCAGCTGCATTACAAAAGCAATTTAACCCCGTAACTCGGATGAATAATGCAAGGACAAAAGGATTTCGAAAAAGTGAATGTAAAGATATCAACACAGCATGAAAAAGAAGTTAGGCAATATAATACATTTATACATATGTACAGAAAAAGGGACACAGCCCAGTCCACAATGTTCGTATGCCACATGGCCACAAGCCAAAGTCCACGGCCACACATGTCACCTGCATCAACACGGAGAGAAGACTGCGGGGAATCAGTTGGTAAATAGGCAGGAACCTCAGGGGGACGGGGGTACCTCAGCCAGGAGATGTTACAAGACCACTGGTTCTGGAGGGGGCAACCTGCCCTGTGCTTGGTCCTGGGGAGTGCAAGGTTACAGTCTCTCATGTGGGTGTCCCACGCACTGGTTTATTAGGGGGGCATCGTGCCCTGTGCTCTTGATCCTGGGGAGTGTTGGGCATGTGGGTGTCTTACCCACTGGTTCTGGAGGGGGTCTCGTGCCATGTGCTCTTGATTCTGGGGAGTGTTGGGCATGCGGGTGTCCTACCCACTGATCTGGAGGGGGCATCGTGCCCTGTGCTCTTGATCCTGGGGAGTGTTGGGCATGTGGGTGTCTTACCCACTGGTTCTCGAGGGGGCAACATGCCCTGTGCTTGGTCCTGGGGAGTGCAAGGCCACAGTCTCTGGAGTGGGTGACCTGCCCACTGGTTCTGGAGGGGGCAAGATGCCCTGTGCTTGGTCCTGGGGAGTGCAAGGCCAGTCTCTGTAGTGGGTGTCATACCCACTGGTGCTGGAGTGGATAGGCCGCACAGCAGCCCATGGACGCAGGATTACATATATTCCGCCGGCGGTAAGGGCTGCTCAGTGGAGGTGGTGCTGCTGGTGGGGGGAGGCCCCTGCCCATCCCCTGCACCTTCAGATGGCTGCTCAGTGGAGGTGGTGGTGCTGCAGGTGGGAGGAGGCCCCTGCCCATCCCCTGCAACCTCGGACAGCTGCTCAGTGGAGGTGGTGGTGCTGCTGGTGGGGGGAGGCCCCTGCCCATCCCCTGCAACCTCAGACGGCTGCTAAGTGAAGGTGGTGGTGCTGCTGGGGGGGAGGCTCCTGCCCATCCCCTGCAACCTCAGACCTCCTGCCCCAGGCTCCTTGGCCTACTCAATATGCCATAGCACTAGCAGAGAAATAGCTTGCCACCAAGGCACACACCACCAAATGCAGCACACCTGGGACCCAAGCATCACCATTAGTGGATGACTATGAGCTAGGTACCAGGATTATCCCTTAGGAACCCTAACCACCAGGGCACCTACCCTGCAATGTCAGGCCTGGCCTAGGGGCACCCACTGACACACATCCCCCACCCAGATACCACCCTACCATGAGAAAGTTGTAATGATGGGCACTGTACTCACGCCCTTGTGGCTGCTGTGATGCCCTCAAGCGCCCATCCAGCTCAGGATAGGCCTCTGCCAGTATGCGGCCCATCAGGGAGGTCATGGTTCAACGGGCACCCCTTCCTCGTTGGGAGGCCATCCCCAGCTGGGCCTCCGCCGTCTTCTGTGCCCAGCGTCTCAGGTCCTCCCACCATTTGCGACAGTGGCTGCTCCGCCTGCCTTAGACCCCCAGGGTCCGCACCTCCTTGGCGATGGCATGCCATATACCCTTCTTTTGAATGGCGCTGACCTGCAGAGGCAATACACACAGGAAAATAGAATTAGACAAACAGTCCTGTCTGTTAAACATATGGCCCACCATACCCGTTTCCATCACCATTTACACACACATGGCCCAGCACACAACCTATACGCTGCCTAGAGGACATCCACCCACCCCTTTACACGAGGCCTTCACACACACCACTCCATGCATTCCTGCCACATGCATCGTGCCCACCGTGTACCCACCTGTTGGTCTGGAGGCCCATACAGCAGTCTGTACTGGGGTAGGACCCCATCCACCAGTCTCTCTAACTCCTCCTACCTTTTCCCAGTCACACGGGCCATGGTAGGTTCCAGACACAGCAGCACATGCAGTGTAGGTCCTCTCCTGTGGAAGATCAGGTAGCAAGTGATGGATAAGATAGAAAATGGCAGTCACATCCGTGGCGGTGCATACCGTCACCGCTGGCTTACATCACCATTGGCCACTGTAACCCATAAGGCCCAATGTTAACCAATGAGGAGTTGCATGGCGGTTCCCAACCGCCTCCTGCAACTGCGCACAACGTCAGCGGAATTACCACACTTCCACCTGTCCCTCCACATAGGACAGGCAGACGCGATTTCAGGAGGGGGGGCAGGCCCTGGAAAATAGCTGCGTCACTGGTGAAATTAGGCGATGCTGGACAAATCACACTGACCCATTACAAGTTAAGAGCATGCAAAGTTCTGTTGTAGCTCCATTGTTCAGTTTGTGACTGGCTCCACACTCTTTAACCCCATAGAAATCTACTGCTGCGGATGAATTGAAAAGGGAAACATACCCCCGTGTACAGACCCTGGTGGACATGGCATGGTGACAGGGTGGGACACAAGGGTGACAATCAGGAGAGTCTCATTTCTTGGCGGGGTCTTGGCAAGTGTCTCTGGCTTCTTTCCGGATTGCAGGGAACGTTTGTGGGGTGGTTTTCCTTCTGCAGGGGGAGGGGTGCTGGTGGCCTGTGAGTCCTGTGGCAGGGCCTCCTGGCCACTAGCGGTAGCGGAGGTTGAAGGCTGTTCAGATGTCTGGCTAGTGGCAGGGCCCCGCTGGTGTGAGACTGCCTCCCTCATAATGTTGGCCATGTCTGCCAGCACTCCTGCAATAGACATCAGCGTGGTGTTAATGGCCTGCAAGTCCTCCTTGATCCCCTGGTACTGTCCCTCCTGCAGCCGCCTGTTCTCCTGCACATTGTCCTGGATCTGGCCCATAGCGTCCTGGGAATGTTGCTAGGCTCCCAGGATCTCTGCAAGTGCCTCCTGGAGAGTCCCTGGGCCTGTCCTCAACCTGGCACACAGCACTCCTCCCAGTTTCCCTGTTGGCATGTGCCTCTGTCCCCTGAACCGTGTGCTCACTGCCACTGACCGCAGGTCCCTGATTGTCTTGGGTGTGAGGTGTGGCCTGGGGACCCTGTGGAGGTGGACATACTGCTGATTGACGTGTCCTGGCAACAGAGGTGTGGGTACGCTGGGTAGGTGCTGTGGTGGTGTTTCCTGATGGGAGAGGCTCTGTAGTGGTGTGTGACTGGGCCTGGGTAACCGGCTGTCCAGAGGTCCCTGATGGGCCAGGTTGGTCATCTAGATCCTGAAGACCAGAGTTGCTGTCATCACTGTGGGCCTCTTCAGTTGGGGGACTGGATATTGCTGGCACCTCCTCACCTCTGACATTGGCTGGGATACCTGTGGGGATGTAAATGATGTGTTATGGTTTCTGTTTCTGGCATATTGTGCTTCCGTGGCTTCCACTCTATGGTTGTATTTGCCTTGTCAGCTTTCACTTGTGTGTGTTGTTGTATGGTGGTATTGTTAGTTCTATATGGTGTGCTTGCTTTTGTGATGAGTGTCTATGCAGAGCTGCGAGTTGTGTCCTTGCATTGGTAGAGCATGCAGGGTTTGGCATTGGGATGAGTGAGATGTGAAGGTGGGGTGTGTGAGAAGTGGTGGAGTGATGGGAGTGAGGGTGAGGGTGGGGGTATGTGATGGCATGCAGGTAGGGGGGTGATAGAAGTAGAGAGTTGACTTACCAGAGTCCAGTCCTCCTCCTACTCTGTCCAGGCCCTCAGGATGCAGGATTGCCAAGACTTGCTCCTTCCATACTATTAGTTTTTGGGGAGGAGGTGGGGGTCCACTGCCAGTCCTTTGTACAGAAAGCTGGTGTCTTGCTGCAATGGAACGTACCTTCCCCCGTAGGTCGTTCCACCTCTTCCTGATATCATCCCTGGATCTTGGGTGCTGTCCCACAGTGTTGACCCTGTCCATGATTCTCCTCCAAAGCTCCATCTTCCTAGCTATCGATATCTGCTGCACCTGTGCTCCAAACAGATGTGGCTCTACCCTGATGATTTCCTCCATCATGACCCTTAGGTCATCCTCTGTGAAACGGGGTGTCTTTGTGGTGCCATGGGTGTTGTGTGAGGTGTGTAGGTGAGGGTGTGTTGGGTAATGTGTGGTGGTGTGGGATGTGGAGTGCATGAGTGGTGTATAGGTGTGCATAGTGTGTGTCTCTGGTTGTGTCCAATGTAGTGTTGTTTTGTATGTGTGTGTCCATTTTGAGCACAGCGGTATGTACCGCCAATGGTTTACCGCAGTTAAATGTCCGCCGTGGTGATTCGTGGGTCATAATGTGGTGGGCGTAGTTCTGTTGGCGTAACGGTGTTGGTTTTGATACTGCCAGTTTATCACTGACCTTTGTTGTGGCGAATTTGTTTGTGTGGCTGAATACTGACAGGTTGGTGTGTGTGTGTCATAATATGGTGAACGGATATCCGCGGCAACAACGATACGTTGGGGCAGTCAGGGTCGCAGTAAGTGGGATTTACCATCAATATCATAATGAGGGCCAGAGTGTGCTAAGAGAGAAACAGCAGCAATGCCTAATTGCTACTGGAACGTGCAAGAAGACAGGTACTGTGAATTTCGACGGCACTAGGGTGGAGGGGTGTAGTACGCCATATCTTCCGTATGCAGCAGAAACACAACAGGGGTGTTGCAAAGCCCATCGTTTTGCTGGCGGCGATACTCATTGTTGCGGTAACATTCTCTGGATAGGGGCCATCAATTGGTCTTCTGGCCCTCATGGGCAGCAGCTGGGAACAAAGTGCCAGCAGGTTAGAAAAGAAGAGGAATACCAGACAGAAACACTGCAAACAGTTTGTATTGTAAAAAATGTCCTTGGAATGAAGATCTCTGGTAATCTCTGAATTAGCACATATATTTTTGAAGGAATTTCTACATAAATCGAAGAACCAATGAGTCATCAATGCGTGAAGATTTGATTAAAAAGTGTTCCAGATGGAGCTAAGGAATCAACAGAGATGGCTCCAATGAAAGCCGCAGTCCCCTGATGTTAGCTCAATTGTCCAGTGATTGAAAACAATGGAATGACTGTACAAGGGTGGTATCACTCAGTGGGCTGTATGTATCATTACGGTGAATGGAGGGGATTGAAATTGCTACCACAGGAGACACTTAACAGACAACCGTGTGCTTCATGGACTATCAGGGCCACAAAATCAAAATTATACCTAGAGCTCATCGGTTAGTGGTATGAAATGGGTGTGGGTCTACACTATCCAGTAGGGACTATTGCGATACCTTTACCCCACAGGCAAAATACCAAGGATAAGAATATCTACAGGTAAGTATGTATAGATTTTCCACACCTTATGGCATATCTTCATACCTTAGAGATGTGCATATTTTCAAGGCAAGGTGATGTGGATTTAAGCATAGTAAATCTATACTTCCCTGTATGCTTTCCTGTCCATATTTTTTGCCCTCAACATTACAACAATATTCCGTACTACAAGCGTTAAACGGCACTTAGGGCCTGATTTTGTTTGACTGTTGTAGCCTTTTTAGTTAGAGCGCACAAATGCTTGGACCCATTGTAAGTATTATGGGCTTTTAACGACGCCCACCGCACGCTCATCACTTTCACTTGTTCCTGGGCTTGCCTTTCAAAAATCCTTTGTTAGCATTGGTAAATGCTTTACTCTTGTCCCTCCTTGGGGCGGTTTTGTTACCGCCTTGCAGACCATCCTTTTTACATTGATATTTGCATGAATACCAATACGCTTGACTGCGAGTGAACTTCTTTTTCTTTTTGTGTCACTCCTTCACGCTCATGGTGGCCATGGTGCTTTGAATCCCCTCGCTTGCGTCAACTGTTTTTCTTTTCATTTTCAATTTAAGTGGCAAGAAAAGTCAAGTTAGGAATTGACAATGCTAATAGCTCTAAATTGAGCAAATGCAAGACCCATTGCATTGCAAATGCTTGTTATTATTTTTTTGTCACTTCTAAGTCCAACACAAGACTCCTTTCATTTCTTTTAAGCACTGCTTATTTTAAAGCAAACATTGAAGTGTTATGTACAACAGAGAAATTATGTCACTGGTAATATTTTAGCTACTACCTAATTTCCCTGATATGCTTGTGTTTGTGTAATACGTATGGAAACTAGAGGAGTATGGTGGCATTTTGATGGAACACTGATTGCTGATGGAATACTGTGGACATTGGTGGAGGGAATTTGTTTGTTGCTTTTATTCACCTCCGAGCAGCTTTCGACTTAACTCCAAGGGGGAAGCTGTGGGGCACGTTCAAGAGATTGGGCATTCCATCTGAACTTCTAAATCTGATTATTCGCCTACATGAAGGTACATGTGCTTGAATCAGATGTGGCAACAATGGTGCACTGACTGACCCAGTTAACGTTGAGAGGGGGTTGCGGCAAGGTTGTGTTTTGGCCCCTACCCTCTTCCTCCTGCACATCAACAACTGTACAACTGCAACTGTACAGGGTGCGAATGATTCTCCTGGCCTGGATGCTCAGAAAATGCCAGGGTTGTTCTACGCGGATGATACTCTTATCCTGGTGAAAACTTTGAGGGGCCTCCAGAACTTAGGCCCTGATTCTAACCGCGGCGGGCGGCGGTCGCCGCCCGCCATGCGGTTACTGCCAGAAGACCGTACCGCGGTCGAAAGACCGCGGCGGTCATTCTGGGTTTCCCACTGGGCTGGCGGGCGACCGCCAAAAGTCCGCCCGCCAGCCCAGTGGGAAACAGCCTTCCCACGAGGACGCCGGCTCAGAATTGAGCCGGCTGAGTGGGAAGGTGCGACAGGTGCAGTGGCACCCGTCGCGTATTTCAGTGTCTGCAAAGCAGACACTGAAATACAAAGTGGGGCCCACTTACGGGGGCCCCTGCAGTGCCCATGCCATTGGCATGGGCACTGCAGGGGCCCCCAGGGGCCCCGCGGCACCCCCTACCGCCATCCTGTTCATGGCGGGAGACCCGCCAGGAACTGGATGGCGGTAGGGGGTGTCAGAATCCCCATGGCAGCGGAGCACGCTCCGCCGCCATGAAGGATTCTCCCGGGCAGCGGAAAGTCGGCGGGAGCCCGCCGACTTTCCGCTTCTGGCCGCGGCTGTACCGCCGCGGTCAGAATGCCCGGTGGTGCACCGCCAGCCTGTTGGCGGTGCTACCGCGGTCATTCGCCCTGGCGGTTTTTACCGCCAGGGTTAGAATGACCCCCTTAGTTGACAATTTCTGTTTGTTTTATAAAGATTTTGGTCTTGAGGTTAATGCAGGAAAAATGTAAACTGACAGTCTGTTGTCATGGGAAGAAAAAGATTAAAGCCAAAATATCTATGAACTGTGCCAACCTAGAAAGAGTCACTGAGATTGACTACCTATGGGTAAGATTGATGGATTCTGGTAGGTGGGACGCCCGTATTAGGAAAAGTTTCCTTATGGTATGTCATGGGCGGAGCCTGGGACCGGAAGGCTAAAGCTGTCCAGTGTCCTCCATTAAAGCCTGTAACAGGAATATATAAGTCCCAGATCAGGGGAGCTGCCCTGTATTGTGCAGAACTATGGGGCTGAAGAAACCTGAAAATCCTCGCAGTTAACCAAAATATTTTTTTTAAGAAACATCGTGGGGATGGGGAGGGCACCCCGTTGGTGCCTTTAAGGTTATATTTTGTACTGCATACTATTACGGATCTTCCCGCTCTAAAGCCCATACATAATCCGCCTCTGGAAGACAGCGGAATCGGACATAATGAGGCAAGCAAATTTCTTGGAGAAGGTTAGCTGGTTGCAGAAGATCAAATTACTATGGGCAGAGCTTAGTCTCCCCCAGTTTTGGGATGATCCCAAAACAGTCCCAGCTAATGCTGTTTCTCTAGTTAAGCAGAAATTTTGGCAGAGGGCTACTGCCTGAGTTTTTCAAGCAAGTGTAAAAGGCTGTCTGAAAAGTGAATTTCTGCTTGTTAAGCAGGAACCACTAACTGAGCCTTTTATGGACTTGATCAGACCTGCCTGTGCCAGTTCTTTGTTCCTATGGTTTAAATAAGGCACTCCACCAGTGGAACCTTTTACTACCTGGTGGTTCCCTAGGGGTCATGGTGATAGTAAGTGTAAACTATGTTTGGCAGTTGAAGAAACAGATGAACATTTTCTCTTCTTCTGCCGAAATTAGGTAGTCCAAATGAGAAAATGGACCATGCCCCTATGTAAAAATCTATCTCTTTTTATCATGCCAATGCCTATAGGCTTTGTAAAAGCGATCCTTCAGAGCCAGTATCCAATAGGTTGTTGGAGTCTTTTAGGAGCTGATCTGTACATAGTGCAGTGTTGGCAACTGTCACCACAACATGTATCACAGCGCCAGAAAGAGAACCATTGTGTGCTGTCTCATGGATAGACTTGACCTGGAACTGAGCCATTGATCCAGAAGAGACTTTTTTTAACCCTTTCGCTGCCAGGCCTTTCCCCCCTCAGGTGCCAGGCCTTTTTTTGGCTATTTGGGGCAGTTCGCGCTTAGGCCCTCATAACTCTTTGTCCACATAAGCTATCCATGCCAAATTTGCGTGCTTTTTTTTCCAATATCCTAGGGATTCTAGAGGTACCCAGATTTTGTGGGTTCCCCTGAAGGAGTCCAAGAAATTAGCCAAAATACAGCAAAAAGTTCATTTTCTTTCAACAAAATGGGAAAAAAGGCATCAACAAAGCATTTTTCGGTGCTAAAATCACCAGCTTCACAGATTCCAGGAACAGGCAGACTTGAATCAGAAAACCACATTTTTCACCACAATTTTGGTATTTTAATGGGACATTTTTGTGCTTTTAGCCTCCTTCCAGTTAGTGACGGAAATGGGTGTGAAACCAGTGCTGGGTGCCGGATAGCTAAACATGTCTGAAATGTAGACAACATTTTGAAGTCAGCAAGGGGTCATTTGTGTAGATTCTACAAGGTTTTCCTACAGAAAATAACAGCTAAAATAAAAAAAAGAACTATTGAAATTGAGGTGAAAAAAACAGCCATTTCTCTCCACGTTTTACTCTGTAACTTTTTTCTGCGATGTCAGATTTTATACAGCAATATACCGTTGCATCTGCTGGACTCTTATGGTTGCGGAGGTATATAGGGATTGTAGGTTCATCAAGAACCCTAGGTACCCAGAGCCAAGAAATGAGTTGCACCTTGCAATGGGTTTCATTCTATACCGGGTATATAGCAATTAATTTGGTGAAATATAAAGAGTGAAAAATAGGTATCAAGAAAACCTTTGTATTTCCAAAATGGGCACAAGATAAGGTGTTGAAAAGCAGTGGTTATTTGCACATCTCTGAATTCTGGGGTCCCCATACTAGCATGTGAATTGCAGGACATTTCTCAAATATATGTCTTTTTCCACACTGTCTTACATTTGGAAGTAAAAAATTTAGAGAAAGACAAGGGGCAATAACACTTGTTCTACTATCCTGTGTTCCCCCAAGTCTCCCGATAAAAATGGTACCTCACTTGCGTGGGTAGGCCTAACGCCTGAAACAGGAAACGCAATATGGACACATCACATTTTTACATTGAAAATTGACGTGTTTTTTGGAAAGTGCCTAGTTGTGGATTTTGATCTGTAGCTCAGCCGGCACCTAGGAAAACCTACCAAACCTGTGCATTTTCTAAAACTAGACACCCAGAGAAATCCAGGATGGGGTGACTGGTGGGGCTCTCATCAGGTTCTGTTACCCAGAATCCTTTGCAAACCTCAACATTTGGCCAAAAAAATACTTTTTCCTCACATTTCAGTGACAGAAAGTTCTGGTATCTGAGAGGAGCCACAAATTTCCTACCACCCAGCGTTCCCCAAAGTCTCCCAATAAAAATGGTACCTCACTTGTGTGGGTAGGGCTAGTGCCCCCGAAAGGAAATGCTCCAAAACACTATCTGGACACATCAAAATTATCAAATTCAAAACTACCTGTTTTTGCGAGGGGTGAGGGACCCCTGCGTTTTTGGTCCTGGGCTCAGCAGCCTTTCAGGGAAACCTACCAAACCCAGACATTTCTGAAAACTAGACACCCCAGGGAGTCCAGGGAGATGTGACTCCCGTGGATCCCCCAATGTTTTCTTACCCAGAATCCTCAGCAAACCTCAAATTTATCTAAATAAAATAAAATTTTTCCCCATTTCTGTGTGGGATCACCGCACTGGGACAAATTTTCTACCACACAAAGTTCCCCTCAGTCTCCCGGTAAAAGTGATAACTCACTTGTGTAGGTGGGCACAGAGCCTTTGACAAAAACATGTCGAAATTGAGGGGAAATCAAAGTGGGTCCAAAAGGGCAGTTTGAAAAAAAACATTTTTAAGCTGATAAGTGGGGCAGAATTTTTATTGGTATGGATGAGACAGTGCTGGGTGGTAGGAATTTTGCGGATTCCTGCAGATTCCGGAAGGTTCCATCAATGTGGGAAAAATGTGTGATTTCCAGGAAAGTTGGAGGTTTGCAGGGCATTGTGGGTAAGAAAATGGTGTGGGGTGCATGTGAAGCACACCACCCTGGAATCATCCAGATATTTAGTTTTCACATGTATCTAGGTCTTGTGGATTTTTCTACATGGCAGTGTCCCAAAGTGCAAAATGTGCAGCCCTCACCATTCCAAGTGGGACGATTTTGAGAGTTAGTCAACCAAGACCCAAAATAATCAAATGTACTCTTGCTTGCCATGGGATAAGATGTTTTAGTGTGCGGGGGGAGAGCTGAAAGACTGTTACCCCCTTCAGTTGGGGTGGGGTCATAACAAGGCCCATACTGGTTGGTAGCCACCACCCCACTATTTTTTTTTTTTAGTTCCCTGGTATCTACTAGACTTTCTGCCCCCCCCGGGTGTGGATTGGGGGTAATTGCCCCACCTGCCCACTGATGGGCAGAACAACTTTGGTCCCATTTAGTTGGGGTGGGGGTATGGCCATACCCCCACCCTCTTATTTTGAAAAGAAATCTTCCCTGGTATCTGGTGGCCTTTCTGCCACCCCTTGCGGGGCGGATGGGCCTTCCAAAAATAGTCTGATCTGCCCCCAGATATGGCCAACAGTAATGTGCCCCCATGGGGAGTGACCCTTGCCCAAGGGGCTGCCCTCCCAAACAAAACACACACATTGACACACACCAATACCTGGTGCCTATGTGGTTTCTGCCCCCTGGGGGCAGATAGGACTAATAGAAATAGGCCGATCTGACCCCAAGGGGTGCAGGAATGGCCTAAAATAAATTCCCCCCCCCCCCCCAAGGGAACGACCCGTGCCTAAGGGGTCACTCCCCTTACGTGAAAATGACGCAAAAAAAATAAAAATACCCGCTGTCTAGGGGTTTCTGCCCTCCCTTGGGGGCAGGTTGGCATAAGACAAATAGGCCGATTTGCCCCCAAGGGGGGCAGAAATGGCCTAAAACAAATGTGCCCACTGAGGGGAGCAACCTTTGCCCAAGGGGTCACTTCCCTCACCTTAAACTGACAAAAAAAATCCCTGGTCTCTAATAAAAATAGGCTGATCTGCCCCCAAGGGGGCAAGAAATGGCCTAGAGTTAATTTTGACCCCCAGGGGAGCGACCCTTGCCTAAGAGGTCGCTCCCCACATATTGAAGAAAAAAAGATCCCTGATGTCTAGGGGTTTCTGACCCCACTGGGGGCAGAGCGGCCTAATTATATTAGTCCACTCTGACCCCAGGGGGGCAGAAATGGGTGTAAAATAATTTGCTCCCCTTATGCATAAAAAAAAACAATTTACCTGGTGTCTAGTGGGCATGCATTTATGCTGCCCGATCGCATCACCATCGGGCAGCAGAAATGCTGAGCGAGACATGAAAGGAGAGGAAAGGCATTTCCTCTCCTTTCATGCCTCTCTTGCCCTCTCCACGTGATCGGAGGAGAAATGCTTTTGAATTTCTCCTGTGATGAGCTTTCAGCGCAGAGTGGTAGGCCTCTAATGACGTGAGCACGCAATTGCTTGCTGACATCATCAGACACCATGGGTGAGTCCAGGGGGGGACGGAGTGGAAGGGGAAGCAATTCCCCTTCCATCACTTCCAAGGGGAGGGGGTGCTTGGCCATTGGGCCCATAGCAGGACGAGCTGGTCTCGTCCTCGGCACCGGGCAACACTGGCCGAAGGCGAGATCAGCTCATCCTGGGCACCCAGGGGGTTAATAAATGCTGCTTGGTTGTTCTGGTGTGCGCAGAAAAGAGGATAACGAACAACTGAATTATAAAGGCTGTTTTACCTCTAAAAAAGGTTAGCATAAGATGGGAGTTGACAAACACTCCCAGGATAAGTGTAATTCCTTGGTGTGTCCACACAGATTTCCACTTAGTGGAATCCTGATTTATAACAGATATACTGAACAAGTGTCAAAATTGAACAATTTCCAGAGCTCTACCTTTGAATTATAAAAAATGCTGAGAAGGCTACAAATTTAAGATAATATGAGCATTTGCAAAGCCAATAGGCCTGGCTTTAATGTGCTAATCCATACAAAGACAGGCATGCACAAAAGGGGAAGATTGTTTGTGCTTTCTCTCTATGCAGTTTGCTTGTGCACATTTATTTAAATTTGCAAGCTTCGAAAATTAAAAATGGCACACACATTGTAGGAGGCTGGACTGGCTTGTAGTGAGTACCAAGGGGTACTTGCACCTTGCACCAGGCCCAGTTATCCCTTATTAGTGTATAGGGTGTCTAGCAGCTTAGGCTGATAGATAATGGTAGCTTAGCAGAGCAGCTTAGGCTGAACTAGGAGACATGTGAAGCTACTACAGTACCACCTAGTGTCATATGCACAATATCATAAGAAAACACAATACACAGTTATACTAAAAATAAAGGTACTTTATTTTTATGACAATATGCCAAAGTATCTTAGAGTGTACCCTCAGTGAGAGGATAGGAAATATACACAAGATATATATACACAATAGCAAAAATATGCAGTATAGTCTTAGAAAACAGTGCAAACAATGTATAGTTACAATAGGATGCAATGGGGAAACATAGGGATAGGGGCAACACAAACCATATACTCCAGAAGTGGAATGCGAACCACGAATGGACCCCAAACCTATGTGACCTTGTAGAGGGTCGCTGGGACTATTAGAAAATAGTGAGAGTTAGCAAAATAACCCTCCCCAAGACCCTGAAAAGTGAGTGCAAAGTGCACCAAAGTTCCCCTAAGGACAAAATAGTCGTGTTAGAGGGAAAATGCAAGGAAAACACAAATCAGCAATGCAACAACGATGGATTCCTGACTGAGGGTACCTGTGGAACAAGGGGACCAAGTCCAAAAGTCACAAGCAGCTTGGAGATGGGCAGATGCCCAAGAAATGCCAGCGGTTGGTGCAAAGAAGCTCTTACTAGGCTGAAGAACTGTGAATACTGCAGGAACGACAAGGGCTAGAGACTTCCCCTTTGGAGGATGGATCCCTCACGCCTTGGAGAGTCGTGCAGAAGTGTTCTCCCGCCGGATGGACGCCAACAAGCCTTGCTACATGCAAATCGTGCGTTTGGCGTTTTTGGACGCTGCTGGGGCCCAGGAGGGACCAGGAGGTCGCAAATTGGACCTGCAGAGAGAGGGGACATCGAGCAAGACAAAGAGCCCTCACTGAAGCAGGTAGCACCCGGAGAAGTGCCAGAAACAGGCACTACGAGGATACGTGAAACGGTGCTCGCCGAAGTTGCACAAAGGAGTCCCACGTCGCCGGAGACCAACTTAAAAAGTCGTGCAATGCAGGTTAGAGTGCCGTGGACCCAGGCTTGGCTGTGCACGAAGGATTTCCGCCGGAAGTGCACAGGGGCCGGAGAAGCTTGCAAAGTCGCGGTTCCCAGCAATGCAGCCCAGCGAGGTGAGGCAAGGACTTACCTCCACCAAACTTAGGCTGAAGAGTCACTGGACTGTGGGGGTCACTTGGACAGCGTCGCTGGATTCGAGGGTCCTCGCTCGTCGTGCTGAGAGGAGACCCAAGGGACCGGTAATGCAGCTTTTTGGTGCCTGCGGTTGCAGGGGGAAGATTCCGTCAACCCACGGGAGATTTCTTCGGAGCTTCTGGTGCAGAGAGGAGGCAGACTACCCCTACAGCATGCACAAGCAGGAAAACAGTCGAGAAGGCGGCAGGATCAGCGTTACAGAGTTGCAGTAGTCGTCTTTGCTACTATGTTGCAGGTTTGCAGGCTTCCAGCGCGGTCAGCGGTCGATTCCTTATCAGAAGGTGAAGAGGGAGATGCAGAGGAACTCGGCTGAGCTCATGCATTCGTTATCTAAAGTTTCCCCAGAGACAGAGACCCTAAATAGCCAGAAAAGAGGGTTTGGCTACCTAGGAGAGAGGAAAGGCTACTAACACCTGAAGGAGCCTATCAGCAGGAGTCTCTGACGTCACCTGGTGGCACTGGCCACTCAGAGCAGTCCAGTGTGCCAGCAGCACCTCTGTTTCCAAGATGGCAGAGGTCTGGAGCACACTGGAGGAGCTCTGGACACCTCCCAGGGGAGGTGCAGGTCAGGGGAGTGGTCACTCCCCTTTCCTTTGTCCAGTTTCGCGCCAGAGCAGGGGCTAAGGGGTCCCTGAACCGGTGTAGACTGGCTTATGCAGAATTGGGCACATCTGTGCCCAACAAAGCATTTCCAGAGGCTGGGGGAGGCTACTCCTCCCCTGCCTTCACACCATTTTCCAAAGGGAGAGGGTGTCACACCCTCTCTCAGAGGAAGTTCTTTGTTCTGCCATCCTGGGCCAGGCCTGGCTGGACCCCAGGAGGGCAGCTGCCTGTCTGAGGGGTTGGCAGCAGCAGCAGCTGCAGTGAAACCCCAGGAAGGGCAGTCTGGCAGTACCAGGGTCTGTGCTACAGACCACTGGGATCATGGAATTGTACCAACAATGCCAGGATGGCATAGAGGGGGCAATTCCATGATCATAGACATGTTACATGGCCATATTCGGAGTTACCATGGTGAAGCTACATATAGGTAGTGACCTATATGTAGTGCACGCGTGTAATGGTGTCCCCGCACTCACAAAGTTCAGTGAATTGGCTCTGAACAATGTGGGGGCACCTTGGCTAGTGCCAGGGTGTCCTCACACTAAGTAACTTTGCACCTAACCTTTACCAGGTAAAGGTTAGACATATAGGTGACTTATAAGTTACTTAAGTGCAGTGTAAAATGGCTGTGAAATAACATGGACGTTATTTCACTCAGGCTGCAGTGGCAGGCCTGTGTAAGAATTGTCAGAGCTCCCTATGGGTGGCAAAAGAAATGCTGCAGCCCATAGGGATCTCCTGGAACCCCAATACCCTGGGTACCTCAGTACCATATACTTGGGAATTATAAGGGTGTTCCAGTAAGCCAATGTAAATTGGTAAAAATGGTCACTAGCCTGTCAGTGACAATTTGGAAGTAATGAGAGAGCATAACCACTGAGGTTCTGGTTAGCAGAGCCTCAGTGAGACAGTTAGGCACCACACAGGGAACATATACATGCACACCTATGAGCACTGGGGCCCTGTGTGACAGGGTCCCAGTGACACATACATATAGGCCACAAACTTATGAGCACTGGGGTCCTGACCAGCAGGATCCCAGTGACACATACCAAACATACTGAAAACATAGTGTTTTCACTATGAGCACTGAGGCCTGGCTATCAGGATCCCAGTGAGACAGTGAAAACAGTGACAAACACCCTGACATACACTCACAAACAGGCCAAAAGTGGGGGTAACAAGGCTAGAAAGAGGCTACCTTCTCACACAACCCCCCCCCCCCCCAAACGAAGGACAATAAGGCTAACCTTGGCCAGTTGAGACTTTATTGTCTAAGTGGTGATAAGTAGAGAGTAGCTCTGCAATAGACTGGTTACTCCCTTTATCATCCACTACATGGTTACTTCCCTGTGGGGATGTAAACCACCCTGTTTGAAGTTTTTTAGCTAAGCAACAATGTGAAGATGTATTTTCAGAGTTTCTATCAGTAAGTTTTAGTTTAGAGCAGTGGGAATTGTCCACTGAACCTATTTGTAGTGATGGAAATGCCAGACAGGGATGCTGTCTCAGAAAAGCCATAGCTGGGCAAAAACTTTGTCCATCTGGCTGGAAGAGAGAACAGGGATGCTGTTTCTCTTGAGTTGGAGCAGGGCAGGGATGCTGTCCTATGAGCTCCACACTAGGGCAGGGATGCTGTCCTAAGTGTTGTGAGGTAGTGCAGGGTTTCTGCACTAAAGTTTCTCTGGGAGGGTTGGAGGGATGCTCCATGTTAACTAAAATGGTGCTGTTTTTCTCACCAATGTTAGTTATCCCACAGAGAGGTACTTCCACCTCAGGGAGTCCAGCTTTGCCAGCTGATGATTCCCTTGGAACAGGTGCCACCCCAGGAGAGGTTTCTCCCACCACAGGAATAGTATCCTGAATGGTAGGGTAGTTAGGGGATACTGTGATACCCTTTTTACCTGTTGATGGAGAGGGATCCTGAGTTTTCAGGCCTTCTCTCCTTTGCTTTTTCATTTCACTTGAAATGAGAGGGAACAATTCCTCAGGGATGCCCAGCATGGCTGCATGGGCATAAAACTCTACATCAGCCCAACCTGAGGCCTCTAGGTCATTACCTAAGAGACAGTCTACAGGTAAGCTAGGTGATACCACCACCTGCTTAGGGCCAGTAACTCCACCCCAACTAAACTGAATTATAGCTAAGGGAAGAAACTTAGTGGAGTTATGGACATCAATAATCCTATACTGTTGTCCAATGATGTGTTGTTCAGGAGGCACTAGGTTTTCAGTCACCAAAGTGAAACTGGCACCTGTGTCCCTGTAGGCCAAGGCCTCAACACCATTTATTGAAACTGTCTGCCTGTACTTATCCATTGTAAGGGGACAAGCAGCCAGTGTGGCAAGGCCAATGCCACTAGGTGTGACAGAAACTGTCTTGGGACTGATTACATCAGTTTCCACTATGGACCCATAAGTGAACCCAACTACACCCTTTGCTTGACTGTTGCCAGCAGTCCCACCACTAGTACCACTACTGCTAGGGGCACTAGAGCTTGATGTATTAGTGGTGGTAGGCTCAGGGGGTTTACCTGGACAGGACTTATCCCCTGGCCTATGGCCTTTGTTTTTACACACAAAGCACCAAGGCTTTTTAATGTGTGCAGGTTGGGAAGAAGAGGAAGAATTTGTTTTATCCCCACCCTCTGAAGAGTGTTTAAGATTTGAAGTGGGATCTTTGGTTTTACCCTTATCCCCATGCTTATCTTGAGATTTTTCACCATCTTTCTTCTTATTGCCATCTTTGTCACCCCCTGTATGAACTTTTCTGTTCACCCTTGTTCTGACCCATTTGTCTGCCTTCTTTCCCAATTCTTGGGGAGAGGTCAGATCAGAGTCTACCAGGTACTGGTGCAACAAATCAGACACACAATTATTAAGTATATGCTCTCTCAGGATTGTGTTATACAGGCTTTCATAATCAGTAACTTTACTGCCATGTAACCACCCCTCCAAGGCCTTCACTGCCTGGTCAATGAAATCAACCCAGTCTTGTGAAGACTCCTTTTTGGTCTCTCTGAACTTTATCCTGTACTGTTCAGTGGTTAAGCCATAACCATCCAGGAGTGCATTCTTAAGAACTGTAAAATTATTCGCATCATTTTCTTTCACAGTAAGGAGCCTATCCCTACCTTTTCCACTAAATGATAGCCATAGGATAGCAGCCCACTGCTTTTGAGGGACATCCTGTACAGCACAGGCCCTCTCAAGTGCAGCAAACCACTTGTTAATGTCATCCCCCTCCTTATAAGGGGGAACTATCTTGTGCAGATTCCTGGAATCATGCTCTTTTGCAGGATGACTATGGGGAATACTGCTGCTGCCACCATGGGTATCTAAACCCAACTTCTGTCTTTCCTTCTCTACTTCTAAAGACTGTCTATCCAAATCCAGCTGTTGCTTCTTGAGCTTCAGTCTGGTTTGTTCCACTCTCAATCTATTGAGCTCCCTTTCTAACAATCTGTCATCAGGGTGGGTGGGAGGGACATTTCTAGATACAGAGGTATGATGGGAATGAACAGAAGGAGACCTGTCCCTTACAGAGGGCACCCTAACAGCTTGGCTACCAGCATAATGTGAGAGCACACCATCAGTATGGTGTGATTCAACCTCTGTACCAACTATGCTAGACTGTCTAGTAATGGGCAGGCTGAGAAGTTTCTTTCCTGAACCTTTTCCTGGGGGAGTCCCTGGATCAGATTGAGAACCATTAGCTACTTTTTCTACAGATTGGGCACTTATGGCCTTATCCTGTACTCTAAGCATATTAATTAACAGTTCTAAGGAAGGATTCTTCCCTACACTCAAACCTCTCTCTATGCAGAGACTCCTTGCTCCTTTCCAGCTAAGGTGATCATATGCAAGTTTGGACAGTTCAACATTTTTTCCTGTGCCAGACATTTTTTTGAGAGAGTTAAAGTGATAGAAAAAGGGAAAAAAGTTTTCAGAACTTTTTGGAAAGACAGAAAAAACTTTTTAAACTTTTAAGAACTTTTTGAAAGTTTAGGAGTACTTTTCAGCACTTAGAAAAGAGTGAAAAGAGGAAATGCAAAACTTTTTGGCTATGTGTATATACACTGACCTTGTTTTGTATATTTTTCTCTTATGAAAAGTACAATGACAAGAGTGGTAAGTAGTCTCAAGCACTTATCCCACCACTGCTCAACCAATGTAGGAGGCTGGACTGGCTTGTAGTGAGTACCAAGGGGTACTTGCACCTTGCACCAGGCCCAGTTATCCCTTATTAGTGTATAGGGTGTCTAGCAGCTTAGGCTGATAGATAATGGTAGCTTAGCAGAGCAGCTTAGGCTGAACTAGGAGACATGTGAAGCTACTACAGTACCACCTAGTGTCATATGCACAATATCATAAGAAAACACAATACACAGTTATACTAAAAATAAAGGTACTTTATTTTTATGACAATATGCCAAAGTATCTTAGAGTGTACCCTCAGTGAGAGGATAGGAAATATACACAAGATATATATACACAATAGCAAAAATATGCAGTATAGTCTTAGAAAACAGTGCAAACAATGTATAGTTACAATAGGATGCAATGGGGAAACATAGGGATAGGGGCAACACAAACCATATACTCCAGAAGTGGAATGCGAACCACGAATGGACCCCAAACCTATGTGACCTTGTAGAGGGTCGCTGGGACTATTAGAAAATAGTTAGAGTTAGCAAAATAACCCTCCCCAAGACCCTGAAAAGTGAGTGCAAAGTGCACCAAAGTTCCCCTAAGGACAAAATAGTCGTGTTAGAGGGAAAATGCAAGGAAAACACAAATCAGCAATGCAACAACGATGAATTCCTGACTGAGGGTACCTGTGGAACAAGGGGACCAAGTCCAAAAGTCACAAGCAGCTCGGAGATGGGCAGATGCCCAAGAAATGCCAGCGGTTGGTGCAAAGAAGCTCTTACTAGGCTGAAGAACTGTGAATACTGCAGGAACGACAAGGGCTAGAGACTTCCCCTTTGGAGGATGGATCCCTCACGCCTTGGAGAGTCGTGCAGAAGTGTTCTCCCGCCGGATGGACGCCAACAAGCCTTGCTACACGCAAATCGTGCGTTTGGCGTTTTTGGACGCTGCTGGGGCCCAGGAGGGACCAGGAGGTCGCAAATTGGACCTGCAGAGAGAGGGGACGTCGAGCAAGACAAAGAGCCCTCACTGAAGCAGGTAGCACCCGGAGAAGTGCCAGAAACAGGCACTACGAGGATACGTGAAACGGTGCTCGCCGAAGTTGCACAAAGGAGTCCCACGTCGCCGGAGACCAACTTAAAAAGTCGTGCAATGCAGGTTAGAGTGCCGTGGACCCAGGCTTGGCTGTGCACGAAGGATTTCCGCCGGAAGTGCACAGGGGCCGGAGAAGCTTGCAAAGTCGCGGTTCCCAGCAATGCAGCCCAGCGAGGTGAGGCAAGGACTTACCTCCACCAAACTTAGGCTGAAGAGTCACTGGACTGTGGGGGTCACTTGGACAGCATCGCTGGATTCGAGGGTCCTCGCTCGTCGTGCTGAGAGGAGACCCAAGGGACCGGTAATGCAGCTTTTTGGTGCCTGCGGTTGCAGGGGGAAGATTCCGTCAACCCACGGGAGATTTCTTCGGAGCTTCTGGTGCAGAGAGGAGGCAGACTACCCCTACAGCATGCACAAGCAGGAAAACAGTCGAGAAGGCGGCAGGATCAGCGTTACAGAGTTGCAGTAGTCGTCTTTGCTACTATGTTGCAGGTTTGCAGGCTTCCAGCGCGGTCAGCGATCGATTCCTTATCAGAAGGTGAAGAGGGAGATGCAGAGGAACTCGGCTGAGCTCATGCATTCGTTATCTAAAGTTTCCCCAGAGACAGAGACCCTAAATAGCCAGAAAAGAGGGTTTGGCTACCTAGGAGAGAGGAAAGGCTACTAACACCTGAAGGAGCCTATCAGCAGGAGTCTCTGACGTCACCTGGTGGCACTGGCCACTCAGAGCAGTCCAGTGTGCCAGCAGCACCTCTTTTTCCAAGATGGCAGAGGTCTGGAGCACACTGGAGGAGCTCTGGACACCTCCCAGGGGAGGTGCAGGTCAGGGGAGTGGTCACTCCCCTTTCCTTTGTCCAGTTTCGCGCCAGAGCAGGGGCTAAGGGGTCCCTGAACCGGTGTAGACTGGCTTATGCAGAATTGGGCACATCTGTGCCCAACAAAGCATTTCCAGAGGCTGGGGAAGGCTACTCCTCCCCTGCCTTCACACCATTTTCCAAAGGGAGAGGGTGTCACACCCTCTCTCAGAGGAAGTTCTTTGTTCTGCCATCCTGGGCCAGGCCTGGCTGGACCCCAGGAGGGCAGCTGCCTGTCTGAGGGGTTGGCAGCAGCAGCAGCTGCAGTGAAACCCCAGGAAGGGCAGTCTGGCAGTACCAGGGTCTGTGCTACAGACCACTGGGATCATGGAATTGTACCAACAATGCCAGGATGGCATAGAGGGGGCAATTCCATGATCATAGACATGTTACATGGCCATATTCGGAGTTACCATGGTGAAGCTACATATAGGTAGTGACCTATATGTAGTGCACGCGTGTAATGGTGTCCCCGCACTCACAAAGTTCAGTGAATTGGCTCTGAACAATGTGGGGGCACCTTGGCTAGTGCCAGGGTGTCCTCACACTAAGTAACTTTGCACCTAACCTTTACCAGGTAAAGGTTAGACATATAGGTGACTTATAAGTTACTTAAGTGCAGTGTAAAATGGCTGTGAAATAACATGGACGTTATTTCACTCAGGCTGCAGTGGCAGGCCTGTGTAAGAATTGTCAGAGCTCCCTATGGGTGGCAAAAGAAATGCTGCAGCCCATAGGGATCTCCTGGAACCCCAATACCCTGGGTACCTCAGTACCATATACTTGGGAATTATAAGGGTGTTCCAGTAAGCCAATGTAAATTGGTAAAAATGGTCACTAGCCTATCAGTGACAATTTGGAAGTAATGAGAGAGCATAACCACTGAGGTTCTGGTTAGCAGAGCCTCAGTGAGACAGTTAGGCACCACACAGGGAACATATACATGCACACCTATGAGCACTGGGGCCCTGTGTGACAGGGTCCCAGTGACACATACATATAGGCCACAAACTTATGAGCACTGGGGTCCTGACCAGCAGGATCCCAGTGACACATACCAAACATACTGAAAACATAGTGTTTTCACTATGAGCACTGAGGCCTGGCTATCAGGATCCCAGTGAGACAGTGAAAACAGTGACAAACACCCTGACATACACTCACAAACAGGCCAAAAGTGGGGGTAACAAGGCTAGAAAGAGGCTACCTTCTCACACAACCCCCCCCCCCAAATGAAGGACAATAAGGCTAACCTTGGCCAGTTGAGACTTTATTGTCTAAGTGGTGATAAGTAGAGAGTAGCTCTGCAATAGACTGGTTACTCCCTTTATCATCCACTACATGGTTACTTCCCTGTGGGGATGTAAACCACCCTGTTTGAAGTTTTTTAGCTAAGCAACAATGTGAAGATGTATTTTCAGAGTTTCTATCAGTAAGTTTTAGTTTAGAGCAGTGGGAATTGTCCACTGAACCTATTTGTAGTGATGGAAATGCCAGACAGGGATGCTGTCTCAGAAAAGCCATAGCTGGGCAAAAACTTTGTCCATCTGGCTGGAAGAGAGAACAGGGATGCTGTTTCTCTTGAGTTGGAGCAGGGCAGGGATGCTGTCCTATGAGCTCCACACTAGGGCAGGGATGCTGTCCTAAGTGTTGTGAGGTAGTGCAGGGTTTCTGCACTAAAGTTTCTCTGGGAGGGTTGGAGGGATGCTCCATGTTAACTAAAATGGTGCTGTTTTTCTCACCAATGTTAGTTATCCCACAGAGAGGTACTTCCACCTCAGGGAGTCCAGCTTTGCCAGCTGATGATTCCCTTGGAACAGGTGCCACCCCAGGAGAGGTTTCTCCCACCACAGGAATAGTATCCTGAATGGTAGGGTGGTTAGGGGATACTGTGATACCCTTTTTACCTGTTGATGGAGAGGGATCCTGAGTTTTCAGGCCTTCTCTCCTTTGCTTTTTCATTTCACTTGAAATGAGAGGGAACAATTCCTCAGGGATGCCCAGCATGGCTGCATGGGCATAAAACTCTACATCAGCCCAACCTGAGGCCTCTAGGTCATTACCTAAGAGACAGTCTACAGGTAAGCTAGGTGATACCACCACCTGCTTAGGGCCAGTAACTCCACCCCAACTAAACTGAATTATAGCTAAGGGAAGAAACTTAGTGGAGTTATGGACATCAATAATCCTATACTGTTGTCCAATGATGTGTTGTTCAGGAGGCACTAGGTTTTCAGTCACCAAAGTGAAACTGGCACCTGTGTCCCTGTAGGCCAAGGCCTCAACACCATTTATTGAAACTGTCTGCCTGTACTTATCCATTGTAAGGGGACAAGCAGCCAGTGTGGCAAGGCCAATGCCACTAGGTGTGACAGAAACTGTCTTGGGACTGATTACATCAGTTTCCACTATGGACCCATAAGTGAACCCAACTACACCCTTTGCTTGACTGTTGCCAGCAGTCCCACCACTAGTACCACTACTGCTAGGGGCACTAGAGCTTGATGTATTAGTGGTGGTAGGCTCAGGGGGTTTACCTGGACAGGACTTATCCCCTGGCCTATGGCCTTTGTTTTTACACACAAAGCACCAAGGCTTTTTAATGTGTGCAGGTTGGGAAGAAGAGGAAGAATTTGTTTTATCCCCACCCTCTGAAGAGTGTTTAAGATTTGAAGTGGGATCTTTGGTTTTACCCTTATCCCCATGCTTATCTTGAGATTTTTCACCATCTTTCTTCTTATTGCCATCTTTGTCACCCCCTGTATGAACTTTTCTGTTCACCCTTGTTCTGACCCATTTGTCTGCCTTCTTTCCCAATTCTTGGGGAGAGGTCAGATCAGAGTCTACCAGGTACTGGTGCAACAAATCAGACACACAATTATTAAGTATATGCTCTCTCAGGATTGTGTTATACAGGCTTTCATAATCAGTAACTTTACTGCCATGTAACCACCCCTCCAAGGCCTTCACTGCCTGGTCAATGAAATCAACCCAGTCTTGTGAAGACTCCTTTTTGGTCTCTCTGAACTTTATCCTGTACTGTTCAGTGGTTAAGCCATAACCATCCAGGAGTGCATTCTTAAGAACTGTAAAATTATTCGCATCATTTTCTTTCACAGTAAGGAGCCTATCCCTACCTTTTCCACTAAATGATAGCCATAGGATAGCAGCCCACTGCTTTTGAGGGACATCCTGTACAGCACAGGCCCTCTCAAGTGCAGCAAACCACTTGTTAATGTCATCCCCCTCCTTATAAGGGGGAACTATCTTGTGCAGATTCCTGGAATCATGCTCTTTTGCAGGATGACTATGGGGAATACTGCTGCTGCCACCATGGGTATCTAAACCCAACTTCTGTCTTTCCTTCTCTACTTCTAAAGACTGTCTATCCAAATCCAGCTGTTGCTTCTTGAGCTTCAGTCTGGTTTGTTCCACTCTCAATCTATTGAGCTCCCTTTCTAACAATCTGTCATCAGGGTGGGTGGGAGGGACATTTCTAGATACAGAGGTATGATGGGAATGAACAGAAGGAGACCTGTCCCTTACAGAGGGCACCCTAACAGCTTGGCTACCAGTATAATGTGAGAGCACACCATCAGTATGGTGTGATTCAACCTCTGTACCAACTATGCTAGACTGTCTAGTAATGGGCAGGCTGGGAAGTTTCTTTCCTGAACCTTTTCCTGGGGGAGTCCCTGGATCAGATTGAGAACCATTAGCTACTTTTTCACCAGATTGGGCACTTATGGCCTTATCCTGTACTCTAAGCATATTAATTAACAGTTCTAAGGAGGGATTCTTCCCTACACTCAAACCTCTCTCTATGCAGAGACTCCTTGCTCCTTTCCAGCTAAGGTGATCATATGCAAGTTTGGACAGTTCAACATTTTTTCCTGTGCCAGACATTTTTTAGAGAGAGTTAAAGTGATAGAAAAAGAGAAAAAAGTTTTCAGAACTTTTTGGAAAGACAGAAAAAAACTTTTTAAACTTTTAAGAACTTTTTGAAAGTTTAGGAGTACTTTTCAGCACTTAGAAAAGAGTGAAAAGAGGAAATGCAAAACTTTTTGGCTATGTGTATATACACTGACCTTGTTTTGTATATTTTTCTCTTATGAAAAGTACAATGACAAGAGTGGTAAGTAGTCTCAAGCACTTATCCCACCACTGCTCAACCAATGTAGGAGGCTGGACTGGCTTGTAGTGAGTACCAAGGGGTACTTGCACCTTGCACCAGGCCCAGTTATCCCTTATTAGTGTATAGGGTGTCTAGCAGCTTAGGCTGATAGATAATGGTAGCTTAGCAGAGCAGCTTAGGCTGAACTAGGAGACATGTGAAGCTACTACAGTACCACCTAGTGTCATATGCACAATATCATAAGAAAACACAATACACAGTTATACTAAAAATAAAGGTACTTTATTTTTATGACAATATGCCAAAGTATCTTAGAGTGTACCCTCAGTGAGAGGATAGGAAATATACACAAGATATATATACACAATAGCAAAAATATGCAGTATAGTCTTAGAAAACAGTGCAAACAATGTATAGTTACAATAGGATGCAATGGGGAAACATAGGGATAGGGGCAACACAAACCATATACTCCAGAAGTGGAATGCGAACCACGAATGGACCCCAAACCTATGTGACCTTGTAGAGGGTCGCTGGGACTATTAGAAAATAGTGAGAGTTAGCAAAATAACCCTCCCCAAGACCCTGAAAAGTGAGTGCAAAGTGCACCAAAGTTCCCCTAAGGACAAAATAGTCGTGTTAGAGGGAAAATGCAAGGAAAACACAAATCAGCAATGCAACAACGATGAATTCCTGACTGAGGGTACCTGTGGAACAAGGGGACCAAGTCCAAAAGTCACAAGCAGCTCGGAGATGGGCAGATGCCCAAGAAATGCCAGCGGTTGGTGCAAAGAAGCTCTTACTAGGCTGAAGAACTGTGAATACTGCAGGAACGACAAGGGCTAGAGACTTCCCCTTTGGAGGATGGATCCCTCACGCCTTGGAGAGTCGTGCAGAAGTGTTCTCCCGCCGGATGGACGCCAACAAGCCTTGCTACACGCAAATCGTGCGTTTGGCGTTTTTGGACGCTGCTGGGGCCCAGGAGGGACCAGGAGGTCGCAAATTGGACCTGCAGAGAGAGGGGACGTCGAGCAAGACAAAGAGCCCTCACTGAAGCAGGTAGCACCCGGAGAAGTGCCAGAAACAGGCACTACGAGGATACGTGAAACGGTGCTCGCCGAAGTTGCACAAAGGAGTCCCACGTCGCCGGAGACCAACTTAAAAAGTCGTGCAATGCAGGTTAGAGTGCCGTGGACCCAGGCTTGGCTGTGCACGAAGGATTTCCGCCGGAAGTGCACAGGGGCCGGAGAAGCTTGCAAAGTCGCGGTTCCCAGCAATGCAGCCCAGCGAGGTGAGGCAAGGACTTACCTCCACCAAACTTAGGCTGAAGAGTCACTGGACTGTGGGGGTCACTTGGACAGCATCGCTGGATTCGAGGGTCCTCGCTCGTCGTGCTGAGAGGAGACCCAAGGGACCGGTAATGCAGCTTTTTGGTGCCTGCGGTTGCAGGGGGAAGATTCCGTCAACCCACGGGAGATTTCTTCGGAGCTTCTGGTGCAGAGAGGAGGCAGACTACCCCTACAGCATGCACAAGCAGGAAAACAGTCGAGAAGGCGGCAGGATCAGCGTTACAGAGTTGCAGTAGTCGTCTTTGCTACTATGTTGCAGGTTTGCAGGCTTCCAGCGCGGTCAGCGGTCGATTCCTTATCAGAAGGTGAAGAGGGAGATGCAGAGGAACTCGGCTGAGCTCATGCATTCGTTATCTAAAGTTTCCCCAGAGACAGAGACCCTAAATAGCCAGAAAAGAGGGTTTGGCTACCTAGGAGAGAGGAAAGGCTACTAACACCTGAAGGAGCCTATCAGCAGGAGTCTCTGACGTCACCTGGTGGCACTGGCCACTCAGAGCAGTCCAGTGTGCCAGCAGCACCTCTGTTTCCAAGATGGCAGAGGTCTGGAGCACACTGGAGGAGCTCTGGACACCTCCCAGGGGAGGTGCAGGTCAGGGGAGTGGTCACTCCCCTTTCCTTTGTCCAGTTTCGCGCCAGAGCAGGGGCTAAGGGGTCCCTGAACCGGTGTAGACTGGCTTATGCAGAATTGGGCACATCTGTGCCCAACAAAGCATTTCCAGAGGCTGGGGGAGGCTACTCCTCCCCTGCCTTCACACCATTTTCCAAAGGGAGAGGGTGTCACACCCTCTCTCAGAGGAAGTTCTTTGTTCTGCCATCCTGGGCCAGGCCTGGCTGGACCCCAGGAGGGCAGCTGCCTGTCTGAGGGGTTGGCAGCAGCAGCAGCTGCAGTGAAACCCCAGGAAGGGCAGTCTGGCAGTACCAGGGTCTGTGCTACAGACCACTGGGATCATGGAATTGTACCAACAATGCCAGGATGGCATAGAGGGGGCAATTCCATGATCATAGACATGTTACATGGCCATATTCGGAGTTACCATGGTGAAGCTACATATAGGTAGTGACCTATATGTAGTGCACGCGTGTAATGGTGTCCCCGCACTCACAAAGTTCAGTGAATTGGCTCTGAACAATGTGGGGGCACCTTGGCTAGTGCCAGGGTGTCCTCACACTAAGTAACTTTGCACCTAACCTTTACCAGGTAAAGGTTAGACATATAGGTGACTTATAAGTTACTTAAGTGCAGTGTAAAATGGCTGTGAAATAACATGGACGTTATTTCACTCAGGCTGCAGTGGCAGGCCTGTGTAAGAATTGTCAGAGCTCCCTATGGGTGGCAAAAGAAATGCTGCAGCCCATAGGGATCTCCTGGAACCCCAATACCCTGGGTACCTCAGTACCATATACTTGGGAATTATAAGGGTGTTCCAGTAAGCCAATGTAAATTGGTAAAAATGGTCACTAGCCTATCAGTGACAATTTGGAAGTAATGAGAGAGCATAACCACTGAGGTTCTGGTTAGCAGAGCCTCAGTGAGACAGTTAGGCACCACACAGGGAACATATACATGCACACCTATGAGCACTGGGGCCCTGTGTGACAGGGTCCCAGTGACACATACATATAGGCCACAAACTTATGAGCACTGGGGTCCTGACCAGCAGGATCCCAGTGACACATACCAAACATACTGAAAACATAGTGTTTTCACTATGAGCACTGAGGCCTGGCTATCAGGATCCCAGTGAGACAGTGAAAACAGTGACAAACACCCTGACATACACTCACAAACAGGCCAAAAGTGGGGGTAACAAGGCTAGAAAGAGGCTACCTTCTCACACAACCCCCCCCCCCCCAAATGAAGGACAATAAGGCTAACCTTGGCCAGTTGAGACTTTATTGTCTAAGTGGTGATAAGTAGAGAGTAGCTCTGCAATAGACTGGTTACTCCCTTTATCATCCACTACATGGTTACTTCCCTGTGGGGATGTAAACCACCCTGTTTGAAGTTTTTTAGCTAAGCAACAATGTGAAGATGTATTTTCAGAGTTTCTATCAGTAAGTTTTAGTTTAGAGCAGTGGGAATTGTCCACTGAACCTATTTGTAGTGATGGAAATGCCAGACAGGGATGCTGTCTCAGAAAAGCCATAGCTGGGCAAAAACTTTGTCCATCTGGCTGGAAGAGAGAACAGGGATGCTGTTTCTCTTGAGTTGGAGCAGGGCAGGGATGCTGTCCTATGAGCTCCACACTAGGGCAGGGATGCTGTCCTAAGTGTTGTGAGGTAGTGCAGGGTTTCTGCACTAAAGTTTCTCTGGGAGGGTTGGAGGGATGCTCCATGTTAACTAAAATGGTGCTGTTTTTCTCACCAATGTTAGTTATCCCACAGAGAGGTACTTCCACCTCAGGGAGTCCAGCTTTGCCAGCTGATGATTCCCTTGGAACAGGTGCCACCCCAGGAGAGGTTTCTCCCACCACAGGAATAGTATCCTGAATGGTAGGGTGGTTAGGGGATACTGTGATACCCTTTTTACCTGTTGATGGAGAGGGATCCTGAGTTTTCAGGCCTTCTCTCCTTTGCTTTTTCATTTCACTTGAAATGAGAGGGAACAATTCCTCAGGGATGCCCAGCATGGCTGCATGGGCATAAAACTCTACATCAGCCCAACCTGAGGCCTCTAGGTCATTACCTAAGAGACAGTCTACAGGTAAGCTAGGTGATACCACCACCTGCTTAGGGCCAGTAACTCCACCCCAACTAAACTGAATTATAGCTAAGGGAAGAAACTTAGTGGAGTTATGGACATCAATAATCCTATACTGTTGTCCAATGATGTGTTGTTCAGGAGGCACTAGGTTTTCAGTCACCAAAGTGAAACTGGCACCTGTGTCCCTGTAGGCCAAGGCCTCAACACCATTTATTGAAACTGTCTGCCTGTACTTATCCATTGTAAGGGGACAAGCAGCCAGTGTGGCAAGGCCAATGCCACTAGGTGTGACAGAAACTGTCTTGGGACTGATTACATCAGTTTCCACTATGGACCCATAAGTGAACCCAACTACACCCTTTGCTTGACTGTTGCCAGCAGTCCCACCACTAGTACCACTACTGCTAGGGGCACTAGAGCTTGATGTATTAGTGGTGGTAGGCTCAGGGGGTTTACCTGGACAGGACTTATCCCCTGGCCTATGGCCTTTGTTTTTACACACAAAGCACCAAGGCTTTTTAATGTGTGCAGGTTGGGAAGAAGAGGAAGAATTTGTTTTATCCCCACCCTCTGAAGAGTGTTTAAGATTTGAAGTGGGATCTTTGGTTTTACCCTTATCCCCATGCTTATCTTGAGATTTTTCACCATCTTTCTTCTTATTGCCATCTTTGTCACCCCCTGTATGAACTTTTCTGTTCACCCTTGTTCTGACCCATTTGTCTGCCTTCTTTCCCAATTCTTGGGGAGAGGTCAGATCAGAGTCTACCAGGTACTGGTGCAACAAATCAGACACACAATTATTAAGTATATGCTCTCTCAGGATTGTGTTATACAGGCTTTCATAATCAGTAACTTTACTGCCATGTAACCACCCCTCCAAGGCCTTCACTGCCTGGTCAATGAAATCAACCCAGTCTTGTGAAGACTCCTTTTTGGTCTCTCTGAACTTTATCCTGTACTGTTCAGTGGTTAAGCCATAACCATCCAGGAGTGCATTCTTAAGAACTGTAAAATTATTCGCATCATTTTCTTTCACAGTAAGGAGCCTATCCCTACCTTTTCCACTAAATGATAGCCATAGGATAGCAGCCCACTGCTTTTGAGGGACATCCTGTACAGCACAGGCCCTCTCAAGTGCAGCAAACCACTTGTTAATGTCATCCCCCTCCTTATAAGGGGGAACTATCTTGTGCAGATTCCTGGAATCATGCTCTTTTGCAGGATGACTATGGGGAATACTGCTGCTGCCACCATGGGTATCTAAACCCAACTTCTGTCTTTCCTTCTCTACTTCTAAAGACTGTCTATCCAAATCCAGCTGTTGCTTCTTGAGCTTCAGTCTGGTTTGTTCCACTCTCAATCTATTGAGCTCCCTTTCTAACAATCTGTCATCAGGGTGGGTGGGAGGGACATTTCTAGATACAGAGGTATGATGGGAATGAACAGAAGGAGACCTGTCCCTTACAGAGGGCACCCTAACAGCTTGGCTACCAGTATAATGTGAGAGCACACCATCAGTATGGTGTGATTCAACCTCTGTACCAACTATGCTAGACTGTCTAGTAATGGGCAGGCTGGGAAGTTTCTTTCCTGAACCTTTTCCTGGGGGAGTCCCTGGATCAGATTGAGAACCATTAGCTACTTTTTCACCAGATTGGGCACTTATGGCCTTATCCTGTACTCTAAGCATATTAATTAACAGTTCTAAGGAGGGATTCTTCCCTACACTCAAACCTCTCTCTATGCAGAGACTCCTTGCTCCTTTCCAGCTAAGGTGATCATATGCAAGTTTGGACAGTTCAACATTTTTTCCTGTGCCAGACATTTTTTAGAGAGAGTTAAAGTGATAGAAAAAGAGAAAAAAGTTTTCAGAACTTTTTGGAAAGACAGAAAAAAACTTTTTAAACTTTTAAGAACTTTTTGAAAGTTTAGGAGTACTTTTCAGCACTTAGAAAAGAGTGAAAAGAGGAAATGCAAAACTTTTTGGCTATGTGTATATACACTGACCTTGTTTTGTATATTTTTCTCTTATGAAAAGTACAATGACAAGAGTGGTAAGTAGTCTCAAGCACTTATCCCACCACTGCTCAACCAATGTAGGAGGCTGGACTGGCTTGTAGTGAGTACCAAGGGGTACTTGCACCTTGCACCAGGCCCAGTTATCCCTTATTAGTGTATAGGGTGTCTAGCAGCTTAGGCTGATAGATAATGGTAGCTTAGCAGAGCAGCTTAGGCTGAACTAGGAGACATGTGAAGCTACTACAGTACCACCTAGTGTCATATGCACAATATCATAAGAAAACACAATACACAGTTATACTAAAAATAAAGGTACTTTATTTTTATGACAATATGCCAAAGTATCTTAGAGTGTACCCTCAGTGAGAGGATAGGAAATATACACAAGATATATATACACAATAGCAAAAATATGCAGTATAGTCTTAGAAAACAGTGCAAACAATGTATAGTTACAATAGGATGCAATGGGGAAACATAGGGATAGGGGCAACACAAACCATATACTCCAGAAGTGGAATGCGAACCACGAATGGACCCCAAACCTATGTGACCTTGTAGAGGGTCGCTGGGACTATTAGAAAATAGTGAGAGTTAGCAAAATAACCCTCCCCAAGACCCTGAAAAGTGAGTGCAAAGTGCACCAAAGTTCCCCTAAGGACAAAATAGTCGTGTTAGAGGGAAAATGCAAGGAAAACACAAATCAGCAATGCAACAACGATGAATTCCTGACTGAGGGTACCTGTGGAACAAGGGGACCAAGTCCAAAAGTCACAAGCAGCTCGGAGATGGGCAGATGCCCAAGAAATGCCAGCGGTTGGTGCAAAGAAGCTCTTACTAGGCTGAAGAACTGTGAATACTGCAGGAACGACAAGGGCTAGAGACTTCCCCTTTGGAGGATGGATCCCTCACGCCTTGGAGAGTCGTGCAGAAGTGTTCTCCCGCCGGATGGACGCCAACAAGCCTTGCTACACGCAAATCGTGCGTTTGGCGTTTTTGGACGCTGCTGGGGCCCAGGAGGGACCAGGAGGTCGCAAATTGGACCTGCAGAGAGAGGGGACGTCGAGCAAGACAAAGAGCCCTCACTGAAGCAGGTAGCACCCAGAGAAGTGCCAGAAACAGGCACTACGAGGATGCGTGAAACGGTGCTCGCCGAAGTTGCACAAAGGAGTCCCACGTCGCCGGAGACCAACTTAAAAAGTCGTGCAATGCAGGTTAGAGTGCCGTGGACCCAGGCTTGGCTGTGCATGAAGGATTTCCGCCGGAAGTGCACAGGGGCCGGAGAAGCTTGCAAAGTCGCGGTTCCCAGCAATGCAGCCCAGCGAGGTGAGGCAAGGACTTACCTCCACCAAACTTAGGCTGAAGAGTCACTGGACTGTGGGGGTCACTTGGACAGCATCGCTGGATTCGAGGGACCTCGCTCGTCATGCTGAGAGGAGACCCAAGGGACCGGTAATGCAGCTTTTTGGTGCCTGCGGTTGCAGGGGGAAGATTCCGTCAACCCACGGGAGATTTCTTCGGAGCTTCTGGTGCAGAGAGGAGGCAGACTACCCCTACAGCATGCACAAGCAGGAAAACAGTCGAGAAGGCGGCAGGATCAGCGTTACAGAGTTGCAGTAGTCGTCTTTGCTACTATGTTGCAGGTTTGCAGGCTTCCAGCGCGGTCAGCGATCGATTCCTTATCAGAAGGTGAAGAGGGAGATGCAGAGGAACTCGGCTGAGCTCATGCATTCGTTATCTAAAGTTTCCCCAGAGACAGAGACCCTAAATAGCCAGAAAAGAGGGTTTGGCTACCTAGGAGAGAGGAAAGGCTACTAACACCTGAAGGAGCCTATCAGCAGGAGTCTCTGACGTCACCTGGTGGCACTGGCCACTCAGAGCAGTCCAGTGTGCCAGCAGCACCTCTTTTTCCAAGATGGCAGAGGTCTGGAGCACACTGGAGGAGCTCTGGACACCTCCCAGGGGAGGTGCAGGTCAGGGGAGTGGTCACTCCCCTTTCCTTTGTCCAGTTTCGCGCCAGAGCAGGGGCTAAGGGGTCCCTGAACCGGTGTAGACTGGCTTATGCAGAATTGGGCACATCTGTGCCCAACAAAGCATTTCCAGAGGCTGGGGAAGGCTACTCCTCCCCTGCCTTCACACCATTTTCCAAAGGGAGAGGGTGTCACACCCTCTCTCAGAGGAAGTTCTTTGTTCTGCCATCCTGGGCCAGGCCTGGCTGGACCCCAGGAGGGCAGCTGCCTGTCTGAGGGGTTGGCAGCAGCAGCAGCTGCAGTGAAACCCCAGGAAGGGCAGTCTGGCAGTACCAGGGTCTGTGCTACAGACCACTGGGATCATGGAATTGTACCAACAATGCCAGGATGGCATAGAGGGGGCAATTCCATGATCATAGACATGTTACATGGCCATATTCGGAGTTACCATGGTGAAGCTACATATAGGTAGTGACCTATATGTAGTGCACGCGTGTAATGGTGTCCCCGCACTCACAAAGTTCAGTGAATTGGCTCTGAACAATGTGGGGGCACCTTGGCTAGTGCCAGGGTGTCCTCACACTAAGTAACTTTGCACCTAACCTTTACCAGGTAAAGGTTAGACATATAGGTGACTTATAAGTTACTTAAGTGCAGTGTAAAATGGCTGTGAAATAACATGGACGTTATTTCACTCAGGCTGCAGTGGCAGGCCTGTGTAAGAATTGTCAGAGCTCCCTATGGGTGGCAAAAGAAATGCTGCAGCCCATAGGGATCTCCTGGAACCCCAATACCCTGGGTACCTCAGTACCATATACTTGGGAATTATAAGGGTGTTCCAGTAAGCCAATGTAAATTGGTAAAAATGGTCACTAGCCTGTCAGTGACAATTTGGAAGTAAAGAGAGCATAACCACTGAGGTTCTGGTTAGCAGAGCCTCAGTGAGACAGTTAGGCACCACACAGGGAACATATACATGCACACCTATGAGCACTGGGGCCCTGTGTGACAGGGTCCCAGTGACACATACATATAGGCCACAAACTTATGAGCACTGGGGTCCTGACCAGCAGGATCCCAGTGACACATACCAAACATACTGAAAACATAGTGTTTTCACTATGAGCACTGAGGCCTGGCTATCAGGATCCCAGTGAGACAGTGAAAACAGTGACAAACACCCTGACATACACTCACAAACAGGCCAAAAGTGGGGGTAACAAAGCTAGAAAGAGGCTACCTTCTCACACAACCCCCCCCCCCAAATGAAGGACAATAAGGCTAACCTTGGCCAGTTGAGACTTTATTGTCTAAGTGGTGATAAGTAGAGAGTAGCTCTGCAATAGACTGGTTACTCCCTTTATCATCCACTACATGGTTACTTCCCTGTGGGGATGTAAACCACCCTGTTTGAAGTTTTTTAGCTAAGCAACAATGTGAAGATGTATTTTCAGAGTTTCTATCAGTAAGTTTTAGTTTAGAGCAGTGGGAATTGTCCACTGAACCTATTTGTAGTGATGGAAATGCCAGACAGGGATGCTGTCTCAGAAAAGCCATAGCTGGGCAAAAACTTTGTCCATCTGGCTGGAAGAGAGAACAGGGATGCTGTTTCTCTTGAGTTGGAGCAGGGCAGGGATGCTGTCCTATGAGCTCCACACTAGGGCAGGGATGCTGTCCTAAGTGTTGTGAGGTAGTGCAGGGTTTCTGCACTAAAGTTTCTCTGGGAGGGTTGGAGGGATGCTCCATGTTAACTAAAATGGTGCTGTTTTTCTCACCAATGTTAGTTATCCCACAGAGAGGTACTTCCACCTCAGGGAGTCCAGCTTTGCCAGCTGATGATTCCCTTGGAACAGGTGCCACCCCAGGAGAGGTTTCTCCCACCACAGGAATAGTATCCTGAATGGTAGGGTGGTTAGGGGATACTGTGATACCCTTTTTACCTGTTGATGGAGAGGGATCCTGAGTTTTCAGGCCTTCTCTCCTTTGCTTTTTCATTTCACTTGAAATGAGAGGGAACAATTCCTCAGGGATGCCCAGCATGGCTGCATGGGCATAAAACTCTACATCAGCCCAACCTGAGGCCTCTAGGTCATTACCTAAGAGACAGTCTACAGGTAAGCTAGGTGATACCACCACCTGCTTAGGGCCAGTAACTCCACCCCAACTAAACTGAATAATAGCTAAGGGAAGAAACTTAGTGGAGTTATGGACATCAATAATCCTATACTGTTGTCCAATGATGTGTTGTTCAGGAGGCACTAGGTTTTCAGTCACCAAAGTGAAACTGGCACCTGTGTCCCTGTAGGCCAAGGCCTCAACACCATTTATTGAAACTGTCTGCCTGTACTTATCCATTGTAAGGGGACAAGCAGCCAGTGTGGCAAGGCCAATGCCACTAGGTGTGACAGAAACTGTCTTGGGACTGATTACATCAGTTTCCACTATGGACCCATAAGTGAACCCAACTACACCCTTTGCTTGACTGTTGCCAGCAGTCCCACCACTAGTACCACTACTGCTAGGGGCACTAGAGCTTGATGTATTAGTGGTGGTAGGCTCAGGGGGTTTACCTGGACAGGACTTATCCCCTGGCCTATGGCCTTTGTTTTTACACACAAAGCACCAAGGCTTTTTAATGTGTGCAGGTTGGGAAGAAGAGGAAGAATTTGTTTTATCCCCACCCTCTGAAGAGTGTTTAAGATTTGAAGTGGGATCTTTGGTTTTACCCTTATCCCCATGCTTATCTTGAGATTTTTCACCATCTTTCTTCTTATTGCCATCTTTGTCACCCCCTGTATGAACTTTTCTGTTCACCCTTGTTCTGACCCATTTGTCTGCCTTCTTTCCCAATTCTTGGGGAGAGGTCAGATCAGAGTCTACCAGGTACTGGTGCAACAAATCAGACACACAATTATTAAGTATATGCTCTCTCAGGATTGTGTTATACAGGCTTTCATAATCAGTAACTTTACTGCCATGTAACCACCCCTCCAAGGCCTTCACTGCCTGGTCAATGAAATCAACCCAGTCTTGTGAAGACTCCTTTTTGGTCTCTCTGAACTTTATCCTGTACTGTTCAGTGGTTAAGCCATAACCATCCAGGAGTGCATTCTTAAGAACTGTAAAATTATTCGCATCATTTTCTTTCACAGTAAGGAGCCTATCCCTACCTTTTCCACTAAATGATAGCCATAGGATAGCAGCCCACTGCTTTTGAGGGACATCCTGTACAGCACAGGCCCTCTCAAGTGCAGCAAACCACTTGTTAATGTCATCCCCCTCCTTATAAGGGGGAACTATCTTGTGCAGATTCCTGGAATCATGCTCTTTTGCAGGATGACTATGGGGAATACTGCTGCTGCCACCATGGGTATCTAAACCCAACTTCTGTCTTTCCTTCTCTACTTCTAAAGACTGTCTATCCAAATCCAGCTGTTGCTTCTTGAGCTTCAGTCTGGTTTGTTCCACTCTCAATCTATTGAGCTCCCTTTCTAACAATCTGTCATCAGGGTGGGTGGGAGGGACATTTCTAGATACAGAGGTATGATGGGAATGAACAGAAGGAGACCTGTCCCTTACAGAGGGCACCCTAACAGCTTGGCTACCAGTATAATGTGAGAGCACACCATCAGTATGGTGTGATTCAACCTCTGTACCAACTATGCTAGACTGTCTAGTAATGGGCAGGCTGGGAAGTTTCTTTCCTGAACCTTTTCCTGGGGGAGTCCCTGGATCAGATTGAGAACCATTAGCTACTTTTTCACCAGATTGGGCACTTATGGCCTTATCCTGTACTCTAAGCATATTAATTAACAGTTCTAAGGAGGGATTCTTCCCTACACTCAAACCTCTCTCTATGCAGAGACTCCTTGCTCCTTTCCAGCTAAGGTGATCATATGCAAGTTTGGACAGTTCAACATTTTTTCCTGTGCCAGACATTTTTTAGAGAGAGTTAAAGTGATAGAAAAAGAGAAAAAAGTTTTCAGAACTTTTTGGAAAGACAGAAAAAAACTTTTTAAACTTTTAAGAACTTTTTGAAAGTTTAGGAGTACTTTTCAGCACTTAGAAAAGAGTGAAAAGAGGAAATGCAAAACTTTTTGGCTATGTGTATATACACTGACCTTGTTTTGTATATTTTTCTCTTATGAAAAGTACAATGACAAGAGTGGTAAGTAGTCTCAAGCACTTATCCCACCACTGCTCAACCAATGTAGGAGGCTGGACTGGCTTGTAGTGAGTACCAAGGGGTACTTGCACCTTGCACCAGGCCCAGTTATCCCTTATTAGTGTATAGGGTGTCTAGCAGCTTAGGCTGATAGATAATGGTAGCTTAGCAGAGCAGCTTAGGCTGAACTAGGAGACATGTGAAGCTACTACAGTACCACCTAGTGTCATATGCACAATATCATAAGAAAACACAATACACAGTTATACTAAAAATAAAGGTACTTTATTTTTATGACAATATGCCAAAGTATCTTAGAGTGTACCCTCAGTGAGAGGATAGGAAATATACACAAGATATATATACACAATAGCAAAAATATGCAGTATAGTCTTAGAAAACAGTGCAAACAATGTATAGTTACAATAGGATGCAATGGGGAAACATAGGGATAGGGGCAACACAAACCATATACTCCAGAAGTGGAATGCGAACCACGAATGGACCCCAAACCTATGTGACCTTGTAGAGGGTCGCTGGGACTATTAGAAAATAGTGAGAGTTAGCAAAATAACCCTCCCCAAGACCCTGAAAAGTGAGTGCAAAGTGCACCAAAGTTCCCCTAAGGACAAAATAGTCGTGTTAGAGGGAAAATGCAAGGAAAACACAAATCAGCAATGCAACAACGATGAATTCCTGACTGAGGGTACCTGTGGAACAAGGGGACCAAGTCCAAAAGTCACAAGCAGCTCGGAGATGGGCAGATGCCCAAGAAATGCCAGCGGTTGGTGCAAAGAAGCTCTTACTAGGCTGAAGAACTGTGAATACTGCAGGAACGACAAGGGCTAGAGACTTCCCCTTTGGAGGATGGATCCCTCACGCCTTGGAGAGTCGTGCAGAAGTGTTCTCCCGCCGGATGGACGCCAACAAGCCTTGCTACACGCAAATCGTGCGTTTGGCGTTTTTGGACGCTGCTGGGGCCCAGGAGGGACCAGGAGGTCGCAAATTGGACCTGCAGAGAGAGGGGACGTCGAGCAAGACAAAGAGCCCTCACTGAAGCAGGTAGCACCCGGAGAAGTGCCAGAAACAGGCACTACGAGGATGCGTGAAACGGTGCTCGCCGAAGTTGCACAAAGGAGTCCCACGTCGCCGGAGACCAACTTAAAAAGTCGTGCAATGCAGGTTAGAGTGCCGTGGACCCAGGCTTGGCTGTGCACGAAGGATTTCCGCCGGAAGTGCACAGGGGCCGGAGAAGCTTGCAAAGTCGCGGTTCCCAGCAATGCAGCCCAGCGAGGTGAGGCAAGGACTTACCTCCACCAAACTTAGGCTGAAGAGTCACTGGACTGTGGGGGTCACTTGGACAGCATCGCTGGATTCGAGGGTCCTCGCTCGTCATGCTGAGAGGAGACCCAAGGGACCGGTAATGCAGCTTTTTGGTGCCTGCGGTTGCAGGGGGAAGATTCCGTCAACCCACGGGAGATTTCTTCGGAGCTTCTGGTGCAGAGAGGAGGCAGACTACCCCTACAGCATGCACAAGCAGGAAAACAGTCGAGAAGGCGGCAGGATCAGCGTTACAGAGTTGCAGTAGTCGTCTTTGCTACTATGTTGCAGGTTTGCAGGCTTCCAGCGCGGTCAGAGGTCGATTCCTTATCAGAAGGTGAAGAGGGAGATGCAGAGGAACTCGGCTGAGCTCATGCATTCGTTATCTAAAGTTTCCCCAGAGACAGAGACCCTAAATAGCCAGAAAAGAGGGTTTGGCTACCTAGGAGAGAGGAAAGGCTACTAACACCTGAAGGAGCCTATCAGCAGGAGTCTCTGACGTCACCTGGTGGCACTGGCCACTCAGAGCAGTCCAGTGTGCCAGCAGCACCTCTGTTTCCAAGATGGCAGAGGTCTGGAGCACACTGGAGGAGCTCTGGACACCTCCCAGGGGAGGTGCAGGTCAGGGGAGTGGTCACTCCCCTTTCCTTTGTCCAGTTTCGCGCCAGAGCAGGGGCTAAGGGGTCCCTGAACCGGTGTAGACTGGCTTATGCAGAATTGGGCACATCTGTGCCCAACAAAGCATTTCCAGAGGCTGGGGGAGGCTACTCCTCCCCTGCCTTCACACCATTTTCCAAAGGGAGAGGGTGTCACACCCTCTCTCAGAGGAAGTTCTTTGTTCTGCCATCCTGGGCCAGGCCTGGCTGGACCCCAGGAGGGCAGCTGCCTGTCTGAGGGGTTGGCAGCAGCAGCAGCTGCAGTGAAACCCCAGGAAGGGCAGTCTGGCAGTACCAGGGTCTGTGCTACAGACCACTGGGATCATGGAATTGTACCAACAATGCCAGGATGGCATAGAGGGGGCAATTCCATGATCATAGACATGTTACATGGCCATATTCGGAGTTACCATGGTGAAGCTACATATAGGTAGTGACCTATATGTAGTGCACGCGTGTAATGGTGTCCCCGCACTCACAAAGTTCAGTGAATTGGCTCTGAACAATGTGGGGGCACCTTGGCTAGTGCCAGGGTGTCCTCACACTAAGTAACTTTGCACCTAACCTTTACCAGGTAAAGGTTAGACATATAGGTGACTTATAAGTTACTTAAGTGCAGTGTAAAATGGCTGTGAAATAACATGGACGTTATTTCACTCAGGCTGCAGTGGCAGGCCTGTGTAAGAATTGTCAGAGCTCCCTATGGGTGGCAAAAGAAATGCTGCAGCCCATAGGGATCTCCTGGAACCCCAATACCCTGGGTACCTCAGTACCATATACTTGGGAATTATAAGGGTGTTCCAGTAAGCCAATGTAAATTGGTAAAAATGGTCACTAGCCTATCAGTGACAATTTGGAAGTAATGAGAGAGCATAACCACTGAGGTTCTGGTTAGCAGAGCCTCAGTGAGACAGTTAGGCACCACACAGGGAACATATACATGCACACCTATGAGCACTGGGGCCCTGTGTGACAGGGTCCCAGTGACACATACATATAGGCCACAAACTTATGAGCACTGGGGTCCTGACCAGCAGGATCCCAGTGACACATACCAAACATACTGAAAACATAGTGTTTTCACTATGAGCACTGAGGCCTGGCTATCAGGATCCCAGTGAGACAGTGAAAACAGTGACAAACACCCTGACATACACTCACAAACAGGCCAAAAGTGGGGGTAACAAGGCTAGAAAGAGGCTACCTTCTCACACAACCCCCCCCCCCAAATGAAGGACAATAAGGCTAACCTTGGCCAGTTGAGACTTTATTGTCTAAGTGGTGATAAGTAGAGAGTAGCTCTGCAATAGACTGGTTACTCCCTTTATCATCCACTACATGGTTACTTCCCTGTGGGGATGTAAACCACCCTGTTTGAAGTTTTTTAGCTAAGCAACAATGTGAAGATGTATTTTCAGAGTTTCTATCAGTAAGTTTTAGTTTAGAGCAGTGGGAATTGTCCACTGAACCTATTTGTAGTGATGGAAATGCCAGACAGGGATGCTGTCTCAGAAAAGCCATAGCTGGGCAAAAACTTTGTCCATCTGGCTGGAAGAGAGAACAGGGATGCTGTTTCTCTTGAGTTGGAGCAGGGCAGGGATGCTGTCCTATGAGCTCCACACTAGGGCAGGGATGCTGTCCTAAGTGTTGTGAGGTAGTGCAGGGTTTCTGCACTAAAGTTTCTCTGGGAGGGTTGGAGGGATGCTCCATGTTAACTAAAATGGTGCTGTTTTTCTCACCAATGTTAGTTATCCCACAGAGAGGTACTTCCACCTCAGGGAGTCCAGCTTTGCCAGCTGATGATTCCCTTGGAACAGGTGCCACCCCAGGAGAGGTTTCTCCCACCACAGGAATAGTATCCTGAATGGTAGGGTGGTTAGGGGATACTGTGATACCCTTTTTACCTGTTGATGGAGAGGGATCCTGAGTTTTCAGGCCTTCTCTCCTTTGCTTTTTCATTTCACTTGAAATGAGAGGGAACAATTCCTCAGGGATGCCCAGCATGGCTGCATGGGCATAAAACTCTACATCAGCCCAACCTGAGGCCTCTAGGTCATTACCTAAGAGACAGTCTACAGGTAAGCTAGGTGATACCACCACCTGCTTAGGGCCAGTAACTCCACCCCAACTAAACTGAATTATAGCTAAGGGAAGAAACTTAGTGGAGTTATGGACATCAATAATCCTATACTGTTGTCCAATGATGTGTTGTTCAGGAGGCACTAGGTTTTCAGTCACCAAAGTGAAACTGGCACCTGTGTCCCTGTAGGCCAAGGCCTCAACACCATTTATTGAAACTGTCTGCCTGTACTTATCCATTGTAAGGGGACAAGCAGCCAGTGTGGCAAGGCCAATGCCACTAGGTGTGACAGAAACTGTCTTGGGACTGATTACATCAGTTTCCACTATGGACCCATAAGTGAACCCAACTACACCCTTTGCTTGACTGTTGCCAGCAGTCCCACCACTAGTACCACTACTGCTAGGGGCACTAGAGCTTGATGTATTAGTGGTGGTAGGCTCAGGGGGTTTACCTGGACAGGACTTATCCCCTGGCCTATGGCCTTTGTTTTTACACACAAAGCACCAAGGCTTTTTAATGTGTGCAGGTTGGGAAGAAGAGGAAGAATTTGTTTTATCCCCACCCTCTGAAGAGTGTTTAAGATTTGAAGTGGGATCTTTGGTTTTACCCTTATCCCCATGCTTATCTTGAGATTTTTCACCATCTTTCTTCTTATTGCCATCTTTGTCACCCCCTGTATGAACTTTTCTGTTCACCCTTGTTCTGACCCATTTGTCTGCCTTCTTTCCCAATTCTTGGGGAGAGGTCAGATCAGAGTCTACCAGGTACTGGTGCAACAAATCAGACACACATTTATTAAGTATATGCTCTCTCAGGATTGTGTTATACAGGCTTTCATAATCAGTAACTTTACTGCCATGTAACCACCCCTCCAAGGCCTTCACTGCCTGGTCAATGAAATCAACCCAGTCTTGTGAAGACTCCTTTTTGGTCTCTCTGAACTTTATCCTGTACTGTTCAGTGGTTAAGCCATAACCATCCAGGAGTGCATTCTTAAGAACTGTAAAATTATTCGCATCATTTTCTTTCACAGTAAGGAGCCTATCCCTACCTTTTCCACTAAATGATAGCCATAGGATAGCAGCCCACTGCTTTTGAGGGACATCCTGTACAGCACAGGCCCTCTCAAGTGCAGCAAACCACTTGTTAATGTCATCCCCCTCCTTATAAGGGGGAACTATCTTGTGCAGATTCCTGGAATCATGCTCTTTTGCAGGATGACTATGGGGAATACTGCTGCTGCCACCATGGGTATCTAAACCCAACTTCTGTCTTTCCTTCTCTACTTCTAAAGACTGTCTATCCAAATCCAGCTGTTGCTTCTTGAGCTTCAGTCTGGTTTGTTCCACTCTCAATCTATTGAGCTCCCTTTCTAACAATCTGTCATCAGGGTGGGTGGGAGGGACATTTCTAGATACAGAGGTATGATGGGAATGAACAGAAGGAGACCTGTCCCTTACAGAGGGCACCCTAACAGCTTGGCTACCAGTATAATGTGAGAGCACACCATCAGTATGGTGTGATTCAACCTCTGTACCAACTATGCTAGACTGTCTAGTAATGGGCAGGCTGGGAAGTTTCTTTCCTGAACCTTTTCCTGGGGGAGTCCCTGGATCAGATTGAGAACCATTAGCTACTTTTTCACCAGATTGGGCACTTATGGCCTTATCCTGTACTCTAAGCATATTAATTAACAGTTCTAAGGAGGGATTCTTCCCTACACTCAAACCTCTCTCTATGCAGAGACTCCTTGCTCCTTTCCAGCTAAGGTGATCATATGCAAGTTTGGACAGTTCAACATTTTTTCCTGTGCCAGACATTTTTTAGAGAGAGTTAAAGTGATAGAAAAAGAGAAAAAAGTTTTCAGAACTTTTTGGAAAGACAGAAAAAAACTTTTTAAACTTTTAAGAACTTTTTGAAAGTTTAGGAGTACTTTTCAGCACTTAGAAAAGAGTGAAAAGAGGAAATGCAAAACTTTTTGGCTATGTGTATATACACTGACCTTGTTTTGTATATTTTTCTCTTATGAAAAGTACAATGACAAGAGTGGTAAGTAGTCTCAAGCACTTATCCCACCACTGCTCAACCAATGTAGGAGGCTGGACTGGCTTGTAGTGAGTACCAAGGGGTACTTGCACCTTGCACCAGGCCCAGTTATCCCTTATTAGTGTATAGGGTGTCTAGCAGCTTAGGCTGATAGATAATGGTAGCTTAGCAGAGCAGCTTAGGCTGAACTAGGAGACATGTGAAGCTACTACAGTACCACCTAGTGTCATATGCACAATATCATAAGAAAACACAATACACAGTTATACTAAAAATAAAGGTACTTTATTTTTATGACAATATGCCAAAGTATCTTAGAGTGTACCCTCAGTGAGAGGATAGGAAATATACACAAGATATATATACACAATAGCAAAAATATGCAGTATAGTCTTAGAAAACAGTGCAAACAATGTATAGTTACAATAGGATGCAATGGGGAAACATAGGGATAGGGGCAACACAAACCATATACTCCAGAAGTGGAATGCGAACCACGAATGGACCCCAAACCTATGTGACCTTGTAGAGGGTCGCTGGGACTATTAGAAAATAGTGAGAGTTAGCAAAATAACCCTCCCCAAGACCCTGAAAAGTGAGTGCAAAGTGCACCAAAGTTCCCCTAAGGACAAAATAGTCGTGTTAGAGGGAAAATGCAAGGAAAACACAAATCAGCAATGCAACAACGATGAATTCCTGACTGAGGGTACCTGTGGAACAAGGGGACCAAGTCCAAAAGTCACAAGCAGCTCGGAGATGGGCAGATGCCCAAGAAATGCCAGCGGTTGGTGCAAAGAAGCTCTTACTAGGCTGAAGAACTGTGAATACTGCAGGAACGACAAGGGCTAGAGACTTCCCCTTTGGAGGATGGATCCCTCACGCCTTGGAGAGTCGTGCAGAAGTGTTCTCCCGCCGGATGGACGCCAACAAGCCTTGCTACACGCAAATCGTGCGTTTGGCGTTTTTGGACGCTGCTGGGGCCCAGGAGGGACCAGGAGGTCGCAAATTGGACCTGCAGAGAGAGGGGACGTCGAGCAAGACAAAGAGCCCTCACTGAAGCAGGTAGCACCCGGAGAAGTGCCAGAAACAGGCACTACGAGGATGCGTGAAACGGTGCTCGCCGAAGTTGCACAAAGGAGTCCCACGTCGCCGGAGACCAACTTAAAAAGTCGTGCAATGCAGGTTAGAGTGCCGTGGACCCAGGCTTGGCTGTGCACGAAGGATTTCCGCCGGAAGTGCACAGGGGCCGGAGAAGCTTGCAAAGTCGCGGTTCCCAGCAATGCAGCCCAGCGAGGTGAGGCAAGGACTTACCTCCACCAAACTTAGGCTGAAGAGTCACTGGACTGTGGGGGTCACTTGGACAGCATCGCTGGATTCGAGGGACCTCGCTCGTCATGCTGAGAGGAGACCCAAGGGACCGGTAATGCAGCTTTTTGGTGCCTGCGGTTGCAGGGGGAAGATTCCGTCAACCCACGGGAGATTTCTTCGGAGCTTCTGGTGCAGAGAGGAGGCAGACTACCCCTACAGCATGCACAAGCAGGAAAACAGTCGAGAAGGCGGCAGGATCAGCGTTACAGAGTTGCAGTAGTCGTCTTTGCTACTATGTTGCAGGTTTGCAGGCTTCCAGCGCGGTCAGCGGTCGATTCCTTATCAGAAGGTGAAGAGGGAGATGCAGAGGAACTCGGCTGAGCTCATGCATTCGTTATCTAAAGTTTCCCCAGAGACAGAGACCCTAAATAGCCAGAAAAGAGGGTTTGGCTACCTAGGAGAGAGGAAAGGCTACTAACACCTGAAGGAGCCTATCAGCAGGAGTCTCTGACGTCACCTGGTGGCACTGGCCACTCAGAGCAGTCCAGTGTGCCAGCAGCACCTCTTTTTCCAAGATGGCAGAGGTCTGGAGCACACTGGAGGAGCTCTGGACACCTCCCAGGGGAGGTGCAGGTCAGGGGAGTGGTCACTCCCCTTTCCTTTGTCCAGTTTCGCGCCAGAGCAGGGGCTAAGGGGTCCCTGAACCGGTGTAGACTGGCTTATGCAGAATTGGGCACATCTGTGCCCAACAAAGCATTTCCAGAGGCTGGGGGAGGCTACTCCTCCCCTGCCTTCACACCATTTTCCAAAGGGAGAGGGTGTCACACCCTCTCTCAGAGGAAGTTCTTTGTTCTGCCATCCTGGGCCAGGCCTGGCTGGACCCCAGGAGGGCAGCTGCCTGTCTGAGGGGTTGGCAGCAGCAGCAGCTGCAGTGAAACCCCAGGAAGGGCAGTCTGGCAGTACCAGGGTCTGTGCTACAGACCACTGGGATCATGGAATTGTACCAACAATGCCAGGATGGCATAGAGGGGGCAATTCCATGATCATAGACATGTTACATGGCCATATTCGGAGTTACCATGGTGAAGCTACATATAGGTAGTGACCTATATGTAGTGCACGCGTGTAATGGTGTCCCCGCACTCACAAAGTTCAGTGAATTGGCTCTGAACAATGTGGGGGCACCTTGGCTAGTGCCAGGGTGTCCTCACACTAAGTAACTTTGCACCTAACCTTTACCAGGTAAAGGTTAGACATATAGGTGACTTATAAGTTACTTAAGTGCAGTGTAAAATGGCTGTGAAATAACATGGACGTTATTTCACTCAGGCTGCAGTGGCAGGCCTGTGTATGAATTGTCAGAGCTCCCTATGGGTGGCAAAAGAAATGCTGCAGCCCATAGGGATCTCCTGGAACCCCAATACCCTGGGTACCTCAGTACCATATACTTGGGAATTATAAGGGTGTTCCAGTAAGCCAATGTAAATTGGTAAAAATGGTCACTAGCCTGTCAGTGACAATTTGGAAGTAAAGAGAGCATAACCACTGAGGTTCTGGTTAGCAGAGCCTCAGTGAGACAGTTAGGCACCACACAGGGAACATATACATGCACACCTATGAGCACTGGGGCCCTGTGTGACAGGGTCCCAGTGACACATACATATAGGCCACAAACTTATGAGCACTGGGGTCCTGACCAGCAGGATCCCAGTGACACATACCAAACATACTGAAAACATAGTGTTTTCACTATGAGCACTGAGGCCTGGCTATCAGGATCCCAGTGAGACAGTGAAAACAGTGACAAACACCCTGACATACACTCACAAACAGGCCAAAAGTGGGGGTAACAAGGCTAGAAAGAGGCTACCTTCTCACACAACCCCCCCCCCCAAACGAAGGACAATAAGGCTAACCTTGGCCAGTTGAGACTTTATTGTCTAAGTGGTGATAAGTAGAGAGTAGCTCTGCAATAGACTGGTTACTCCCTTTATCATCCACTACATGGTTACTTCCCTGTGGGGATGTAAACCACCCTGTTTGAAGTTTTTTAGCTAAGCAACAATGTGAAGATGTATTTTCAGAGTTTCTATCAGTAAGTTTTAGTTTAGAGCAGTGGGAATTGTCCACTGAACCTATTTGTAGTGATGGAAATGCCAGACAGGGATGCTGTCTCAGAAAAGCCATAGCTGGGCAAAAACTTTGTCCATCTGGCTGGAAGAGAGAACAGGGATGCTGTTTCTCTTGAGTTGGAGCAGGGCAGGGATGCTGTCCTATGAGCTCCACACTAGGGCAGGGATGCTGTCCTAAGTGTTGTGAGGTAGTGCAGGGTTTCTGCACTAAAGTTTCTCTGGGAGGGTTGGAGGGATGCTCCATGTTAACTAAAATGGTGCTGTTTTTCTCACCAATGTTAGTTATCCCACAGAGAGGTACTTCCACCTCAGGGAGTCCAGCTTTGCCAGCTGATGATTCCCTTGGAACAGGTGCCACCCCAGGAGAGGTTTCTCCCACCACAGGAATAGTATCCTGAATGGTAGGGTGGTTAGGGGATACTGTGATACCCTTTTTACCTGTTGATGGAGAGGGATCCTGAGTTTTCAGGCCTTCTCTCCTTTGCTTTTTCATTTCACTTGAAATGAGAGGGAACAATTCCTCAGGGATGCCCAGCATGGCTGCATGGGCATAAAACTCTACATCAGCCCAACCTGAGGCCTCTAGGTCATTACCTAAGAGACAGTCTACAGGTAAGCTAGGTGATACCACCACCTGCTTAGGGCCAGTAACTCCACCCCAACTAAACTGAATTATAGCTAAGGGAAGAAACTTAGTGGAGTTATGGACATCAATAATCCTATACTGTTGTCCAATGATGTGTTGTTCAGGAGGCACTAGGTTTTCAGTCACCAAAGTGAAACTGGCACCTGTGTCCCTGTAGGCCAAGGCCTCAACACCATTTATTGAAACTGTCTGCCTGTACTTATCCATTGTAAGGGGACAAGCAGCCAGTGTGGCAAGGCCAATGCCACTAGGTGTGACAGAAACTGTCTTGGGACTGATTACATCAGTTTCCACTATGGACCCATAAGTGAACCCAACTACACCCTTTGCTTGACTGTTGCCAGCAGTCCCACCACTAGTACCACTACTGCTAGGGGCACTAGAGCTTGATGTATTAGTGGTGGTAGGCTCAGGGGGTTTACCTGGACAGGACTTATCCCCTGGCCTATGGCCTTTGTTTTTACACACAAAGCACCAAGGCTTTTTAATGTGTGCAGGTTGGGAAGAAGAGGAAGAATTTGTTTTATCCCCACCCTCTGAAGAGTGTTTAAGATTTGAAGTGGGATCTTTGGTTTTACCCTTATCCCCATGCTTATCTTGAGATTTTTCACCATCTTTCTTCTTATTGCCATCTTTGTCACCCCCTGTATGAACTTTTCTGTTCACCCTTGTTCTGACCCATTTGTCTGCCTTCTTTCCCAATTCTTGGGGAGAGGTCAGATCAGAGTCTACCAGGTACTGGTGCAACAAATCAGACACACAATTATTAAGTATATGCTCTCTCAGGATTATGTTATACAGGCTTTCATAATCAGTAACTTTACTGCCATGTAACCACCCCTCCAAGGCCTTCACTGCCTGGTCAATGAAATCAACCCAGTCTTGTGAAGACTCCTTTTTGGTCTCTCTGAACTTTATCCTGTACTGTTCAGTGGTTAAGCCATAACCATCCAGGAGTGCATTCTTAAGAACTGTAAAATTATTCGCATCATTTTCTTTCACAGTAAGGAGCCTATCCCTACCTTTTCCACTAAATGATAGCCATAGGATAGCAGCCCACTGCTTTTGAGGGACATCCTGTACAGCACAGGCCCTCTCAAGTGCAGCAAACCACTTGTTAATGTCATCCCCCTCCTTATAAGGGGGAACTATCTTGTGCAGATTCCTGGAATCATGCTCTTTTGCAGGATGACTATGGGGAATACTGCTGCTGCCACCATGGGTATCTAAACCCAACTTCTGTCTTTCCTTCTCTACTTCTAAAGACTGTCTATCCAAATCCAGCTGTTGCTTCTTGAGCTTCAGTCTGGTTTGTTCCACTCTCAATCTATTGAGCTCCCTTTCTAACAATCTGTCATCAGGGTGGGTGGGAGGGACATTTCTAGATACAGAGGTATGATGGGAATGAACAGAAGGAGACCTGTCCCTTACAGAGGGCACCCTAACAGCTTGGCTACCAGTATAATGTGAGAGCACACCATCAGTATGGTGTGATTCAACCTCTGTACCAACTATGCTAGACTGTCTAGTAATGGGCAGGCTGGGAAGTTTCTTTCCTGAACCTTTTCCTGGGGGAGTCCCTGGATCAGATTGAGAACCATTAGCTACTTTTTCACCAGATTGGGCACTTATGGCCTTATCCTGTACTCTAAGCATATTAATTAACAGTTCTAAGGAGGGATTCTTCCCTACACTCAAACCTCTTTCTATGCAGAGACTCCTTGCTCCTTTCCAGCTAAGGTGATCATATGCAAGTTTGGACAGTTCAACATTTTTTCCTGTGCCAGACATTTTTTAGAGAGAGTTAAAGTGATAGAAAAAGAGAAAAAAGTTTTCAGAACTTTTTGGAAAGACAGAAAAAAACTTTTTAAACTTTTAAGAACTTTTTGAAAGTTTAAGAGTACTTTTCAGCACTTAGAAAAGAGTGAAAAGAGGAAATGCAAAACTTTTTGGCTATGTGTATATACACTGACCTTGTTTTGTATATGTTTCTCTTATGAAAAGTACAATGACAAGAGTGGTAAGTAGTCTCAAGCACTTATCCCACCACTGCACAACCAATGTAGGAGGCTGGACTGGCTTGTAGTGAGTACCAAGGGGTACTTGCACCTTGCACCAGGCCCAGTTATCCCTTATTAGTGTATAGGGTGTCTAGCAGCTTAGGCTGATAGATAATGGTAGCTTAGCAGAGCAGCTTAGGCTGAACTAGGAGACATGTGAAGCTACTACAGTACCACCTAGTGTCATATGCACAATATCATAAGAAAACACAATACACAGTTATACTAAAAATAAAGGTACTTTATTTTTATGACAATATGCCAAAGTATCTTAGAGTGTACCCTCAGTGAGAGGATAGGAAATATACACAAGATATATATACACAATAGCAAAAATATGCAGTATAGTCTTAGAAAACAGTGCAAACAATGTATAGTTACAATAGGATGCAATGGGGAAACATAGGGATAGGGACAACACAAACCATATACTCCAGAAGTGGAATGCGAACCACGAATGGACCCCAAACCTATGTGACCTTGTAGAGGGTCGCTGGGACTATTAGAAAATAGTGAGAGTTAGCAAAATAACCCTCCCCAAGACCCTGAAAAGTGAGTGCAAAGTGCACCAAAGTTCCCCTAAGGACAAAATAGTCGTGTTAGAGGGAAAATGCAAGGAAAACACAAATCAGCAATGCAACAACGATGGATTCCTGACTGAGGGTACCTGTGGAACAAGGGGACCAAGTCCAAAAGTCACAAGCAGCTCGGAGATGGGCAGATGCCCAAGAAATGCCAGCGGTTGGTGCAAAGAAGCTCTTACTAGGCTGAAGAACTGTGAATACTGCAGGAACGACAAGGGCTAGAGACTTCCCCTTTGGAGGATGGATCCCTCACGCCTTGGAGAGTCGTGCAGAAGTGTTCTCCCGCCGGATGGACGCCAACAAGCCTTGCTACACGCAAATCGTGCGTTTGGCGTTTTTGGACGCTGCTGGGGCCCAGGAGGGACCAGGAGGTCGCAAATTGGACCTGCAGAGAGAGGGGACGTCGAGCAAGACAAAGAGCCCTCACTGAAGCAGGTAGCACCCAGAGAAGTGCCAGAAACAGGCACTGCGAGGATGCGTGAAACGGTGCTCACCGAAGTTGCACAAAGGAGTCCCACGTCGCCGGAGACCAACTTAAAAAGTCGTGCAATGCAGGTTAGAGTGCCGTGGACCCAGGCTTGGCTGTGCACGAAGGATTTCCGCCGGAAGTGCACAGGGGCCGGAGAAGCTTGCAAAGTCGCGGTTCCCAGCAATGCAGCCCAGCGAGGTGAGGCAAGGACTTACCTCCACCAAACTTAGGCTGAAGAGTCACTGGACTGTGGGGGTCACTTGGACAGCATCGCTAGATTCGAGGGACCTCGCTCGTCATGCTGAGAGGAGACCCAAGGGACCGGTAATGCAGCTTTTTGGTGCCTGCGGTTGCAGGGGGAAGATTCCGTCAACCCACGGGAGATTTCTTCGGAGCTTCTGGTGCAGATAGGAGGCAGACTACCCCTACAGCATGCACAAGCAGGAAAACAGTCGAGAAGGCGGCAGGATCAGCGTTACAGAGTTGCAGTAGTCGTCTTTGCTACTATGTTGCAGGTTTGCAGGCTTCCAGCGCGGTCAGCGGTCGATTCCTTATCAGAAGGTGAAGAGGGAGATGCAGAGGAACTCGGCTGAGCTCATGCATTCGTTATCTAAAGTTTCCCCAGAGACAGAGACCCTAAATAGCCAGAAAAGAGGGTTTGGCTACCTAGGAGAGAGGAAAGGCTACTAACACCTGAAGGAGCCTATCAGCAGGAGTCTCTGACGTCACCTGGTGGCACTGGCCACTCAGAGCAGTCCAGTGTGCCAGCAGCACCTCTGTTTCCAAGATGGCAGAGGTCTGGAGCACACTGGAGGAGCTCTGGACACCTCCCAGGGGAGGTGCAGGTCAGGGGAGTGGTCACTCCCCTTTCCTTTGTCCAGTTTCGTGCCAGAGCAGGGGCTAAGGGGTCCCTGAACCGGTGTAGACTGGCTTATGCAGAATTGGGCACATCTGTGCCCAACAAAGCATTTCCAGAGGCTGGGGGAGGCTACTCCTCCCCTGCCTTCACACCATTTTCCAAAGGGAGAGGGTGTCACACCCTCTCTCAGAGGAAGTTCTTTGTTCTGCCATCCTGGGCCAGGCCTGGCTGGACCCCAGGAGGGCAGCTGCCTGTCTGAGGGGTTGGCAGCAGCAGCAGCTGCAGTGAAACCCCAGGAAGGGCAGTCTGGCAGTACCAGGGTCTGTGCTACAGACCACTGGGATCATGGAATTGTACCAACAATGCCAGGATGGCATAGAGGGGGCAATTCCATGATCATAGACATGTTACATGGCCATATTCGGAGTTACCATGGTGAAGCTACATATAGGTAGTGACCTATATGTAGTGCACGCGTGTAATGGTGTCCCCGCACTCACAAAGTTCAGTGAATTGGCTCTGAACAATGTGGGGGCACCTTGGCTAGTGCCAGGGTGTCCTCACACTAAGTAACTTTGCACCTAACCTTTACCAGGTAAAGGTTAGACATATAGGTGACTTATAAGTTACTTAAGTGCAGTGTAAAATGGCTGTGAAATAACGTGGACGTTATTTCACTCAGGCTGCAGTGGCAGGCCTGTGTAAGAATTGTCAGAGCTCCCTATGGGTGGCAAAAGAAATGCTGCAGCCCATAGGGATCTCCTGGAACCCCAATACCCTGGGTACCTCAGTACCATATACTTGGGAATTATAAGGGTGTTCCAGTAAGCCAATGTAAATTGGTAAAAATGGTCACTAGCCTGTCAGTGACAATTTGGAAGTAATGAGAGAGCATAACCACTGAGGTTCTGGTTAGCAGAGCCTCAGTGAGACAGTTAGGCACCACACAGGGAACATATACATGCACACCTATGAGCACTGGGGCCCTGTGTGACAGGGTCCCAGTGACACATACATATAGGCCACAAACTTATGAGCACTGGGGTCCTGACCAGCAGGATCCCAGTGACACATACCAAACATACTGAAAACATAGTGTTTTCACTATGAGCACTGAGGCCTGGCTATCAGGATCCCAGTGAGACAGTGAAAACAGTGACAAACACCCTGACATACACTCACAAACAGGCCAAAAGTGGGGGTAACAAGGCTAGAAAGAGGCTACCTTCTCACACACATGAGAAGAACAAAAATGCAGATTGTATAAAGACATGACTGAAGTAGTCGGTGAGCGTTTCTGTATTTACATATGTCAATGCATAAAAGCCAAACCAACTGATTTTCTAAATGTGTGCTGATGTACGCACTTTGTATGTGTCAGTAAAACTTGTTTTTCTAATTGGAACGTATCTACACAATGTAAATGGATGAAGGATTATGAGAATGAGTTTCCTATTAGATACAGAGATATTTCAAACACACAGGGAAGGAACTGTGTGAAGAACTCCATGGGGGAAACATCCTTCACAACTAGGTCTAAACCACTACTTGCCTGAACCACTACTGCTAAACAACTAAAAAGTCTCTACAACTAAGTACTGAACAACTACTGTCTAAACAACAATTGTGCCTGAATAACAAATGCCTGAACAACTAATTTTAAGGTAAGGTTTTCTTTTTGTTTTTTTATGGTTTATTAGTTGTTAGAATATATATTAAAATTAGTTGTTCAGGCAATTGGTATTCAGACACAATTGTTGTTTAGACAGTAGTTGTTCAGTACTTAGTTGTAGAGACTTTTTAGTTGTTTAGCAGTAGTGGTTTAGGCTCTAGTTGTTTAGGACCTAGTTGTTCTGTCACATATTCCTCCATGGGAAATAGCAATTTCAGAGGTATTTCCCACTCTCCTTACACAGTAGGAATTAAAACAGAATTAACAGATTACTTTTAGGAAAAAGGCTGGCAATAGACACGTTGATAAATCATATATTAAATTTAGAAGTAGATGCTAAGTGCATTTCAAGAAACAACTAAATATATATCAAATAGAAAACATCGTAATCTACATAAGATTTATTCTCATGCTCTCTGGCTCACAAAATAAAACTGTGACGAATAAACCAAACAAAAACCATCTCCTTGGGGAACATGGCGGCCAGTTAGCGATCTGACCGTGAGCTCTCGTTGGACGGGAGACGCCGAGGACACGTGACCCGTGACGCGTCGCGCCGGAGAGTCAGAGTTAGAACTCTCCGACCGGCGCTCAAGAAAGTTTGGTGCTGTTCCGCTTCGGAACCCCCGGAGAGCTGCAGCTGGAGGAGAGACGCCGGGGGAGGTCGAAGATTCCAGCTCAACGCGTAACGCGTCGCGCGCTGTGTTTGAGAGCCGGAGCTCTCATCTCAGACCAGCGCTCGGGTGAGCCATAGTTGCAAGCCTTTCTTAGTGGCCAGTTCTTTTTTTTTGGTATTTGGAGAAAACAGACTTGGTTGGTTTTGGGCACTACCGTTCAGGATCAGTAACACTTGAACCCATACAAGAATATTTATAGACGAATACTTATCGGATGAGTATCATAATAAATAACAGGCGGTTCACCGTATTTGTTTTTTTTTTTTTTTTAATCATATTAGTCTTGCAATAAGACTCTTTTTTTTTTTTTTAACCCACTATTGTTACTCTTGATGAGTCTTGATATCCCTGTCAGATATCCATTGCCTGCTTGAAAATGCTATTAAGTTAAGAAGTTATGAAACTGACTGCTGTTTATGAATGAGAAGATCTCTGCATTTATGGACTACTGATAGTGTTGTACTACTTTTTCTTTTTCCTTCATTTTTTCTACTTCCTGAATTAGACACTATTGGTAGGAGTGGGGAGATTACCGACCTTTTCAGATATAGAAACAAGTTCATGTGAGTTTCTTTTTTTTTTTGTTTACTTTTTTTTCTTCCTCTCCTCGAATACGCTATAGACACAAAGATATTGGAAAATTGTCTTTTCCTCTCGGCCTGTAGGGCTTGGAAAACATCATGGCAGGCTGATGACCCAAAAAAAACACATTTTGCTACTTGGCTACGTCATTACCGTAATTTACCCCTCTGTAACGTCCTTCCCGGCCTAGGTCGGGAAAAAAAAAAAAAAAAAAAAAACGGCGAATTAGAAGGGGGGTCAACTGCTTCGGCGAGAGGTGGTGAGGTGGTGCCCTGGAAGCTGGCGTCAAACTCTAGTATTTGGGCAGAGGCAGTGAGGGGTGTGCGATGTGGGAGATCTTATACCTCTCGCTGTTCTCTTCGTGGGGGTTTACCGGAGACCCCGGTGTTCTCTACTAGGAGAAACTTAAATGGGAGTTGGGTAAGAGGAGATTGTGACAGTGTTGGAGCCTCACGGTGTATGTCTCCAATTAAGCGTTGCCCCAAGGGTGTACGGGCAGAAGTTAAGGACTTGGTTGGTGTGAGGAAAAGTAAGCCCGGCCCCCTGGGTGCGAGTGTTAAGCCCCAGCCTCAGCCATTAGAGATCGTAACAGCAGCTATAGCAAATTCCGGATCAAAGACTCACGGTGAGGTCTTTGTAAGGGGGATTGATCATACAGTGTCACTGGTGGAGCTCCCCTCACCCTCCCTGGAGGAAGGTCATACCGAGCCTCTGGGAAAGAGCGAATCTTTGATCACAAGGTATTTCCGGACTACAACTCTTCCACTGCAAGACATGGCAAATGCCCAACCGATCTTAGGTGATTCAGGGGCATTAAATTTAGCTGTATGCTCAACTCAAGATCCATTAGACAAGGAAAAAGAAGGACAGAGAGAGGGCTCTTTCAATAGATTAGCCTTGTTAGCAGCTGAGGGTAAGCCGCCTAGTGGACCAATGTCTCACGGTACGGATGTACAGGCTTTGTTAATCTCCCTTACTAAAGAGATCAGGGAAAAATTTGAGATCTCAGAAAATAATCAAACTAAGATTCGGGAAGCCTGTGAAGTTTTGGAAAGCAAAATCAACTTGTTAACAGATCGGTTGGGTAAGCTGGAGGCTGTGGTGGAGGCCCACGAGGTGCGGGTGTTAGCTCAATCCAATGATATTTTACAATTAAAATGTGGAGAAAAGATGTTGCAGGATAAATTAGAGATATTGGAAAACAACATGAGGAGAAACAATATCAGGCTTTTGGGAGTTCCTGAGGGAATGGAAGGGGAAGACATTAAGGGCTATGTGATCGCTCTGATTAAGGAGGTTATCCCAAACATAGCAGTGCTTAATCTGGAAGAGGATATTCAAAGAGTCCATCGGGACCCATTCAAGAAAAATCCGGGAAGGAAAAACCCTAGGAGGATTTTGATAAACTTCAATACATACTCTACCAAGGAAAGAATCTTGTCTGAAGCCCTTAAAATTGGTGTTTTCTCCAAGGGGGATTGGTCTTTCAGGATAAGATCAGATGTGTCCAAAGCAACGTTAGATAGGCAGTGGGAATTGGGAAACTTTATGCTGGAGCTTCGCTCTCTTGGGGCTACAGTTCAATTAAGGTTCCCGGCCGCTCTCCGTATCATGTGGAAGAATAAAATGTATAACATGCGAGACCCGGGGGAGGTTAGTGCATTTATAGACCAGATTAAGGTGTCTCAATAAGATCTAGTAGAAAGTCCCGTCCGACGGGGAGTTCGAATTGAGGATAACAGGATGGTTATCCTAGTAGAAATAGGGAGGGTTCCCTTGGGGGGGGGTTTGGGTTTGGTTGTGTGTTGTTGTTGGTGTTGGTTGAGGGTGTGGGAGGCACTGGGTGTAGGGGTTTGGTTCGGGTTAGGGTTAGGTGGGTTGAAAATGATAAAAAAGTCCTCATAACTTGCTTAAATAGGAGGGGGGGTTCTGTGTTCATGATTTTTCTTTTTCTTCCTTTTAGGAATGTCTAAGTATGGCAATTTAAGGTTGAAATTTCTCTCTTGGAATGTGAACGGTTTAAGGGTGCTATGTAGGAGGAGGAAGATTTTTGAATATTTACGATTAGCGGAGGAGGAGATCATTATATTGCAAGAAACCCATCTTCAACAAAATGAGTGGGAGAGCTGGCTTAAACGGTTGAATTGGGTTTCATTCAGTGTATGCTCTTCCCAAACTAGCGCGATAAAAGGTGTGGCAGTCCTGATTAAAAGATCCATAAGGTTTAAGGTAGGAGTGGTGCAAGTTGACTCTAGGGGGAGATGGGTAGTGGTAGAAGTGTGCGTATGCGGTTATTGGGTCACAGTGGCGGGTTACTATGGTCCAAATCTAGATGATCCGACGCCATTTCAAGAATTATTCAATATTTTACTTCTAGCCAGGTACCCAGTGGTATTAGGTGGGGATTTTAATATACTGTTAGATCCTGTTCATGATAAGTCAACCCCCGGGGTATGGTTAACTCACCTAAAACGAGGGCACAGGTGAAACAAGCCATGCAGGATTTAGGATTGGTAGATATATGGCACTGGGGAGGGGGCGAAGGAGATAGATACACATTCTACAATAAAAAATATGGGCACAGATCTAGAATAGACTTTTTTTTAATACATAAAAGTTTATGCTCAGAGGTGAGAAAGGTAGCCCACAACCCAGAACACCTTTCAGATCATTCAGTTGTAAAACTACACTTAAATATCAGGGTCGTAAGTAAGGGTATTAGGAGTACAATTAATCGCGCTTTATTCCTAGACGACTCAATAGTAGAAGTGTTAAAAAAAGATACAAGAGATTTTTTTCACTTGAATCAAGGAACAGCAAGTTTATGGTGTGTTTGGGATGCGTTTAAGGCCTATATTAGAGGGAGGCTTGTGAGCCTGGCAATATATAAGCATCGTGAAGGAAGGGAAAAGCTAGAAGATATGGAATCATCATTAAAAACTCTTCAAGTTTCAATGAATACTGCACAATTAGAAGGGAAGGACGATCTATTAGAGGAGTTGACACGCCAAGAGGAAAAGGTTCGGATTAACTTAGATGCTTTTTTGGAGAATCGCAGTAGGTTAAAGTGGGAAAGTAGTCGATATGCACACTATGAATATGGAGAAGGTTGTAGTAAACTATTAGCTTGGAAAGTCAAGTCGGACCTCTCTAAAAGGCATATTTTATCGGTTAAATCTGATCTTACGAACCAGATCTGTGTGGAGCAAGAAGAGATTGAGGGGGCATTTGTATCTTTTTTTCAAGAAATATATTCAGAAAGCTCGGTTAATTCAGAGGAGTCGGTCAGAGAGTTCCTAGAAAAAGCGCATCTCCCAGTTTTAGAGGAATCTGAAATGCTTTAATAGAATTGTAAGATTAATGAGGCTGAGCTTGTTGAAGGCATAAAGGCGTTGAAAAAAGGGAAGGCAGTTGGTCCAGATAACCTACCTAATGAATTATATAAGGTTTTGGGGGCTGAACTTATTCCATTTTTATTAGAACTATTTAACTCTATGCTGGTAGAAGGGGCACAGATACCTAAATCTTGGAGAGAAGCGATAATCTGTTTATTGTTAAAGCCAGGTAAGGACTCAATGTCTTGTTCATCCTATAGACCCATCTCCTTGCTGAATGCGGATTACAAACTGTATACAGGGATTTGAGGTAGGAGATTGGGGAAAGCCATAGGTAATCTGATTCACTCGGATCAAAAGGGTTTTATGAAGGGGAGGCAACTCCATGAGGTAATTCACGAGTTATTTGCTGCAGTAGATCTGGCGGAACAAGAAAAGGCTCCATTGGCGATCTTGACTTTTGATGCAGCGAAAGCCTTTGATCGTGTTTATTGGTCTTTCCTAAGGGTTGTGTCGGAAAAAGGGGGCTTGGGAATTCCTTTTGTTAGGGCGGTTAGGGAACTGTATAGAGGCCCCTCAGCGAGAGTCCTGGTTAATGGCCAATTATCGCAGGAATTCAGGATCTGGCGGGGCACGCAACAGGGGTGTCCCTTATCTCCCTTGCTTTTCAATTTATACATTGAACCTTTGGCAATTTTACTACGGTCATGTAAGGACATTACCCCATTTTGGATTGGGGGTTGGGAAAAAAAAGAAGCATTATATGCGGATGATCTTATGCTATACACCAGCGATGTCAGGTCTACTCTACCTATGGTCAACACTCTGATGGAACAATTTGGTAGATTTTCCGGTTACAGTATAAATACAGAAAAGACGGAAATAATGTGTTGGAATTTGACTTATGCTTCTCCCTTAGTTAAACAAGAGATTAAATACCTGGGTATTCGATAAACAACTGACCTTAATGAGGTAGCTAAATTAAATTTCGACACAACATATAGGGAAACCAAAAAACTGCTAAAGGCGTGGGCTGCTCTTCCTCTTTCAATAATCGGAAGATCTAATATTTTGAAGATGTGTATTCTCCCAAAATTCACCTTTTTATTTAATACAATTCCACTAGAGTTTAAGAGGAGCTGGTTTAAAAAACTACAGGGGGATCTATCCTCGTTTGTATGGGCCTCTAAGGGAGTAAGGATTTCGTGGAAAAAGATGAGTAGAAAGAAAGAGTGGGGGGGTATTGCGTCTCCGGACTTTTTTTAGGTATTATTTGGCTTTTCAATTAAAAAATATCAGAATGTTATTGAATAAGAAGTCAGAATATGATCCAGTCTGGAGAGCTTTAACGGCACATCTTGAGGAAGGAGCAGACCATTTCTTATATAAATTTGGACACCCAAAGTACTTTAAGATGGTACGTTTGAAGCTCCCCAGACAGGCATGTAATGTTTGGATGTATTTTCGGAAGGCGTTAGAGATACCTTATTTTTGTAGTTCTGCTCCCATCTGGGACTCACCTGGTACCCCTGAATGCCTTATCGACAAATTATCAATTCCCTTGAGAATGAGTGGGATGGTAAGATGGGGTCAGATAATAGAAGGATTGGAATTGTTAAGCTGGCCTGCATTTCAGGAGGGTACTGGAGGGACAGTTTCTAAATTCAAGTATTTTCAGATATCTAGTTGGGTGAAATCTCGGCAAACAGGAGAAATAGGGAGGAGCTTATGGGAAGGGAAATTAAACCAGAAAGTCATTAAAAAAGAAGTTTCTTTGTGGTATCATGCTTTGTTGGAAACAGCAGAGGATGGTGCATCCCTTCCCCTGTTGAAGTGGGGGGGGATTTTTCCAACCCTAGAAGTTACAGCATTGTGGCAAAGGTCTTGTTCAGAACTGTGGTTTACTATTAAACCAGCAGGGTTGAAGAAAAACCATTTGTTTACACTCCACAGGGTTTACTGGACACCGGCTAGATTAACAGCTATCGGGAAAATTCAGAAAAACTGTCCGAGGTGTGGGGAAGACGAGGCAGATGACATTCACATGTTTTGGCAATGTTCAAGGTTGTTGAAATATTGGGAGGGTATAGGAAACATCCTAAAGGTAATCTTTAATTTAAACTTAAAATTAAAACTTTCTATGGTGGTGTTTGGGGTTTGTGAACAGGGTATAAATTACCAGAGATTGTCAGTACATCAGGAGCATTTGTTGTTTATACTAATGCTTTTAGCTAGACGAGAAATATGTCGTAAATGGATTGAACCTCTTCCCCCCCGTGTTCAGGATTGGCAAACATCTGTAAATCGAATGTGTAAAATGGAACAACGAGGTCCCCTCTCTAGAAGAGACAATTTGTGGGTGTACTGGGAAAATGTTTATCAATAGTTTATTAAATTTGTGTCTTATAGGTTCTTTGTTTGGTCTCCTCCTCTTGAAACTTAAGTCCAATGATTAGAACTCCCCTTATCCTATTGGGTGCTGCTTTGGTTATGATCAGGTCTCGAAGAAAACAATAAGACTTGGTCGATGGCATGCGATCGGGAAAAGAGCAATAAGTAGAACAGGTGGGACGGCTTAATGGAGGTATGGATCGCATACCTGGAGACATACTTACTATTTGCCGTGACCTGTGCTTTTCCCTCTTAACCAAAGCGTGGGTGACGAAATGACGACAAAAAAACAAACAAAAAAAAAAAAAACATCTCCTTGTGTAGTACTGTTCAGCAAAATGGAAAAGTGACCATGCAGTGAGCTACAAAAACTACTACATGGATAACCTGATAATTGTCCTCCTTTATGTAAAAAATAATAATCTTAATTTTTATAACAACGATTGGCTTTCATTTACTTTGGGATTAATACGTAGCATAATCCCACTGAAAGTAGCAAGGAAGCCCAAGACTGCATCTGTCAAATTTCAGAATTATTGTATGAACAACTACAAGACACATTTATTGTCATATGATTATGTGAACCAATAAACAAATGCATAACAAATACAACAGATAAAGAGAAATAAATGTCAATCAATCTGATTACCACTCTGTAGTTATTCTTTTGATATTTTCTCCCTAATAACTTTCCACCCGTTTGAAGAATCACCACAAAAATGTCCAAACCTATAACATTTTTTTACATTTTTAGATGATATACATTTTTGTGGTGAATCGTTAAGGGGATGCAAAGATGAAAGTGGGGGGGTCCAAAACACATTTTTCCACCAATACATGTTTAACAGACTATTCTAGTTGACATAGCGGGAAAAATGATGAATACATTTACATGAAATTTAGCAGGATTATACATTATGGTGCACAGATGATGCTTCTTGGATACTGTAGTTAAGTAAGGTAAGTATTTTTTAAGTTATAAGCCATTTAAACCTAGTGATATCTGCCACTGTTGTATTTTCACATTTCACAAAATGTTGTGAAACTATAGCACTACATGGACATAAACACATTAAAAAGATATCAAAAAATATAAATACATTTCCCTACCTATTACCATTTTAATAAAGTGGTAATAGGTAGGGGCCTACTACTTACCTGTATCTAAGGCCCTAACATTCAACACAGCCAAAGTGTAGTCAAAACAACATGGCTGACTGTTCAGTCTCTAAAAACAGCCATTACTCAATTATATATTGGTTTGTCATTGCCATGTACAACTGGGTACTGCAATGTTATCACTGTATTCCTTGGCCCAAAACATAACAAAGACCTAGCTGTATTATTGGATTGTGGTACCCTTGTGTCACACATGGTGCTGCATAGACACTGCAATGCTTAAATCAGATTTACAAAGCAATGCAAGGCCACCATGCGTGGCTCTGAGTTGATTGGTAAATTTAGAGAAACGCAAGACAGCGCAATTTGCTGTTCTGCATTACTCACCACACTATAATCTAAATTACTGCTAAATTTCAAAAACGTCTGTATGTCACGCCACTGTAGCCACTCCACTACATGCTATGCCACTCTACACCATTCCACTCTATGCCTCTCCACTCTATGAGACTCCACTCTGCACCATTCCACTCTATGCTAGTGCGCTGTATGCAACACCACTGTACGCCACTTCAATCTATGTTCTTACACTGTACGCACCTCCACTCTACACCACTCCAGTCTATGTCACTCCACACTGTGCCTCTCCACTGGATGCTACTCCAATATATGCAATTACACTCTGCACCATTCTGTTGCACACCACTCCACTCTATTCTGTTCCACTGTATGACACTCCTCTCTGCAACACTCCTCTGTATGCTATTCCACTGTATCCCATTTAACTGTACACTACTCCACTCTACGCCACTCCAGGGCATGGCACTCCAATCCACCCCACTCCATTTGCTGCTATTCTAATGGATGCCCGTCCACTGTCTGCCACTTTACTGTATGCTATTACACTCTACCCCATGCCACCATATGCTGCTCTACTCCATTACATACCACTTCACTCCACTATACGCTACTCCACTATAGACTATAACACTCTAAACCACTCCACTGTACAACACTCCGATCAACTCCCCACCACTCTATGCTAATATACTGCACACTACTCCACGCTATGCCAGTTCATTCTATGCTATTACACTGTACACAACGCTACTCTATGTCTTTTCAATGCAAGCCACTTCACTGTGTGCCACTCTGTTATACTCTAACCCAGTATATGCTATTCTGTTCTGCACCATTCCACTGTATGCTACTCCACTCTATGCTATTCCAATGTATACCATTCCACTGTATGCAACTCCACTTTATGCCACTCCATTGTATCCTACTCCACTCTACCCACTCCTTTTTATGCTATTCCATTGGATACCACTCCACTGCACGCCACTGAATTGTAAGGTATTACACTCTACCACATTTCAATCAATCATAATTTATAGAGCGCAACTACTAATTTCCTAAGGATCTCAAGGCTCTGAGGGTTCAGTCGAAGAGTCAGGTTTTAAGGTTCTTCCTGAATTGAGGCAGCGATGGTGACTGACTTAGTTGAAGAGGCAAGGTGTTCCGGCTCTTTGTCGCTAGGTAGGTGAAGGATCTTCTCCGGCCAATGTCTTCAGTATGCAGGGTACAGTGTCTAGTGCCTCTTGTGCAGAGCAGAGGGGTCTGGCGGAGGAGTAGAAGGTGATATGGTGGTTGAGGTAGGCGGGTCCTAGGTTGTGGAGTGCCTTGTGAATGCATGGACAGGGAGTTTGAAGTTGATTCTTTTCTCGGAGGGAAGCCAGTGGAGGTTCCTTAGGTGTCTGGTGATGTGTTTGCAGCAGGGAACATCCAGGATGAGTCTGACAGAGGCTTTTTTGGATGTGCTGTAGTTTCTTCAGGTTCTTCTGGGCAGTGCCGGCGCAGAGGGTATTGCCATAGCTGAGTCTGCTGGTGACCAGGGCATGGGGGACAGTTTTGCAGCAGTCGTTTGGGATCCATTTGAAGATCTTTCAGAGAAGTCAGAGTGTGTGAAAACAGGAGGAAGTGGCCGAGTTGACTTGGGGGGTGATGGTGAGGGATGAATCTAGGATGAAGTTGGGTTTGCGTGCATGGTTTGTTGGGGTGAGGCGGTGTCGAGGGAAGCAGGCCACCAAGAGTCATCCCATGCTGATGTGGAGGGTCCCAGGATGAGGATCTCAAACTTGTCAGAGTTGAGCTTGAGGCAGCTGCCCTTCATCCAGGTGGCGGCAGCTTCAATCCTATTGTGGAACTTCTTCTTGGCGGTTGTCGGGTTTTTGGTCAGTGAGAGGATCAGCTATGTGTCGTCGGCATAGGAGATGATGTTCAGTCCGTGGTTCCTGGCGATGGAAGCGAGCGGGCCATGTAAATGTTGAAGAGTGTGGGGCTCAGGGAGGAGCCCTGTGGAACTCCGCAGCTGATCTCCATAGGTTCTGACAGGTAAGGCTGGAGTCTGACTCTCTGTGTTTTGCCGGTCAGGAAGGAGCATATCCATTGTAGGGCCTTTCTGTGGATGCCAGCTGTGTGGAGCTTGGGCAGAGGGTGTGATGCAAGACTGTGTCAAAGGTGGCCAATAGGTCCAGTATGATGAGGGCTACTGCTTGGTTGTGGCTGAGGAGTGAGCGGATTTCATCTGTGGCAGCAAGGAGGGCAGTCTCCGTGCTGTGGTTGCTCCTGAAACCTGATTGGGAGAGGTCCAAGATGTTGTTGTCCTCAATGTGTGGAGCTGTGCATTGATGGTCTTTTCAATAACCTTGGCTGGGAAAGGCAGCAAAGAGATAGGCCAGTAGTTCTTGAGGCCCAGGGGATCGGCTATGGGTTTCTTCAGGATAGGGTGGATCTCGGTGTGCTTCCAGTCCTTGGGAAAGGTAGCAGTCTCCATGGAGCAGTTGGGAGTGTGACGAAGCTCAGGTGCAATGGAGATGTTGGCTTTGTTGAACATGTGGTAAGGACAGGCGTTCAGTGTGGGTGCCGCTCAGGATGGAGCAGGTCTCGTCTGTGGTGAAGGGTGGTCCAGCAGTGCGGGATCTATGAAGGTTTGGAGGGTCTGAGCTGGAGGTTTGTTGCTGGGATCGAAGGGTCTTGGGGTCTGAAGATATCGTAGATATCTTTGATTTTTCGATGGAAGAAGGTGGTAGGTCTGTCGCAGAGGTCCTGAGATGAGGGATGTTTGCTGCTTCCAATTGGGGTTTGGCAAACTCCTTGACCATGGCAAAGAGTGCTTTGGTGTTGTGTGTGGTGGTGCTGATACGGTCCTGCAGGGTGGCTTTCCTGGTGGATCCGATGAGGTGGTGGTGGGATTTGATGGCAGATTTGAAGGCCACAAGGTCTTCCTGGGACTTGCTGTTTCTTCATCTTTTTTTCAAGCCATTTGCAGGTGCTCCTGGAGTGCAGGAGAGAGCCAACTGTCCTTCTTGAGGTTGTGTTTTGCTGAGGTATTTCAGAGTGGTGCCAGGGTGTTGCTGCAATCGGAAATCCAATGCTAGGGTGTTGCCGCATTCGGAAATCCAATGGTGGAAGTTATGTGCTGAGATGTCTGTGTCTGTGGCGAGGGAAGGAAGAGACTTGCTAAGGGTGTTAGTGAGCTGTTCGTTGGTGATCTGGTTCCATTTCCTGCTTGGGGAGCGGAGTGTACGTGGGTGGATGGTTGGTGCGGTGATGGAGAAATGAATGCAGTGGTGGGCGGTCCTGTGTAGAATGGAGGTTTTGTCGACAGTGATGTTGTTGCTGATGGACAAGATGGGTTTGAGTGTTTGTCCAGCGATATGAGTTGATGAGGTAACCAGTTGCTTGAGGGCTATTGTGGAGAGGTTGTCGAGCAAAGAAGCAGTGTTGCTGCTGTTGCAGTTGTCGAGGTGATACTTGAGGTTGCTGAGGAGAAGTTAGTTCATGGAGGCGAGAGTGTGTGGGGATATGATGTCGACAATGGAAACTCAAAAGGCTGGGCGGGGGCCTGGTGGCATGTAGATGAGGATGCCGTGGAACATGAATTGGGGGTGACATGGTTCTGGAAATGGAGGTGCTCCATGAGGGGGGAGTGTTCTTCTGCATTGGTTGTCAGCCAGAGGGTGGATTTATGCATGATGGCGGTGCAACCGCCTGATCGAGAGGGACGATCTTTGCAGAACAGATGGTGTCGCTGTGGATGGTGATGTCTGGTGCTGATGCTGGGTTTGTCCATGTTTAGGTGAGAAGGGTGATATCTGGGCTGATGGAGTCTAGCAGGTCCCAGAGTTCTACGCACGTTTGTGGAGGGAACGTATGTTGAGGAGGATGCAGTTGAGGCGCTCTGGATGGGTGTTCGATGGCCCCATGGCTGGAGGGTCTGGCATTTGGTGTAGGGTGAAGGTGCAATAGCAGTGGAAGCAGGAGTACGGCCCATGGGTGTCTATGGGTGATGTGAGACGACAGGGGGTGGAGCGTCCTGTGTTTAGCATGTCGAGGGTCTCCACGTTGTAGTGATGGATGATCTGAGGACCCAGCGGTCTGTGGCGCTGAGCACAGTTCAGGGGCGCACTAGTGCAGATGTGCTTACCTTTGGCATAGCCGCACAGCGGTCGCCATTAAGAGGGGAAGGGAGGTGGGAGGGTCCGGGCAGCTGGGAGGATGGGAAAGTGCTTTGCAGGGAAAGGGGCAGAGCCACAGGGGCAGCAGTGGCAGGGAAACGGAGCGCAGGGAGAGGTAAAGGCACTATAAGGAAAGAGACAGAAAATAAAGACAAATAAAGATGACAAAGATGATAAAGCTCAGAAAAATAGGCAAAACTAAAGATGACAATCATAGGTACTCACACACAGATGGCCTCTAGTCCACCAGGGATGAGGCGCAGGTGGAAGCCTTAGGGTGGAGGTGGGCCTCAAACTGAGAGGCAGGCAGGCTCTCAGTTTGATTACAGCAGAGCAGCAACAGGTGGAGCTGAGCAGAGGAGAGCAAGCAGACACTGACCAGGAGGTCAGCGTTTCTGTGTACACCACTCCAGTCTACACCACTTCATTGTATGCCACTGCATGCTACTCCACTATACAGTATTCCAGTCTATGCCACTCCACTATATACTACTAAACACCACTCAGTGCACACCACTCCACTCTATGCTGCTCCATTCTCGTCTATTGGATGCCACTCCCCTGTATGCCACTTCGCTGAATGCTATTTCACTTGACCCCACTCCACTGTACACCACTCCACTGTATGCTGTCACAATTCAATCTGGTGCACTATGTGCAGTGAGTATTACCAGCTGGCCTCATGTCATTACTTCCTCTGTGGTGCCTATCCATCTAAAATGCTCCCTGACTTCCCCCTCCCATAAGGTTTGAACCATTGCCCCGCCTATTGTGTAGCTCTGAAAATGTAATCCAGTTTGCACCTTCAGATATCATGTGCCCTTTTAGGATAGTCACTTTCCATTGTTAATCATTAGGTTGAACCATCATACACTTGGGTTCTGTTGTACTTGTTGTTGTAAAATATTGTTGGCACCCGCTGCCTGCTAAACCATGCCCATTTGTATGTAACAAATGACTTTTCCCAGGCTCCTTTGGAAGCCTCCATGTGGAACACTCTTGGCTTCCTCTATAAACAGGCCTCATACCTGTGTTTGGACCCACACAAGTTCCCATCAAGTGCTCCGCAAGCAGCTTCCCTGCACTCACCTTCTCAGTTGCCTGGATCATCTGTGTTCTTGTCCAGCGCAAGCTTCGTCGCTGCACTCATCTCCCAAGTTGCCCGGACCTTCATCATTTCATTCCTGCGTAACCTCGTCCCTGCACTCATCTTCCAAGTCATCCGGAAACCATCCAGTGTTTTAGTCTTTCAGGTCCTTTCCGATGACTCAGAGATCCTGACTTACAAGACCCCTCCAGTGTCTCCCTTCATGAACTACAATCAAACCTTTTCTCTAACTTCTAGCAACGACCCGTCTGCTGCCTCTGAACACCAGTAAAGTGCTTTCCAGGCTAAGTACTTGTCCCCAGGTTAGTATGCACTAACTTTTAAGAGTCATTGTAGACCTGTCTGCTATCTCCTTGCTTTCTGCCTCTCGGTCCTTTTTCCAAGTCTTGGTTACTGAACTGTGTTGCTCATGGACTAGAGACTGTTTCCAGTACCAACCTATACCTCCAACTTACATACTGAGTGTAATCATGTTTTCCAGCGTACCTTGGGAGTGTTCACTACTCCAGCCTTGAACTGAGTGTTACCATGTTTTCTAGTATATCTTGGGAGTGTCCTCGACTCCAACTTGTGCATCAAAGTAATCTTTTTTCTAGATTGTCTTAGGAGTGCCTTGTGACTCCAGTCCATGTTTCTAGCACAACCTTGGAAGTGTCAGTAATTCCAAACTTGTGCCAAGAAGTAGCCTTGTTTCATGTATTGCTGTGTTTTTGAGCATAAGTCAACAAGCAGAGTATAATCCTGGAAGTGTCAATAACTCCAACCTACAATCCTGTTTCATGTGAATTTGCATAATCGAGTTTGATCTATAGTGTGAGCACAACCTTGGTAGAGTCAGTAATCCAAATCTTGTGCCATGTTCAGTCTTGTGTTGAGTTAATGTAATTCTAATGTAATCCATTTCTGAGAGTAACCTGGTCTTAAACATACCTTGAGAGTTGTGTAACTTCCACCCTATTTGCCCCGAGTAGCCTGGTTTTCTATTTCCTTGTGAGCATTTTTTATTCCAATATATGTACCAAGTGCTGATTTTGGAGTGTCCAAATCCAAAAGAACAAAACTTTCAAATCTGTTACTCCAAACTTGTTACATGATCCGAAGTCAAAGTCAAAATTTCTTCAGTCAAGATTCAGTCATATTCTTCAAAAGTATTATGTGATCAATGCCGATTCCATCCTCACATCCAAATTAACAGCCAACACGTGTTTCGTGCGGGAATTTCCCAATGACTTTGTCAGGGCTGTAATTATATAAATTCCTATAATTATAATCTAGATCCATAATCCTGGATATGGAGACCACCACCAATATAATGAAAAGGTGGGATAGAAAGTCATGCAGATTCTTAGAACACCTTCGTCCCCAAATGTGAAGGTAAAACATATTGTGATGTTATGCATCGTTCATTATTAAATAATGTGCCACTAAATAATGAATAAAAGCGTGAAATTAGTGCTGAAATGTAAGAGTTAGTAGGTGTGTGTCCAATATAAAAGTTTAAACTGACTAAGTCACTCATCTTGCTTATCGTTTAGTGACCCTAATCCCAAATGATACCCCTAATAACTAATATTGTGTAAAAATGAACCCATACTCTTACCTACAAATATATATGTCCGTATTTTAACTTAAGCACTCCTTGTTGACGTATCCAGAGACACTCCTATTATGATAAAATATCTACTGTTGAAAAAATACAGAGGCTAAAAAAATATCCAGCCATTGTAAATATAAAAAAAAAAACAATAACACCCGACTCCCTGGGACCACATGTCTATATATACCAAAAATAACTAAACCACTCACTTTCAATATGAGTGGTAAGAGTATGCCGTATTACCAGCACATTCCAAAAAGTCTCTACTCCCCTATAGTTTATAAGCATGTCAATATACATAATATTTAATGTCTCACCCAAATATGAGCACAGTTATGAGATATAGACACGAAGTACCATATCCCATATTAACCGAGGCATGTACTTTTTATACAAATTCTGTATATTAGTGTTAATCCTGACCCTCACTTTCAGCCCCACTTGGAAACATTGATACTTCTTTCAAGCCCTCCATGCTACCATAGAATGCTGCTTTCTCTGCGTGACTCACCTGATGTCAAATCACAATTTTGATTATGTGTAATCCTGATGCTGCTTACCGTACGCGAGTGCGCATAGGGTTTTAAAATATCAAAAACGCTATCGGTCGTGTCTCCAAGCCTTAAATATAAATGAAGGGCTGGACGCTTATTTCGATGTTCAAAGTCTCGCGCTATTCAACTTAAACAGTCATCATAAAAAAAGGACAAAAGTACTCACAGCCATCTTGAAAGTAAAATAATACCTTCAAACAAGGATGTTCATCATCAAAATAAAAAAAAGGACTATACTACTGGCAGCCATCTTAGAGGCGAAAAAATACTCTTATGTTATAGATGTTCACCAAAAAATGAAGAAAGGACTGAACCACTATCGGCCATCTTTAGAGTAAAAAATTACAATATCACAATAGGCATGCTCAATAAGAAAACTTAAAGATCATAGATAAATATCAGGAGCCAACTAGAACTAAAAATCATCACTCCAAGTATAATACCTGAAGGCTGGATGCTAGTTCTATTGCCTCAAGTATCACCCCACTCTACTCGATATTCATCATAAAATTTCATAGGGAGAACTAAAATATTGTCGATCATTTTTGCAAAATAGTGATACAACGCACAGTATGAGAAACCACTAAGAAACATAACCATTAAATATGAGTGTCAGGTGCCCAATGGAAATAAGAATCCACAATTAGAGATTAGTGTAGGACAACAGCCAATCTAGTTAAGATTAGTAAGTGGTTACAGAAAAATTCAATTGTACATAAATAAATCCTTTGTATTAATATTTCACTCTAATGATACATTCCCAGATTTGAATCAAATAATTTTTGCGTAAGAAAAAGCAAGGGTTGTTACCCCAAAACTAATATATTAATAATCATATCAAGATTGCGGGAAAACACATAATATAGGTCATATATATCACATACAGTACGTATATCATATAACATTGTATACAGAACTTTAACTATGAATCAAGTTATACTCCCATATTGTATATCATTAATCAATGTAAACTCAATCTATGTAAGATCACATCTCACATTCATTCAAATTTAATATATCCACATAATACATGTTAGTACCTTTTGTATAGACTCATATCAGTGACAGGAATATTTGGACATCATCATGTTAATAGAATGTTATTGAAAATATTATCATCCTGATGTTAAACCTATTCCTCCTAGTCACCAAGAAAATAGTCAAGTTCCCTGTCAGTGTTGAGACCTGTTTCTACTGCTTTTAATCGTAATATCCATATGGCCTCTTTCCTCCTTAGCGTCAACTCCCTATTACCTCCTCTTGGGTCAATTCCTATATGATCAATGCCCAAAAATTAAAAAGACTTATGAGGTCCTTGCAATTCTCATGACATTATATGTGCTACTAATGGGTAGCTATAATCCTCATGTGCAAGGTGGGTTTGGGGCCCAGAGGCCGCTAAATGGCACTCAGACATATTGTATTGGGGTTGTTACATCGACGATTGCCTTATGATTTAGACAGGAAGTGTGGAGCAACTTACTGAGTTCTGTGAATTTCTTAATGTGAATGATATGAATGTAAAGTTCACTTATCAGTATAGCAACAACTGTATTGACTTTTTGAATGTACAACTATACATTGATAACAACAGTATTCAAAGCAGGTTATATAGAAAATCCACTGCCTACAACTCTATCTTACATACAGCGAGTGCCCATCCATATCATCAGATTTCTGCTATACCATATGGTGAAATGATTTGGGCAAGACATAATTGTAGTAAGGCCAAGGAGTTTGAAAAATGCGTTGAGGATATGTGTCAGCGTTTTGAACTAAGGGGATACCAGAAGCATGTGATCAGCAATGCGAAACGGAGAGTTAAAAATATTCCAAGGGAACATACATTGAAGCCCAAGGAACACATTAACCACAGTGAGCAAGGAAAAGTCAGATTAATAACAGATTATACTCAGAACTCAAAAATATTGCGTACATTTGTACACAAACATTGGCACATTTTGTTACAAGACGATTCTTTAAAAGATATTGTTGGTACCAAACCTGAAATTACATACCGCAGAGGTAAAACTCTGAGATGTATTTTAAGTCTGAGCTATCCCCCAAATTACACTAAGGAGCACTGGCTTGCAGCCCGTACAATAGGTTTTCGTAATTGCGGTCATTGTGGACTATGTAAATGGGCAAGTCGTAAAAGAACAGAATTTACAGACAATTTGGGAAAAATCTTCAGGATTAGAACACACATTAATTGTGGTACCTCCTTTGTGGTATATGTGGTGCTTTGCAAATGTAATCGTTACTATGTTGGGAGCACAATTCGTCCATTAAGAATAAGGATAGGAGAGCATGCGAGGGCACTTGCACATGAGGATTATAGATACCCATTAGTAGCACATATAATGTCATGTGAATTGCAAGGACCTCATAAGTCTTTTTAATTTTTTGGCATTGATCATATAGGAACTGACCCAAGAGGAGGCAATAGGGAGTTGACGCTAAGGAGGAAAGAGGCCATATGGATATTACGATTAAAAGCAGTAGAAACAGGTCTCAACACGGACAGGGAACTTTAATATTTTCTTAGTGACTAGGAGGAATAGGTTTAACATCGGGATGATAATAATATTTTCAATAACATTCTATTAACATGATGATGTCCAAATATTTCTGTCACTGATATGAGTCTATACAAAAGGTGCTAACATGTATTATGTGGATATATTAAATTTGGACGAATGTGAGATGTGATCTTACATATATTGAGTTTACATTGATTAATGATATACAATATGGAAGTATAACTTGATTCATAGTTAAAGTTCTGTATACAATGTTATATGATATACGTACTGTATGTGATATATATGACCTATATTATATGTTTTCCCACAATCTTGATATGATTATTAATATATTAGTTGTGGGGTAACAACCCTTGCTTTTTCTTACGCCAAAATTATTTGATTCAAATCTGGGAATGTATCATTAGAGTGAAATATTAATACAAAGGATTTATTTATGTACAATTGAATTTTTCTGTAACCACTTACTAATCTTCACTAGATTGGCTGTTGTCCTACACTAATCTCTAATTGTGGATTCTTATTTCCATTGGGCACCTGACACTCATATTTAATGGTTATGTTTCTTAGTGGTTTCTCATACTGTGCGTTGTATCACTATTTTGCAAAAATGATCGACAATATTTTAGTTCTCCCTATGAAATTTTATGATGAATATCGAGTAGAGTGTGGTGATACTTAAGGCAATAGAACTAGCATCCAGCCTTCAGGTATTATACTTGGAGTGATGATTTTTAGTTCTAGTTGGATCCTGATATTTATCTATGATATTTAAGTTTTCTCATTGAGCATTCCTATTGTGATATTGTAATTTTTTTACTCTAAAGATGGCCGATAGTGGTTCAGTCCTTTCTTCATTTTTTGGTGAACATCTATAACATAGGAGTATATTTTCGCCTCTAAGATGGCCGCCAGTAGTTTAGTCCTTTTTTTATTTTGATGACAAACATTCTTGTTTGAAGATATTATTTTACTTTCAAGATGGATGTCAGTACTTTTGTCCTTTTTTTATGTTGACTGTCTAAGTTGAATAGCGCAAGACTTTGAACATCGAAATAAGCATCCAGCCCTTCATTTATATTTAAGACTTGGAGACGCGACCGATAGCGTTTTTGATATTTTAAAACCCTACGCGCACTCGCGTACGGTAAGCGGCATCAGGATTATACATAATCAAAATTGTGATTTGACATCAGGTGAGTCACGCAGAGAAAGCGGCATTCTATGGTAGCATGGAGGGCTTGAAAGCAGTATCAATGTTTCCAAGTGGGGCTGACAGTGAGGGTCAGGATTAACGCTTATATACAGAATTTGTATAAAAAGTACATGCCTCGGGTAATATGGGATATGGTACTTCGTGTCTATATCTCATAACTGGGCTCATATTTGGGTGAGACATTAAATATTATGTATATTGACATGCTTATAAACTATAGGGGAGTAGAGACTTTTTGGAATGTGCTGGTAATACGGCATACTCTTACCACTCATATTGAAAGTGAGTGGTTTAGTTATTTTTGGTATATATAGACATGTGGTCCCAGGGAGTCGGGTGTTATTGTTTGTTTTTTTATATTTACAATGGCTGGATATTTTTTTTGTCTCTGTATTTTTTCAACAGTAGATATTTTATCATAACAGGAGTGTCTCTAGATACGTCAACAAGGAGTACTTAAGTTTAAATACGGACATATATATTTGTAGGTAAGAGTATGGGTTCATTTTTACACAATATTAGTTATTAGGGGTATCATTAGGTATTAGGGTCACTAAACGATAAGCAAGATGAGTGACTTAGTGAGTCTAAACTTTTATATTGGACACACACCTACTAACTCTTACATTTCAGAACTAATTTTACGCTTTTATTCATGATTTAGTGGCACATTATTTAATAATAAACGATGAATGACATCACAATATGTGATACCTTCACATTTGGGGATGAAGGTGTTCTAAGAATCTGCATGACTTTGTATCCCACCTTTTCATTATATTGGTGGTGGTCTCCATATCCAGGATTATGGATCTAGATTATAATTATAGGAACTTATATAATTACAGCCCTGACGAAGTCATTGGGAAATTCCCGGACGAAACACGTGTTGGCTGTTAACTTGGATGTGAGGTTGGAATCGGCATTGATCACATGATAGTTTTGAAGAATATGACTGAATCTTGACTGAAGAAATTTGGACTTTGACTTCAGATCATGTAACAAGTTTGGAGCAACAGATTTGAAAGTTTTGTTCTTTTGGATTTGGACATTGATATTTCATTTGAGGATATTGACATATATGTTGAAAGTCATCTTATCTCTTCCAGAAATATGTGAAATATCATTATTGTTTAATAAACACTGACTCATGAGTACTGTATTTTTGATTTTGTAACGAGTGCCTCTTGTGGTTAATGGTATTTATAAGTACGTTAGCACACATTAAGACTCAGGGGTGGGGTCTTTCAAGGGCGCACCATTAGAGGATTTGACCTTTATTGATATTCACCTCGCTACCCAGAGCGCCTAGTATTCTCCCAGTATAGTACACCCACACATAATTAGAGTGCTGATTTTGGAGTGACATTAACTCCAATCTATTTTCTGAGTTTTTGCCATGGAATGTTTTAACTCTACCTAGTACTTCAAGTTCTTCTTTGAGAGTACCATTCAGGTATCTGGTTGATCTGCTCCCATGTTATGATTATTTAGGAAACCTATAAGTGTGAAATATCGAAAGCATTGAATTGTAGACTGTGTAGAGGATTTATACACTGGTGGCACTTGCCTCTTCTTTTTGTTTCCAGTGCATTGTGTATTCACGATAATCAGAAGTGCTGCCTCGCAAATATCCATTGTCAATAAAATCAGAAGGCCAAGAAGTGACAACCCTGTTAAGCAGAGTAGCATCGCAGTGGAGCAGAAGCAGTATCACAAGTTTTCATTTATTATTTTGTCCCTCCCCTCTCTGGAAGTGGGTGAGTATTAGGAGTACTATCCCCGGGCCTGACTTCTTCCTGGTTGGGAGTGAGGGCCTAGCATATGCTCCAATGTCATCCAAGTGGTTGGAACCAGGTGAGTGCATGACATACTCCACTCCACTCTACTCTGTACTATTCCATTCTATGCTACTCTACTCTATGCCACTCCACTCTACACAATTTCATTGCACTGTACCCCATTCCACTCTGCGCTACTTTACAGTATGCAACTTTTATCTTTGTCCCTCTACTGTATGGTATTCCACTCTACCACACTCCACTGTACTTCACTCTGCTGTATGCTAGTGTACTCTACCTTACCCCAGTGTACACTGTTATCCTCTATGCCTCTCCACTGTAAGCCACTTCAGCTTACTCTTCTCCACTGTACTTTATTCCAGTTTATACCTTGTCCCTGTATGCCACTCCACTCTACACCACTCCAGTGTACTGTCCTCCATGCTACATAGCTCTGCTCTACAAACCTCTGTTACACTGTATGCCACTCAGCTTGACTCTACTCCACTCTAACCCTGTACAATCCACCGTTGAAATTTGCACTTGTCCCAATGCTTATTCATTCTATTGTACAAAACTCTACTCTGACACAGCACTCCACTCTACTGTATAAGATGCCATTCCAATTTATGAGTTTCCTTGACTCTACGCTACGCCACTTGAATGTATGTCACCCCACTGTATGCTAGTTCACTGTACCCTACTCCACTCTATGTCACTTCACTGTACACCACTCTAGGATATTCCACGTTATGCCACTCCACCCTTCTACACTCCACTGTACAGTATTCCAATGTGTGCTATTCCACTGTATGCTACTCCGCTTTATGGTACTCCACTCTACAATCCTCTATTGTATGACACTCTCTTCTACTCTATAAAAGGTTACCACATTCCATGGCACTCTACGTCATTCTACTCCTCTGTCCAACTCTATCTCCATACATTCCAAAGTACAACTCTCTATTCCACTGTACAACTCTTTTCTTTATGACACAGCACACCACTCTACTGTATAAGATCTCACTCCAGATTATAGCAGTTTACTACCTATGTCACACCAGTAAACTCAACTCTGTGCCTCTCTACTCTATGATACACCAATTCACTCTACTGTACTTTACGACACACTTTGTTATACCAGTCCACTCAACTGTACTTCACTATATGAGACGTTACCTCACTCTACGCCACTATGCAATAATTCACACTACAGGCTCCACTGTTTCACATTCTACAGTACTCTATGCAAGTCTACTCTACAACATTTTACTACACTGTATGCCACTCTCAGACACTTTAATGCTGATTTGACCCCTTCACTCCACTGTACAGCACTGCACTGCACTGTATGTCACTGTATAGAACTGTACTCCACCCTACTCTATGATATTCTAGTCCACTGTACAGTACTGTACACAACTTTTTGTATGCCACTGCATCCCACTTTATTCTACTCTACTGTGACACAGTACTCCACTCTTCTCCATTAATCAATACCATTGTACTCTATACCACTATATGCCAATCCACTCTACCACACTCTACAAGACTGTACTGTACTGTACACCACTCCACTCTGCAAAAATCACCTAGACTGTATGCCACTCATCTCTCCTGTAGTCTACATTACTTTTGCAATACTGTACAACACCCCACTACACTCTACTGTACAACACCTTAATCAAATGTATTACACCTCACTTGACTGTATGCTGGCAAGCTCCACTCTACTGCACTTCACGCCACTATAGTCTGCGATATACCACTCCTTTCTTTGACACTTTACTCCATTCTACACTACCCCACTCCAGTGTACTGCACTCCACTATACTCCACTCTACTATACTTTATCCCACTCTACACCACTGTATCATACTCAGACATACGTTGCTCTACTGTCTAAAACTCTACTCCACTGTATGCAACTCCACTCTACAGCAATGTACTACACTCTATGTCACTTTATGACACTCTACTCCACTCTATGCCCATCCACTCTATGCCACTGTACTACACTGTATGACACTCAACAACACTCCACTCAACTTCTCTCAATAATACACCACTCTACTATATAACAGGGCACTCTACTCTATGACACTCTCTTCCACTGTACCCTACAACACTCCATTAGACAATACTTTACTCTATGACACTCTACTTCACCCTACTCCACTCCAAAATATTCTACTCCACTGTATGGCAGTCTTCAGCACCCTACTATACTATTTGACATGCCATTCAACTGTACAACTTACTGCTCTAGTTGACAATACATGATTTCTCTATATTAGACACAATGCCTCTACAGTATATAACATTTTATTGCACTGTTAAATATGCTGCTACACTGTACTCTACCCCACTTTAGTCCAATCTACAATACTATACTGTATAACAATAGACTTTACAACACTCTCTTCCACTGTACTGCACAACACTCCACATAACAACTCTCCACTTTTGACACTGTACTCTAAAATTTGAAACCCATTCTTTTAAATTAAAAAAACATTGTAATTTAATGAAAAAAACAAAGGTTAAAGTGTAGTTATAGTTAGAAAAACGTATTTTCACTGTACAAATCAAAGGCCTTATTTAGAGTTTGAAGGATGGGGTTACTCCATCACTAATGTGACGGACATCCCGTTTGTCATCTTACAATCCCAATGTATCCTATGGGAATTGAAATATGGCAGACGGGATAGCCATCCCGTTTGTGTCTAAGTAACTCATTTGCCAAACTCTTAATCAGGCCCCAAGGTTAAACTACACAAACTTTAAAAATTCTAAAGTCATAGTTCATTTGCAATTTCTCCATCACCGTCAAATTATTATAAGTAGTAGACCTCATTACATGCTTTTTACAGCTCGCTAACCAGATAACACTAGCTATAACTTGCCACTCTAGCATGCACTGTGTTTTGCCAGACAATGTAATTTGAGAAGTTATAAATGTAGTAATGAATGCTAGGATTTCAGTTGCTATCAGTGATGTTGTATACAAGGGTATAAACAGCGCATGGGAAAGGCATCAGTAATAGTTAATGTAGTGTGGCGAGTGAGTTGACAAGACTCTGTTCAGAGATGCGAGACATATTAATTTGAAGGTGGTGCGTAAATTATAAATTAAAGTTATAATTATAATTATCAACATTTAATGCTTGTGTATTTTATGTATGCATAGAAATGAAATAATAGATAATGTATTTCTAATTATGATTTTTTTTTTCTTTTTTTTAATCTGTTTATTGCATTTATGACATAAACAAAAACGCACACAACTAAGGTACTTATAAGAGATAGGAGCAGAGTAGGAAATGAGAATAGATAGTAGGGAGGTATGAAGATTATAATTTGCTTGATAAATGGCCGCAGGTCTGATGTTTGGTTATCCGGTGTAGGGGTTAAGGCTACCATGGGAGGGGTACGCATAAAAGGCGAACAAGGTGTAAACTATTAATTTTGAGCAGGGTATGTTTGTCATAGGAGGAGTGTACCTTTGTGGATATATCTTCGCATCGGCACATCTAGGGTATGTGTTTGTATGCTTATCATCTGTGTTCAAATTAAGGTTCAGATCTGAGTGGTTGCACGTGAAAAATATGTCGGTTGTGATGTCTCGGGTGATTATTATTTCAGTAGGCTAGGGAGGTCGTGTGTCGTCTTTTTCCTGTAGTTGATCTGTGAATTATAAATTATTCTTAACCTTTGTTTTTCTTGTTAGTAATTTGGTCTCTAGTTGGCAGAGGTATGCACCCTGTCCAAGCAGGGACTACAATCCTAGTCAGGCTAAGTCACAACACAACATAAATTATCCTGTGTTCACCCTCCAGTAGCTTGGCACAGAGCAGGCAGGCTTTACTTAGAAAGAAATGTGTACATTATTTGTGCTATAAATCACATAGTAACGTATTGAAAAACCACTAAAAGACTGCATACCAGGTTAGAAACAAAGATTATGATTTTGCAAACAAAACAGGACCAAAATGAAAAAGATCCAATGTGTAGATCCTGAGATATGCATCTTTAAAGATTTAGGTGAAAATAGTGCCTAGAAGTGCAAACCACTAACTGTGGTTATCTGGTCATGCTGGATCAGGACAAAGTCACAAGTTCAGGCCGACCGTGATGGAAGGCAGACCTGCTACAGGAAACCAATTGGGCGCGCTGAACACAGTACCTTAAATCCTGGTGCGTGGTCTGAGCAGCATTGCTTTGCAAGACTAAGACATCAGTTCCCAGAAGGTGTGTGGCGAGGCTTTGCGGGGCTTGGCGTCACTTTACATTGATCCCGGGGAGATGTGCGGTGAGGCTTTGTGGGGCTTGGTGTCACTTTGCATTGATCCAGGGGAGCTGTGCGGCGAGGTTTTGCAGGGCTTGACATCGCTGTGTGTCGATTCCAATGGACTGGCAGCTCCGCTGTGTGGCGAGGCGTTGCGCCACCCGGCATTGAGTTTAGTCAAGCTGCGCAGTGAAGCTTTGCGAGGCCTTCATGATGCTTTGCGGCGGTTCCAGTGACCACCATGGAAGGTAGAGAACCTTAGGCCCACTTCAAAGGCAGAACAGGCTCCCAGTGTCAGAAACTGGCACCCTGTTGCCATACTCCCACACAATATGCCTGGTTTGCAGATGCAACTTGGACTGGAGTGCACTGAGATCCTGCTAACCAGGTCCCCAGTGCCAGTGTTCAATCACTATTATTGCAAAGGTATTGATATAATTGGCAATAACTTTAGCTAACACTATAAGTCCCTAGTAAAGGATAGTTAGCTGCCTAGCGCATGGGGTACTTAGTGTAGGCCCCTGAAGGCAGCAGCACAGACTGTGCCATCCTCAGGGACCATGTGTCCAGATGCACTCAGCACTGCCATTGCAGGCTGACTGTAGTGGTGCAATCCTAAAATGCAAACTCAACATAGCACACAGCCTGTGTGACCTGTCCACTATACACTGAATGCAATATAGGTAAGTCACCCCTCTGAAGGCTTTCCAGCCCTAAGGTATGGTGCACTAAAATTCATGTGTGGGCATATATGAACAAGCAATATGCCCCTACTGTATATTTGCCTAACCTGGGACATAGTAAGTGAACAGAGGAGGCACTCTGAACCCTGATTTGTGTGGTATAAAAAAATGCAGAATAATGAATACAAACTGGAACCAATAAACACCCACTAAATACAGTATTTAGTTGGCACCCCTAGACCTGCAGTTTAGATTCCAAGGACACAAGAAGACCAGCAACAAAGAAGACCAAAGGCTTGAGAACTGAAAAACCACTACACTAAGTAAAAGGCGCCAAACGCTACCTGCTGCACCCAGGCCTCGAGAGTCACTACTGAGGGGTTGCACAGACATCGAATGGACTCTCCAAATCCCTAGAAGACCTCCACTCTTCTAAAACCTGCCTAAGATCACCCTCCAGAGTGAAGGCATCACTCTTTGCAATCAAAGCCCCAAAAGCCAGTGAAGTCCAATTCACTAACCAGCTGTTGACCAAAGACCTGGACGCCACAGCCAGACCAAAGTCTACCCAGTGGACCCAGAGAAAAAACCCTCAAGTGCCAAGTTTGGTGGCACTGCAACTTTAAGTGGCTGAACCATGCAATAGTCAGTGGTAATGGACCCCCAACATTGGACAGCCAGAAGGACAGTCTACTTCGGACTTCAAAAGGACCAGGAGGAAGCCCCAGTTGAAGGACTTCAGAATCTGACCCTCAAGCGACCCTCAAAGTGACCTACCTCCTGCTTCCACGGGCACCTTTGCGCTCTGCTCTTGGCTAACCAATTTGCCCTGCACCCAGCCTCCCTGGCCCCTGCATCAGAGACCCAGATGTTTTCTAATGGTTCCCCACCCCTTGCAACCACAAAACTCTAAGGGGTACCACCGGACTCACCTTGAAGTCCACCTGTGCAGTGTTTTTCCAATAGGTCCCAAGCAGGGGTCCCGTGCCAGCACCAAAGACTTTCTGCAGCTGCTCCCACTGGAAATGGAAATCACCCAAACTTCTGCAGCTGGTCCATAGGGCACACCTATGACCTTGATCTATAAGCAAAAGGAGACATTGGTAAACGCATTGCTTGATTTTACATGCATTTTTTAAGTTTTCTCCTTTGATTCCTATGGTGCGTGATTACGCCCACAAACAAGACATTTCTAAATTTTAAAAACGCGCAACTTAAAAAGTACCAGCCCAATTTTGATGATCTTGGTCTTAAGAATTTTATAAAATTCAGAAGTATTTTTGTAAATTGGTCTTGCGTTATATGCTCGACAAAGCTACCATAAAAATTAGAGCATTAGGTAGTCTAGTGTTTACCTCTGTAAGCCAAAGTGGGGTTGCCCGAACATTATACATAGTGCACATCATTTTTTAACACTATGGTGGTCATTACAACCCTGGCGGACAGTGTTAAAGCGGCGGTAAGACTGCCAACAGGCCGGCGGTAAAAAAAATGGAATTATGACCGTGGCGGAAACCGCCAACAAAGACAACCACTTTAACACTCCGAACGCCACGGCGGTACAAACAGCGTGGCGGTCACTGCCAACAGATAGGCGGAAGACAAAGTACCACCCACAGTATCACAACCTACCAATCTGCCACCTTTTCCGTGGCAGATTCACCGCGGACAAAAACACGGCGGAAACAGGATCTCGAAGGGAAAACGCTCACCTCTACACACTCCACGAGGAATCCGGACGCCATGGAACTAGAGCTGCAGATCCTGCGAAGACAACGGTGAGTACTGCACCTACGACACAGGGGAGGGAAAAAACAGGGACACACACACGCAACACCCTTACCCACGATACACTAATACAGCATGATACATTATAGTTACTCCCCCCAACCCCCCCTGGAAGAATGCAAAGACAAAAGAAAATGAGTGTAACCATTGTAATATATTAAAATCAAGTACGCAAAAATATATATACACACTATGAACAAAATATACACCAAGCTTAGTAGTCCAGGTAGTGCTCCAATGAAGTCCGTGGAACACTGGCCCACACGGTATGGGCGAGGCCACACAAGATCCCCGACCATGACGGAGAGAACACTGCAGGGGCATCAGATAGCAAGAAAACAGGCACCTCAGGGGGAGGGAAAGGGGGTGCAAAGCCACAGTCTCACAAGTCTCTACAGTGGGAGGGTTGCCCACTGTTCAATCCTGGGGAGTGCAAAGCCACAGTTTCACAAGTCTCTCCACTGGTTCTGGAGTGGGCCTTGTGTCCAGAGTGCTTCATCCTGCTAAGGACTGAGGTAGTGGATGTAGGAGGCTGGACTGGCTTGTAGTGAGTACCAAGGGGTACTTGCACCTTGCACCAGGCCCAGTTATCCCTTATTAGTGTATAGGGTGTCTAGCAGCTTAGGCTGATAGATAATGGTAGCTTAGCAGAGCAGCTTAGGCTGAACTAGGAGACGTGTGAAGCTACTACAGTACCACAAGTGTCACTTGCACAATACCATAAGAAAACACAATACACAGTTATACTAAAAATAAAGGTACTTTATTTTTATGACAATATGTCACAGTATCTCAGAGTGTACCCTCAGAGTGAGGATAGCAAATATACACAAGTTATATGTACACAGTACTAAAAATATGCAGTATAGTCTTAGAAAACAGTGCAAACAATGTATAGTTACAATAGGATGCAATGGAGACACATAGGGATAGGGGCAACAAAAACCATATACTCCAAAAGTGGAATGCGAACCACGAATGGACCCCAAACCTATGTGACCTTGTAGAGGGTCGCTGGGACTATTAGAAAATAGTGAGAGTTAGAAAATTAGCCCTCCCCAAGACCCTGAAAAGTGAGTGCAAAGTGCACTAAAGTTCCCCAAGAGACAAAGAGTCGTAATAGAGGAATAATGCAGGAAAGACACAAACCAACAATGCAACAACTGTGGATTTCCAATCTATGGTACCTGTGGAACAAGGGGACCAGGTCCAAAAGTCACAAGCAAGTCGGAGATGGGCAAATGCCCAGGAAATGCCAGCTGCGGGTGCAAAGAAGCTTCAACTGGACAGAAGAAGAAAAGGTTTCTGCAGGAACGAAAAGGGCTAGAGACTTCCCCTTTTGTGGACGCATCCCTCTCGCCTTGCAGAGTCGTGCAGAAGTGTTTTCCCGCCGAAAGGACGCCAACAAGCCTTGCTAGCTGCAAATCCTGCGGTTGGCGTTTTTGGACGCTGCTGGGGCCCAGGAGAGACCAGGAGGTTGCAAATTGGATCTGAAGAGAGAGAGGATGTCGAGCAAGACAAGGAGCCCTCACTGAAGCAGGTAGCACCCGGAGAAGTGCCAAAAACAGGCACTACAAGGATGCGTGAAACAGTGCTTGCTGAAGTTGCACAAAGGAGTCCCACGTCGCCGGAGACCAACTTAGAAAGTCGTGCAATGCAGGTTAGAGTGCCGTGGACCCAGGCTTGGTTGTGCACAAAGGATTTCCGACGGAAGTGCACAGGGGCCGGAGAAGTTGCAAAAGTCGCGGTTACCAACAATGCAGTCTGGAGTGGGGAGGCAAGGACTTACCTCCACCAAACTCGGACTGAAGAGTCACTGGACTGTGGCAGTCTCTTGGACAGAGTTGCTGGATTCAAGGGACCTCGCTCATCGTGCTGAGAGGAGACCCAAGGGACCGGTAATGCAGCTTTTTGGTGCCTGCGGTTGCAGGGGGAAGATTCCGTCGACCCACGGGAGATTTCTTCGGAGCTTCTGGTGCAGAGAGGAGGCAGACTACCCCCACAGCATGCACAAGCAGGAAAACAGTCGAGAAGGCGGCAGGATCAGCGTTACAGAGTTGCAGTAGTCGTCCTTGCTACTATGTGGCAGGTTTGCAGGCTTCCAGCGCGGTCACCAGTCGTTTCCTTATCAGAAGGTGAAGAGAGAGATGCAGAGGAACCCGGATGAGCTCTTGCATTCGTTATCCAAAGTTTCCCCAGAGACAGAGACCCTAAATAGCCAGAAAAGAGGGTTTGGCTACCTAGGAGAGAGGAGAGGCTACTAACACCTGAAGGAGCCTATCACAAGGAGTCTCTGACGTCACCTGGTGGCACTGGCCATTCAGAGCAGTCCAGTGTGCCAGCAGCACCTCTGTTTCCAAGATGGCAGAGGTCTGGAGCACACTGGAGGAGCTCTGGACACCTCCCAGGGGAGGTGCAGGTCAGGGGAGTGGTCACTCCCCTTTCCTTTGTCCAGTTTCGCGCCAGAGCAGGGGCTAAGGGGTCCCTGAACCGGTGTAGACTGGCTTATGCAGAATTGGGCACATCTGTGCCCAAGAAAGCATTTCCAGAGGCTGGGGGAGGCTACCCCTCCCCTGCCTTCACACCATTTTCCAAAGGGAGAGGGTGTAACACCCTCTCTCAGAGGAAGTCCTTTGTTCTGCCATCCTGGGACAAGCCTGGCCTGACCCCAGGAGGGCAGAAACCTGTCTGAGGGGTTGGCAGCAGCAGCAGCTGCAGTGAAACCCCGGGAAAGGCAGTTTGGCAGTACCAGGGTCTGTGCTACAGACCACTGGGATCATGGAATTGTCCCAATAATGCCAGGATGGCATAGAGGGGGCCATTCCATGATCTTAGACATGTTACATGGCCATATTCGGAGTTACCATTGTGAAGCTACATATAGGTAGTGACCTATATGTAGTGCACGCGTGTAATGGTGTCCCCGCACTCACAAAGTTCAGGGAATTGGCTCTGAACAATGTGGGGGCACCTTGGCTAGTGCCAGGGTGCCCTCACACTTAGTAACTTTGCACCTAACCTTTACCAGGTAAAGGTTAGACATATAGGTGACTTATAAGTTACTTAAGTGCAGTGTAAAATGGCTGTGAAATAACGTGGACGTTATTTCACTCAGGCTGCAGTGGCAGGCCTGTGTAAGAATTGTCAGAGCTCCCTATGGGTGGCAAAAGAAATGCTGCAGCCCATAGGGATCTCCTGGAACCCCAATACCCTGGGTACCTCAGTACCATATACTAGGGAATTATAAGGGTGTTCCAGAAAGCCAATATAAATTGGTAAAATTGGTCACTAGCCTGTTAGTGACAATTTGAAAGAAATGAGAGAGCATAACCACTGAGGTTCTGATTAGCAGAGCCTCAGTGAGACAGTTAGTCACTACACAGGTAACACAGTCAGGCGCACTTATGAGCACTGGGGCCCTGGAGAACAGGGTCCCAGTGACACATACAACTAAAACAACATATATACAGTGAAAAATGGGGGTAACATGCCAGGCAAGATGGTACTTTCCTACACAACCCCCCCCCAAACGAAGGACAATAAGACTAGCCATTACCTGATGAGTCTTCATTGTATATGTGGAAATATCTGGAGAGTCCATCTGCATTGGAGTGGCTACTCCCAGGTCTATGTTCCACTGTATAGTCCATTCCCTGTAGGGATATGGACCACCTCAACAATTTAGGATTTTCACCTTTCATTTGTTTTAGCCAAAGTAGAGGTTTGTGGTCTGTCTGAACAATGAAGTGAGTGCCAAACAGGTATGGCCTCAACTTCTTCAGTGCCCAGACCACAGCAAAGGCCTCCCTCTCTATGGCAGACCAACGCTTTTCTCTAGGGGTCAACCTCCTACTAATAAAAGCAACAGGTTGATCCTGGCCCTCAGAATTGAGTTGTGATAGGACTGCCCCTACTCCTAATTCAGATGCATCAGTTTGGACATAGAATTTTTTAGAGTAACAAGGGCTTTTCAGGACAGGTGCAGAGCACATGGCCTGCTTCAGCTCCTCAAAAGCTTTCTGACAGTTTGCTGTCCATAATACCTTTTTAGGCATCTTTTTTGAGGTGAGGTCATTAAGAGGGGCTGCAATGGAGCCATAGTTCTTAATGAACCTCCTGTAATACCCAGTGAGGCCTAGGAAGGCTCTCACCTGAGTCTGTGTGGTAGGGGGAACCCAATCAACAATTGTTTGGATTTTCCCCTGTAGTGGTGCAATCTGTTCCCCACCAACAAGGTGTCCCAGATAAACCACCTTACCCTGCCCTATCTGGCACTTTGAAGCCTTGATAGTGAGGCCTGCCTTTTGCAGGGCCTCCAAAACTTTCCACAGGTGGACCAGGTGATCATCCCAGCTGGAGCTAAAGACAGCTATATCGTCCAGATATGCTGCACTGAAAGCTTCCAGGCCTTGCAGGACTGTGTTCACCAACCTCTGAAAAGTGGCAGGTGCATTTTTCAAACCAAAAGGCATTACAGTAAACTGGTAATGTCCTCCAATGGTCGAAAATGCAGTCTTAGGTTTAGCATCTTCTGACAATTTGATCTGCCAATACCCTGCAGTCAAATCAAAAGTGCTTAGATACTTGGCAGATGCCAGTGTATCTATGAGCTCATCTGCCCTGGGTATAGGGTGAGCATCAGTTTTGGTTACAAGGTTGAGACCTCTATAGTCAACACAAAACCGCATTTCCTTCTTTCCATCTTTGGAATGGGGTTTTGGTACAAGTACTACAGGAGAAGCCCATGGACTTTCAGAGTGCTCAACCACTCCTAGCTCTAAGATTTTCTGGACTTCTTGCTTTATGCAGTCCCTGACATGGTCAGGCTGCCTATAGATCTTACTTTTGACAGGCAAGCTGTCTCCAGTATCTATAGTGTGCTCACACCAAGAAGTAGTACCTGGCACAGTAGAGAAGAGTTCAGAAAACTGACCCAGGAGATTTATGCAATTGTCCTTCTGCTCAGCAGTAAGGCAATCAGCCAAAACTACACCTTCCACAAGAGCATCTTGTTCTGTGGAAGAGAAGAGATCAGGTAGAGGATCACTGTCTTCTTCCTGTCCCTCATCAGTTGCCATGAGCAGGGTGAGATCAGCCCTGTCATAGTAGGGTTTCAGGCGGTTTACATGGAGCACCCTAAGGGGACTCCTTGCAGTGCCTAAGTCAACCAAATAGGTGACTTCACCCTTTATCTCAACAATTGTGTGGGGACCACTCCATTTATCTTGGAGTGCTCTTGGGGCCACAGGCTCCAAGACCCACACTTTCTGTCCTGGTTGGTACTGCACCAAAACAGCCTTCTGATCATGCCATTGCTTCTGGAGCTCTTGGCTGGCCTGAAGGTTCTTACTGGCCTTTTTCATGTACTCAGCCATCCTTGATCTGAGGCCAAGTACATAATCCACAATATCCTGCTTAAGAGCTTTTAAAGGTTGTTCCCAACTCTCCTTTACAAGTGTGAGTGGACCCCTAACAGGGTGTCCAAAAAGAAGTTCAAAGGGGCTGAAGCCCACTCCTTTCAGGGGTACCTCCCTGTAGGCAAAAAGGAGGCATGGTAGGAGGATATCCCATCTCCTGCGGAGTTTTTCAGGGAGACCCATAATCATGCCTTTGAGAGTTTTGTTAAATCTCTCAACCAGTCCATTTGTTTGTGGATGATAGGGTGTGGTGAACTTGTACGTTACCCCACACTCCTTCCACATGGCCTTTAAGTATGCAGACATGAAATTGCTTCCCCTGTCTGATACTACTTCCTTTGGGAAGCCCACCCTGGAAAATATTCCCAGGAGGGCCTTTGCCACTGCAGGAGCTGTAGTGGTCCTTAAAGGAATAGCTTCAGGGTATCTTGTGGCATGGTCCACTACCACCAAGATGAATCTATTGCCTGAAGCAGTAGGAGGGTCAAGGGGGCCAACTATGTCAACCCCTACCCTTTCAAAGGGAACCCCAACCACAGGCAGTGGAATAAGGGGTGCCTTTGGAGTGCCACCTGTCTTGCCACTGGCTTGACAGGTTTCACAGGACTTACAAAAATCTTTTGTGTCCTCAGACATCCTAGGCCAATGAAACGAGGGTTCAAGCCTGTCCCAAGTTTTCATTTGTCCTAGGTGCCCAGCTAGGGGAATGTCATGTGCCAGTGTTAGTAGGAACTTTCTGTACTCCTGAGGAATCACTAATCTCCTGGCAGCTCCAGGTTTAGGATCCCTTTGCTCAGTGTACAAGAGGTTGTCCTCCCAGTAAACTCTATGTGAGTCACTGACATCCCCATTAGCCTGTTTGACAGCTTGCTGTCTGAGACCCTCTAATGTGGGACAGGCTTGCTGTGCCACACTCAGCTCCTCTCTAGCAGGCCCCCCTTCACCCAAAAGTTCAGCAGTGTCTGCTTGAAGCTCCTCTGGTGTAGGTTCTGCACAGGGAGGGAATTCTTCTTCCTCAGAAGTAGAATCCACTGTAGAGGGAGGGATAGTAGGAAGTGGTGTGCTTCTACTAGCCCTAGCTTTAGGGAGCACTTGGTCCATTGTTCCAGGATCCAAGCTTCCCTGTCCTTTTTGCTTTTTGGCCTGAGCCCTTGTCAAAGCAAAAATATGCCCTGGAATGCCCAGCATTGCTGCATGGGCCTCCAACTCCACATCTGACCAAGCTGATGTCTCCAAATCGTTCCCTAGTAGACAGTCTACAGGTAAATCTGAGGCTACCACAACTTTCTTTGGACCAGTAACCCCCCCCCAGTTGAGATTAACAACGGCCATGGGGTGGCTAAGTGTGTTGTTGTGAGCATCGGTTACTTGGTACTGGTGACCAAGTAGGTGTTGTTCAGGGTGGACCAATTTCTCTATGACCATAGTCACACTGGCACCAGTGTCCCTGTAGGCCTGAACCTCAACACCATTTATTAGGGGTAGCTGCCTGTACTTATCCATATTAAGGGGACAAGCAGCTAAGGTGGCTAAATCTATAGCCCCCTCAGAGACTAACACAGCCTCTGTGGCCTCCCTAACAAGGCCAACCCCAACTAAATTACCAAAAGTGAGCCCAGCTACTCCCTTGGATTGGCTATTAGTAGGTTTGCTCCTACCACCACTGCTATTAGTAGGGACACTAGGTGTAGCAGTAGGGGTTGTAGTGGTAGGAGCACTGGTGCCTTTCTTTGGACAACTGGCATCTGTTGTCCAATGGCCTTTTACTTTACATAAATAGCACCATGGTTTCTTTTCCTTGTTCTGATTAAAGGAGGATTTGGACCCACCACCCCCACCAGAGTGTTTTTGTGGGCCTGATGAAGACTCATTTTTAGATTTGTCCCCACCCTTGTCTGAAGACTTACCATCCTTCTTTTTGTTGCCATCTTTGTCACCCCCTGTATGAACTTTTCTGTTCACTCTTGTTCTGACCCATTTGTCTGCCTTCTTTCCCAATTCTTGGGGAGAGGTCAGATCAGAGTCCACCAAGTACTGGTGCAACAAATCAGACACACAATTATTAAGAATATGCTCTCTCAGGATCAAGTTATACAGGCTGTCATAATTAGTAACTTTACTGCCATGTAACCACCCCTCCAAGGCCTTCACTGAATGGTCAATGAAATCAACCTAGTCTTGTGAAGACTCCTTTTTGGTCTCTCTGAACTTTATCCTGTATTGTTCAGTGGTTAAGCCATAACCGTCCAGGAGTGCATTCTTAAGAACTTGGAAATTATTGGCATCACTTTCTTTCACAGTAAGGAGCCTATCCCTACCTTTTCCACTAAATGATAGCCATAGGGTAGCAGCCCACTGCCTTTGAGGGACATCCTGTACAACACAGGCCCTCTCAAGTGCAGCAAACCACTTGTTAATGTCATCCCCCTCCTTATAAGGGGGAACTATCTTGTGCAGATTCCTGGAATCATGCTCTTTTACAGGATGACTATGGGGAATACTGCTGCTGCCACCATGGGTTTCAAAACCCAACTTCTGTCTTTCCTTCTCTAATTCAAAAGACTGTCTATCCAAATCCAGCTGTTGCTTTTTAAGCTTCAGTCTGGTTTGTTCCACCCTCAACTTATTGAGTTCCCTCTCTAACATTCTGTCATCAGGGTTGGTGGGAGGGACATTCCTAGAAACAGAGGTATGATGGGAATGAACAGAAGGAGACCTGTCCCTTACAGAAGCCACCCTAACAGCTTGGCTGACAGTGTAATGTGAGAGCACATCATCTGGATGAAGTGACTCCACCTCTGGACCAACTATGCTAGATTGTCTAGTAAGGGGCAGGCTAGGAAGTTTCTTTCCTAAATCTTTTCCTGGGGGAGTCCCTGAATCAGATTGGGAACTATTAGGTACTTTTTCACCAGATGAGGCACCTAGGGCCTTATCTTGTTCTCTAAGCATGTTAATTAACAGTTCCAAGGAAGGATTCTTCCCTACACTCAAACCTCTCTCTACACAGAGACTCCTTGCTCTTTTCCAGCTAAGGTTGTCATATGCCAGTTTGGACAGATCAACATTTTGGCCTGTGCCAGACATTTTTAGAGAGAGTTAAAGTGATAGAAAAAGAGAAAAAAGTTTTCAGAACTTTTTGGAAAGACAGAAAAAAACTTTTTAAACTTTTAAGAACTTTTTGAAAGTTTAGAAGTACTTTTCAGCACTTAGAAAACAGTGAAAAGAGGAAATGCAAAACTTTTTAGCTATGTGTACACAAACTGAACTTGTTTTGTATATTTTTCTCTTATGAAAAGTACAATGACAAGAGTGGTAAGTAGTCTCAAGCACTTATCCCACCACTGCACAACCAATGTAGGAGGCTGGACTGGCTTGTAGTGAGTACCAAGGGGTACTTGCACCTTGCACCAGGCCCAGTTATCCCTTATTAGTGTATAGGGTGTCTAGCAGCTTAGGCTGATAGATAATGGTAGCTTAGCAGAGCAGCTTAGGCTGAACTAGGAGACGTGTGAAGCTACTACAGTACCACAAGTGTCACTTGCACAATACCATAAGAAAACACAATACACAGTTATACTAAAAATAAAGGTACTTTATTTTTATGACAATATGTCACAGTATCTCAGAGTGTACCCTCAGAGTGAGGATAGCAAATATACACAAGTTATATGTACACAGTACTACAAATATGCAGTATAGTCTTAGAAAACAGTGCAAACAATGTATAGTTACAATAGGATGCAATGGAGACACATAGGGATAGGGGCAACACAAACCATATACTCCAAAAGTGGAATGTGAACCACGAATGGACCCCAAACCTATGTGACCTTGTAGAGGGTCGCTGGGACTATTAGAAAATAGTGAGAGTTAGAAAATTAGCCCTCCCCAAGACCCTGAAAAGTGAGTGCAAAGTGCACTAAAGTTCCCCAAGAGACAAAGAGTCGTAATAGAGGAATAATGCAGGAAAGACACAAACCAACAATGCAACAACTGTGGATTTCCAATCTAGGGTACCTGTGGAACAAGGGGACCAAGTCCAAAAGTCACAAGCAAGTCGGAGATGGGCAAATGCCCAGGAAATGCCAGCTGCGGGTGCAAAGAAGCTTCGACTGGACAGAAGAAGCAAAGGTTTCTGCAGGAACGAAAAGGGCTAGAGACTTTCCCTTTGGTGGACAGATCCCACTCGCCGTGGAGAGTCGTGCAGAAGTAATTTCCCGCCGAAAGGACGCCAACAAACCTTGCTAGCTGCAAATCGTGCGGTTGGCATTTTTGGACGCTGCTGGGGCCCAGGAGGGACCAGAAGGTCGCAAATTGGACCTGAAGAGAGAGAGGACGTCGAGCAAGACAAGGAGCCCTCACTAAAGCAGGTAGCACCCGGAGAAGTGCCAGAAACAGGCACTACGAGGATGTGTGAAACGGTGCTCACCGAAGTTGCACAAAGGAGTCCCACGTCGCCGGAGACCAACTTAGAAAGTCGTGCAATGCAGGTTAGAGTGCCGTGGACCCAGGCTTGGCTGTGCACAAAGGATTTCCGCCGGAAGTGCACAGGGGCCGGAGAAGTTGCAAAAGTCGCGGTTACCAACAATGCAGTCTGGAGTGGGGAGGCAAGGACTTACCTCCACCAAACTCAGACTGAAGAGTCACTGGACTGTGGCAGTCTCTTGGACAGAGTTGCTGGATTCAAGGGACCTCGCTCGTTGTGCTGAGAGGAGACCCAAGGGACCGGTAATGCAGCTTTTTGGTGCCTGCGGTTGCAGGGGGAAGATTCCGTCGACCCACGGGAGATTTCTTCGGAGCTTCTGGTGCAGAGAGGAGGCAGACTACCCCCACAGCATGCACAAGCAGGAAAACAGTCGAGAAGGCGGCAGGATCAGCGTTACAGAGTTGCAGTAGTCGTCCTTGCTACTATGTTGCAGGTTTGCAGGCTTCCAGCGCGGTCAGCAGTCGTTTCCTTATCAGAAGGTGAAGAGAGAGATGCAGAGGAACCCGGATGAGCTCTTGCATTCGTTATCTAAAGTTTCCCCAGAGACAGAGACCCTAAATAGCCAGAAAAGAGGGTTTGGCTACCTAGGAGAGAGGAGAAGCTACTAACACCTGAAGGAGCCTATCACAAGGAGTCTCTGACGTCACCTGGTGGCACTGGCCATTCAGAGCAGTCCAGTGTGCCAGCAGCACCTCTGTTTCCAAGATGGCAGAGGTCTGGAGCACACTGGAGGAGCTCTGGACACCTCCCAGGGGAGGTGCAGGTCAGGGGAGTGGTCACTCCCCTTTCCTTTGTCCAGTTTCGCGCCAGAGCAGGGGCTAAGGGGTCCCTGAACCAGTGTAGACTGGCTTATGCAGAATTGGGCACATCTGTGCCCAAGAAAGCATTTCCAGAGGCTGGGGGAGGCTACCCCTCCCCTGCCTTCACACCATTTTCCAAAGGGAGAGGGTGTAACACCCTCTCTCAGAGGAAGTCTTTTGTTCTGCCATCCTGGGACAAGCCTGGCCTGACCCCAGGAGGGCAGAAACCTGTCTGAGGGGTTGGCAGCAGCTGCAGTGAAACCCCGGGAAAGGCAGTTTGGCAGTACCAGGGTCTGTGCTACAGACCACTGGGATCATGGAATTGTCCCAATAATGCCAGGATGGCATAGAGGGGGCCATTTCATGATCTTAGACATGTTACATGTGTAGGAGGCTGGACTGGCTTGTAGTGAGTACCAAGGGGTACTTGCACCTTGCACCAGGCCCAGTTATCCCTTATTAGTGTATAGGGTGTCTAGCAGCTTAGGCTGATAGATAATGGTAGCTTAGCAGAGCAGCTTAGGCTGAACTAGGAGACGTGTGAAGCTACTACAGTACCACTTAGTGTCATATGCACAATATCATAAGAAAACACAATACACAGTTATACTAAAAATAAAGGTACTTTATTTTTATGACAATATGCCAAAGTATTTTAGAGTGTACCCTCAGTGAGAGGATAGGAAATATACACAAGATATATATACACAATAGCAAAAATATGCAGTATAGTCTTAGAAAACAGTGCAAACAATGTATAGTTACAATAGGATGCAATGGGGAAACATAGGGATAGGGGCAACACAAACCATATACTCCAGAAGTGGAATGCGAACCACGAATGGACCCCAAACCTATGTGACCTTGTAGAGGGTCGCTGGGACTATTAGAAAATAGTGAGAGTTAGCAAAATAACCCTCCCCAAGACCCTGAAAAGTGAGTGCAAAGTGCACCAAAGTTCCCCTAAGGACAAAATAGTCGTGTTAGAGGGAAAATGCAAGGAAAACACAAATCAGCAATGCAACAACGATGGATTCCTGACTGAGGGTACCTGTGGAACAAGGGGACCAAGTCCAAAAGTCACAAGCAACTCGGAGATGGGCAGATGCCCAAGAAATGCCAGCGGTTGGTGCAAAGAAGCTCTTAATAGGCTGAAGAACTGTGAATACTGCAGGAACGACAAGGGCTAGAGACTTCCCCTTTGGAGGATGGATCCCCCACGCCTTGGAGAGTCGTGCAGAAGTGTTTTCCCGCCGGATGGACGCCAACAAGCCTTGCTACACGCAAATCGTGCGTTTGGCGTTTTTGGACGCTGCTGGGACCCAGGAGGGACCAGGAGGTCGCAAATTGGACCTGCAGAGAGAGGGGACATCGAGCAAGACAAAGAGCCCTAACTGAAGCAGGTAGCACCCGGAGAAGTGCCAGAAACAGGCACTACGAGGATGCGTGAAATGGTGCTCGCTGAAGTTGCACAAAGGAGTCCCACGTCGCCGGAGACCAACTTAGAAAGTCGTGCAATGCAGGTTAGAGTGCCGTGTACCCAGGCTTGGCTGTGCACGAAGGATTTCCGCCGGAAGTGCACAGGGGCCGGAGTAGCTTGCAAAGTCGCGGTTCCCAGCAATGCAGCCCAGCGAGGTGAGGCAAGGACTTACCTCCACCAAACTTGGGCTGAAGAGTCACTGGACTGTGGGGGTCACTTGGACGGTGTCGCTGGATTCGAGGGACCTCGCTCGTCGTGCTGAGAGGAGACCCAAGGGACCGGTAATGCAGCTTTTTGGTGCCTGCGGTTGCAGGGGGAAGATTCCGTCGACCCACGGGAGATTTCTTCGGAGCTTCTGGTGCAGAGAGGAGGCAGGCTACCCCCACAGCATGCACAAGCAGGAAAACAGTCGAGAAGGCGGCAGGATCAGCGTTACAGAGTTGCAGTAGTCGTCTTTGTTACTATGTTGCAGGTTTGCAGGCTTCCAGCGCGGTCAGCGGTCGTTTCCTTATCAGAAGGTGAAGAGAGAGATGCAGAGGAACTCGGCTGAGCTCATGCATTCGTTATCTGAAGTTTCCCCAGAGACAGAGACCCTAAATAGCCAGAAAAGAGGGTTTGGCTACCTAGGAGAGAGGAAAGGCTACTAACACCTGAAGGAGCCTATCACAAGGAGTCTCTGACGTCACCTGGTGGCACTGGCCACTCAGAGCAGTCCAGTGTGCCAGCAGCACCTCTGTTTCCAAGATGGCAGAGGTCTGGAGCACACTGGAGGAGCTCTGGACACCTCCCAGGGGAGGTGCAGGTCAGGGGAGTGGTCACTCCCCTTTCCTTTGTCCAGTTTCGCGCCAGAGCAGGGGCTAAGGGGTCCCTGAACCGGTGTAGACTGGCTTATGCAGAATTGCGCACCTCTGTGCCCAACAAAGCATTTCCAGAGGCTGGGGGAGGATACTCCCCCCCTGCCTTCACACCATTTTCCAAAGGGAGAGGGTGTTACACCCTCTCTCAGAGGAAGTTCTTTGTTCTGCCATCCTGGGCCAGGCCTGGCTGGACCCCAGGAGGGCAGATGCCTGTCTGAGGGGTTGGCAGCAGCAGCAGCTGCAGTGAAACCCCAGGAAGGGCAGTTTGGCAGTACCAGGGTCTGTGCTACAGACCACTGGGATCATGGAATTGTACCAACAATGCCAGGATGGCATAGAGGGGGCAATTCCATGATCATAGACATGTTACATGGCCATATTCGGAGTTACCATGGTGAAGCTACATATAGGTAGTGACCTATATGTAGTGCACTCGTGTAATGGTGTCCCCGCACTCACAAAGTTCAGGGAATTGGCTCTGAACAATGTGGGGGCACCTTGGCTAGTGCCAGGGTGCCCTCAAACTAAGTAACTTTGCACCTAACCTTTACCAGGTAAAGGTTAGACATATAGGTGACTTATAAGTTACTTAAGTGCAGTGTAAAATGGCTGTGAAATAACGTGGACGTTATTTCACTCAGGCTGCAGTGGCAGGCCTGTGTAAGAATTGTCAGAGCTCCCTATGGGTGGCAAAAGAAATGCTGCAGCCCATAGGGATCTCCTGGAACCCCAATACCCTGCGTACCTCAGTACCATATACTAGGGAATTATAAGGGTGTTCCAGTAAGCCAATGTAAATTGGTGAAAATGGTCACTAGCCTGTCAGTGACAATTTGGAAGTAATGAGAGAGCATAACCACTGAGGTTCTGGTTAGCAGAGCCTCAGTGAGACAGTTAGGCACCACACAGGGAACATATACATGCACACCTATGAGCACTGGGGCCCTGTGTGACAGGGTCCCAGTGACACATACATATAGGCCACAAACTTATGAGCACTGGGGTCCTGACCAGCAGGATCCCAGTGACACATAACAAACATACTGAAAACATAGTGTTTTCACTATGAGCACTGAGGCCTGGCTATCAGGATCCCAGTGAGACAGTGAAAACAGTGACAAAACCCTGACATACACTCACAAACAGGCCAAAAGTGGGGGTAACAAGGCTAGAAAGAGGCTACCTTCTCACACAACCCCCCTCCCCCAAACGAAGGACAATAAGGCTAACCTTGGCCAGTTGAGACTTTATTGTCTAAGTGGTGATAAGTAGAGAGTAGCTCTGCAATAGACTGATTACTCCCTTTATCATCCACTATATGGTTACTTCCCTGTGGGGATGTAAACCACCCTGTTTGAAGTTTTTTAGCTAAGCAACAATGTGAAGATGTATTTTCAGAGTTTCAATCAGTAAGTTTTAGTTTAGAGCAGTGGGAATTGTCCACTGAACCTATTTGTAGTGATGGAAATGCCAGACAGGGATGCTGTCTCAGAAAAGCCATAGCTGGGCACAAACTTTGTCCATCTGGCTGGAAGAGAGAACAGGGATGCTGTTTCTCTTGAGTTGGAGCAGGGCAGGGATGCTGTCCTATGAGCTCCACACTAGGGCAGGGATGCTGTCCTAAGTGTTGTGAGGCAGTGCAGGGTTTCTGCACTAAAGTTTCTCTGGGAGGGTTGGAGGGATGCTCCATGTTAACTAAAATGGTGCTCTTTTTGTCACCAATGTTAGTTATCCCACAGAGAGGTACTTCTACCTCAGGGAGTCCAGCTATGCCAGCTGATGATTCCCTTGGAACAGGTGCCACCCCAGGAGAGGTTTCTCCCACCACAGGAATGGTATCCTGAATGGTAGGGTGGTTAGGGGATACTGTGATACCCTTTTTACCTGTTGATGGAGAGGGATCCTGAGTTTTCAGGCCTTCTCTCCTTTGCTTTTTCATTTCAGTAGAAATGAGAGGGAACAATTCCTCAGGGATGCCCAGCATGGCTGCATGGGCATAAAACTCTACATCAGCCAAACCTGAGGCCTCTAGGTCATTACCTAAGAGACAGTCTACAGGTAAGCTAGGTGATACCACCACCTGCTTAGGGCCAGTAACTCCACCCCAACTAAACTGAATTATAGCTAAGGGAAGAAACTTAGTGGAGTTATGGACATCAATAATCTTATACTGTTGTCCAATGATGTGTTGTTCAGGAGCCACAAGGTTTTCAGTCACCAAAGTGAAACTGGCACCTGTGTCCCTGTAGGCCAAGGCCTCAACACCATTTATTGCAACTGTCTGCCTGTACTTATCCATTGTAAGGGGACAAGCAGCCAGTGTGGCAGGGCCAATGCCACTAGGTGTGACAGAAACTGTCTTGGGACTGATTACATCAGTTTCCACTATGGACCCATAAGTGAACCCAACTACACCCTTTGCTTGACTGTTGCCAGCAGTCCCACCACTAGTACCACTACTGCTAGGGGCACTAGAGCTTGATGTATTAGTGGTGGTAGGCTCAGGGGGTTTACCTGGACAGGACTTATCCCCTGGCCTATGGCCTTTGTTTTTACACACAAAGCACCAAGGCTTTTTAATGTGTGCAGGTTGGGAAGAAGAGGAAGAATTTGTTTTATCCCCACCCTCTGAAGAGTGTTTAAGATTTGAAGTGGGATCTTTGGTTTTACCCTTATCCCCATGCTTATCTTGAGATTTTTCACCATCTTTCTTCTTATTGCCATCTTTGTCACCCCCTGTATGAACTTTTCTGTTCACCCTTGTTCTGACCCATTTGTCTGCCTTCTTTCCCAATTCTTGGGGAGAGGTCAGATCAGAGTCTACCAGGTACTGGTGCAACAAATCAGACACACAATTATTAAGTATATGCTCTCTCAGGATTGTGTTATACAGGCTTTCATAATCAGTAACTTTACTGCCATGTAACCACCCCTCCAAGGCCTTCACTGCCTGGTTAATGAAATCAACCCAGTCTTGTGAAGACTCCTTTTTGGTCTCTCTGAACTTTATCCTGTACTGTTCAGTGGTTAAGCCATAACCATCCAGGAGTGCATTCTTAAGAACTTGGAAATTATTGGCATCATTTTCTTTCACTGTAAGGAGCCTATCCCTACCTTTTCCACTAAATGATAGCCATAGGATAGCAGCCCACTGCTTTTGAGGGACATCCTGTACAGCACAGGCCCTCTCAAGTGCAGCAAACCACTTGTTAATGTCATCCCCCTCCTTGTAAGGGGGAACTATCTTGTGCAGATTCCTGGAATCATGCTCTTTTGCAGGATGACTATGGGGAATACTGCTGCTGCCACCATGGGTATCTAAACCCATCTTCTGTCTTTCCCTCTCTATTTCTAAAGACTGTCTATCCAAATCCAGCTGTTGCTTCTTGAGCTTCAGTCTGGTTTGCTCCACTCTCAATCTATTGAGCTCCCTTTCTAACAATCTGTCATCAGGGTGGGTGGGAGGGACATTTCTAGATACAGAGGTATGATGGGAATGAACAGAAGGAGACCTGTCCCTTACAGAGGGCACCCTTACAGCTTGGTTAACATTATAATGTGAGAGCACACCATGAGTATGGTGTGATTCAACCTCTGTACCAACTATGCTAGACTGTCTAGTAATGGGCAGGCTAAGAAGTTTCTTTCCTGAACCTTTTCCTGGGGGAGTCCCTGGATCAGATTGTGAACCATTAGCTGCTTTTTCACCAGATTGGGCACTTATGGCCTTATCCTGTACTCTAAGCATGTTAATTAACAGTTCTAAGGAAGGATTCTTCCCTACACTCAAACCTCTCTCTATGCAGAGACTCCTTGCTCCTTTCCAGCTAAGGTGATCATATGCAAGTTTGGACAGTTCAACATTTTGGCCTGTGCCAGACATTTTTAGAGAGAGTTAAAGTGATAGACAAAGAGAAAAAAGTTTTCAGAACTTTTTGGAAAGACAGAAAAAACTTTTTAAACTTTTAAGAACTTTTTGAAAGTTTAGAAGTACTTTTCAGCACTTAGAAAAGAGTGAAAAGAGGAAATGCAAAACTTTTTGGCTATGTGTATATACACTGACCTTGTTTTGTATATTTTTCTCTTATGAAAAGTACAATGACAAGAGTGGTAAGTAGTCTCAAGCACTTATCCCACCACTGCACAACCAATGTAGGAGGCTGGACTGGCATGTAGTGAGTACCAAGGGGTACTTGCACCTTGCACCAGGCCCAGTTATCCCTTATTAGTGTATAGGGTGTCTAGCAGCTTAGGCTGATAGATAATGGTAGCTTAGCAGAGCAGCTTAGGCTGAACTAGGAGACGTGTGAAGCTACTACAGTACCACTTAGTGTCATATGCACAATATCATAAGAAAACACAATACACAGTTATACTAAAAATAAAGGTACTTTATTTTTATGACAATATGCCAAAGTATTTTAGAGTGTACCCTCAGTGAGAGGATAGGAAATATACACAAGATATATATACACAATAGCAAAAATATGCAGTATAGTCTTAGAAAACAGTGCAAACAATGTATAGTTACAATAGGATGCAATGGGGAAACATAGGGATAGGGGCAACACAAACCATATACTCCAGAAGTGGAATGCGAACCACGAATGGACCCCAAACCTATGTGACCTTGTAGAGGGTCGCTGGGACTATTAGAAAATAGTGAGAGTTAGCAAAATAACCCTCCCCAAGACCCTGAAAAGTGAGTGCAAAGTGCACCAAAGTTCCCCTAAGGACAAAATAGTCGTGTTAGAGGGAAAATGCAAGGAAAACACAAATCAGCAATGCAACAACGATGGATTCCTGACTGAGGGTACCTGTGGAACAAGGGGACCAAGTCCAAAAGTCACAAGCAACTCGGAGATGGGCAGATGCCCAAGAAATGCCAGCGGTTGGTGCAAAGAAGCTCTTACTAGGCTGAAGAACTGTGAATACTGCAGGAACGACAAGGGCTAGAGACTTCCCCTTTGGAGGATGGATCCCCCACGCCTTGGAGAGTCGTGCAGAAGTATTTTCCCGCCGGATGGACGCCAACAAGCCTTGCTACATGCAAATCGTGCGTTTGGCGTTTTTGGACGCTGCTGGGGCCCAGGAGGGACCAGGATGTCGCAAATTGGACCTGCAGAGAGAGGGGACGTCGAGCAAGACAAAGAGCCCTCACTGAAGCAGGTAGCACCCGGAGAAGTGCCAGAAACAGGCACTATGAGGATGCGTGAAACGGTGCTCGCCGAAGTTGCACAAAGGAGTCCCACGTCGCCGGAGACCAACTTAGAAAGTCGTGCAATGCAGGTTAGAGTGCCGTGTACCCAGGCTTGGCTGTGCACGAAGGATTTCCACCGGAAGTGCACAGGGGCCGGAGTAGCTTGCAAAGTCGCGTTTCCCAGCAATGCAGCCCAGCGAGGTGAGGCAAGGACTTACCTCCACCAAACTTGGGCTGAAGAGTCACTGGACTGTGGGGGTCACTTGGACGGTGTCGCTGGATTCGAGGGACCTCGCTCATCGTGCTGAGAGGAGACCCAAGGGACCGGTAATGCAGCTTTTTGGTGCCTGCGGTTGCAGGGGGAAGATTCCGTCGACCCACGGGAGATTTCTTCGGAGCTTCTGGTGCAGAGAGGAGGCAGGCTACCCCCACAGCATGCACAAGCAGGAAAACAGTCGAGAAGGCGGCAGGATCAGCGTTACAGAGTTGCAGTAGTCGTCTTTGCTACTATGTTGCAGGTTTGCAGGCTTCCAGCGCGGTCAGCGGTTGTTTCCTTATCAGAAGGTGAAGAGAGAGATGCAGAGGAACTCGGCTGAGCTCATGCATTCGTTATCTGAAGTTTCCCCAGAGACAGAGACCCTAAATAGCCAGAAAAGAGGGTTTGGCTACCTAGGAGAGAGGAAAGGCTACTAACACCTGAAGGAGCCTATCACAAGGAGTCTCTGACGTCACCTGGTGGCACTGGCCACTCAGAGCAGTCCAGTGTGCCAGCAGCACCTCTGTTTCCAAGATGGCAGAGGTCTGGAGCACACTGGAGGAGCTCTGGACACCTCCCAGGGGAGGTGCAGGTCAGGGGAGTGGTCACTCCCCTTTCCTTTGTCCAGTTTCGCGCCAGAGCAGGGGCTAAGGGGTCCCTGAACCGGTGTAGACTGGCTTATGCAGAATTGGGCACCTCTGTGCCCAACAAAGCATTTCCAGAGGCTGGGGGAGGCTACTCCCCCCCTGCCTTCACACCATTTTCCAAAGGGAGAGTGTGTTACACCCTCTCTCAGAGGAAGTTCTTTGTTCTGCCATCCTGGGCCAGGCCTGGCTGGACCCCAGGAGGGCAGATGCCTGTCTGAGGGGTTGGCAGCAGCAGCAGCTGCAGTGAAACCCCAGGAAGGGCAGTTTGGCAGTACCAGGGTCTGTGCTACAGACCACTGGGATCATGGAATTGTACCAACAATGCCAGGATGGCATAGAGGGGGCAATTCCATGATCATAGACATGTTACATGGCCATATTCGGAGTTACCATGGTGAAGCTACATATAGGTAGTGACCTATATGTAGTGCACGCGTGTAATGGTGTCCCCGCACTCACAAAGTTCAGGGAATTGGCTCTGAACAATGTGGGGGCACCTTGGCTAGTGCCAGGGTGCCCTCACACTAAGTAACTTTGCACCTAACCTTTACCAGGTAAAGGTTAGACATATAGGTGACTTATAAGTTACTTAAGTGCAGTGTAAAATGGCTGTGAAATAACGTGGACGTTATTTCACTCAGGCTGCAGTGGCAGGCCTGTGTAAGAATTGTCAGAGCTCCCTATGGGTGGCAAAAGAAATGCTGCAGCCCATAGGGATCTCCTGGAACCCCAATACCCTGGGTACCTCAGTACCATATACTAGGGAATTATAAGGGTGTTCCAGTAAGCCAATGTAAATTGGTGAAAATGGTCACTAGCCTGTCAGTGACAATTTGGAAGTAATGAGAGAGCATAACCACTGAGGTTCTGGTTAGCAGAGCCTCAGTGAGACAGTTAGGCACCACACAGGGAACATATACATGCACACCTATGAGCACTGGGGCCCTGTGTGACAGGGTCCCAGTGACACATACATATAGGCCACAAACTTATGAGCACTGGGGTCCTGACCAGCAGGATCCCAGTGACACATAACAAACATACTGAAAACATAGTGTTTTCACTATGAGCACTGAGGCCTGGCTATCAGGATCCCAGTGAGACAGTGAAAACAGTGACAAAACCCTGACATACACTCACAAACAGGCCAAAAGTGGGGGTAACAAGGCTAGAAAGAGGCTACCTTCTCACAACATGGCCATATTCGGAGTTACCATTGTGAAGCTACATATAGGTAGTGACCTATATGTAGTGCACGCGTGTAATGGTGTCCCCGCACTCACAAAGTTCAGAGAATTGGCTCTGAACAATGTGGGGGCACCTTGGCTAGTGCCAGGGTGCCCTCACACTTAGTAACTTTGCACCTAACCTTTACCAGGTAAAGGTTAGACATATAGGTGACTTATAAGTTACTTAAGTGCAGTGTAAAATGGCTGTGAAATAACGTGGACGTTATTTCACTCAGGCTGCAGTGGCGGCCTGTGTAAGAATTGTCAGAGCTCCCTATGGGTGGCAAAAGAAATGCTGCAGCCCATAGGGATCTCCTGGAACCCCAATACCCTGGGTACCTCAGTACCATATACTAGGGAATTATAAGGGTGTTCCAGAAAGCCAATATAAATTGGTAAAATTGGTCACTAGCCTGTTAGTGACAATTTGAAAGAAATGAGAGAGCATAACCACTGAGGTTCTGATTAGCAGAGCCTCAGTGAGACAGTTAGTCACTACACAGGTAACACAGTCAGGCACACTTATGAGCACTGGGGCCCTGGAGAACAGGGTCCCAGTGACACATACAACTAAAACACCATATATACAGTGAAAAATGGGGGTAACATGCCAGGCAAGATGGTACTTTCCTACAGTGGATGGATCTCTTCTCTGGTTCTGGATTGGGCCTTATGCCCAGAGTGCTTCATCCTGCTAAGGACTGAGGTAGTGGATGGATCTCTCCACTGATTCTGGAGGGGGCATGGTGCCCAGAGTGCTTCATCCTGCTTGTGACGGACTCAGTAGCGTCAGTGCCCTTGGCGCTCATGGACTAGCGGTGCTTGTGGAGGCGGTGCCCAGTTCAGCGGTGCTTGTGGCGCTGGTGCCCTGTTCAGCGGTGCTTGTGGTGGCGATGCCCTGTTCAGCGGTGCTTGTGGCGGCGGTGCTCTGTTCAGCGGTGCTTGTGGCGGCGGTGTCCTTTGCAGTGACTCAGTTGCTGCCGGTCCTGTGTAGCCCAGCGGGCTGGTGCTGGCGGTCCTGTCTGGCCCAGCGGGGCTGGTCCTGCCGGTCCTGTCTGGCCAGCGGGGCTGGTGCTTGCGGTCCTCTCTGGCCCAGCGGGTCTGGTGCTGGTGGTCCTGTCTGGCCCAGCGGTGCTGGTGCTGGCGGTCCTCTCTGGCCTAGCGGGGCTGGTGCTGGCAGTCCTCTCTGGCCCAGCAGGCCTGGTGCTGGCGGTGGCCTCTTGGGCAGCAGGGCAGGTGCTGGTGGTGGCCTCTTGGGCAGCAGGTGCTGGCGGTGGCCTCTTGGGCAGCAGGGCAGGTGCTGGCGGTGGCCTCTTGGGCAGCGGGGATGATGGCGGTGGGCTCCTGGTCAGTGGGGATGATGGCGGTGTTCTCTGCCGTGCTGCTCTTCCCAGACCTGCTGACTTTCTTGTGGCCCTTCCACACCTTGGACGGTGTCGCAGCTGACTCCACACTCCCACCTGTACCTCTTGGAGCGGCTTTGGTGGCTGGAGTCTTCCCCCTCTCCCGCCAGGCACTGGCCAACTGTAGATGCTTCACAGGTGGGGGACTGTCCGTGCTGTGGCTCCGTGCCACACTGGCTGCCCTGGTGGCCGGTGCACTCCAGGTTCCGGTGACTACAGGCACCACTGGTCCCGGAGATGTTGTGGCTGAGGTGCTAGGTTGGGACCTGGAGAGTCGGGCCCTAGGAGGCAGACGGGGTGGGGGAGGTGTGGGAAAGAGATCAAGGTTGGACAGGAAAAGTTTTTTGGACACACTGGGAAGGGTAGCTGGAGGGGGTTTGGGACTGGAGGAAAAGGTTGAGGTTGTAGGAGGTGTTCGTTTGGTGACTTTGGGTGAAGGTGCATGCACTGGAGGCTGTCGTGAGGTGGATGGCTGTTGGGTGGGTGTGTGCCTGCGTTTGTGTATCTTGGGAGGTGGCATCACAGACACACTGGGAGAGGACACAGGGGAAGTGTGAATGGCAGTGGGGGTGGTGACTGCACGTGAGCGGGGTGTGGTGGCATGTGCGCTGTTGATGGCAGTAGTGGCTGTAGATGTAGTGCATGCAGGTGTGAGTGGAGACGAGACTGGTAGGGAGGAGGGAGATGAGGACGAGGGGGACACAGTGGAGGCAGTGGATGTTGGTGTGTCTGCATGTGTGTGATGCTTGCGTGAGTGCCTGTGGGATGTGTGGTGCTTATGTTTGCCTGAGCTTCCCTTGTGTGTTGACGTGTGTGCATGCTGGTCTGAAGGTGTGCTTGGGATAGGCTGAGGTACAGGGGATTCGGTCTGGGTGGAGGAAGTTGGAGGGGGGAGGCTAGACACAGGGACAATGGCTGCCATCAGTGCTGAGGCCAGAGTCTGAAAAGCTCGCTGAAGGGCCGCCTGACCAGAATGAATGGCCTCCAGGAATGCATTTGTTTCTTGCAACTGCCTTTCTACACCCTGGATGGCATTCAAAATGGTAGACTGTCCAACAGTGAGGGAACTGAGGAGGTCAATGGCCTCCTCACTGAGGGCAGCAGGGGTGACTGGTGCAGGGCCTGAGGTGCCTGGGGTGAAGGTGATGCCCATCTTCCTGGGTGAGCAGGCACGGGGCAAAGGCTGAGGGGCTGCTGGGAGGGCGGTGCTGGTAGGGGGGGGCGGCTGTACCTGTTGATGCGGGAGGCACAGATGTTGCCGCCACCACAAGGGAGCTCCCACCAGAGGACAAGTCTATGTCACTGGTGTCAGCGCCTGTCCCCGCAGTGGAGCTTCCCTCGCCCTCCGTCCCACTGGCGTACTCCGAGTCCGTTGTCTCGTCCTCCAGGGCCATGTGAGATGCAGCGCCCTCCTGCTCCGTTGCCACTGCTCCACCGCCTGATGATCCTAATGCACACAAGAACAGGGAGACCACAAAAAGGGGGGACGACAGAAGAAAGACATGTTGAGCGCATGCATTCCCGCTACTGTTGCCTGACACGACAGACACAGAAGCCCCCTGCACTAACCCACGCATTTGGCCTCCACTTTTCAATCCCTGGGACATGGCCTACAAGGCTCTGGACGACATCTGCACACATGGATGACACAGGAGCATGACTAGGTGTACTTGGCAGGTGGGGTGGGGTGCCAAAGGCTCTGCCAGCACAAGGGGACCTTGCCTCCTAAACTCGCCCTGGCCTGGGGAAACCCACAGCCCACCTCCCCCACCCAGACACCTCCACTGCGCGCAAAATCAGCAGAATGAGAGTGTACTCACCCCCTTGTGGCTGCTGTGATGCCCCCAAGCGCCCATCCAACTCCGGGTACGCCACCGCCAGGATTCTGAACATCAGGGGTGTCATGGTGCGACGGGCACCCCTCCCACGTTGGGAGGCCATCCCCAGCTGGGCCCCCGCCGTCTTCTTGCTCCAGCGGCGAATATCCTCCCATCTTTTACAGCAGTGGGTGCTCCGTCTGTGGTAGACTCCCAGAGTCTGGACGTCCTTTGCGATGGCACGCCAAATATCTTTTTTCTGGTGGGCGCTGACCTACATGAATTGTACAGGGGGAAAATAAAAGTTATTGCCAAATGCACCGTCACAGTCAATGACCCCCATCCCTACCCTTGCCATGATGCACATGCAGTCACCGTTGTTTCAAGCACTCCTCAATCTCCCCCCCCATCTTTCATCCACCCCACTCCACACAGGCAGAGCCCATACAGCATGCTCCAGTGTATTTACCTCTTTGTCTGGAGGACCGCAGAGTAGCGTGTACTGGGGGAGGACCCCATCCACGTGTTTCTCCAACTCCTCCGATGTGAAGGCAGCGGCCCTTTCCCCAGTCACATGAGCCATTGTCTGTTCCAGACCGAGGTCACAGCAGCACTTCGGGTGTAGGTCCTCTCCTGTCGAAGATCAGGTATCGAGTGATTGAACAGATAGAAAATGGCGGTCACGTCTGCAGCGGTGTGTACCGTCACAGACGGCATACATCGTCATTGGCTCCTGGAACCCATAGAGTCCAATGTTAACCAATGCAGCATTGCGCTGAGGTCTTTGACCGTCTACCGCGACAGTGGACAACGCCAGCGCAGTTACCTCACATTCCATTGTCCCACTTTACAGGTCAGGCAGCCGCCATTTCAGGTGCCCATATGGCTTAATTTGTAACTGCGTCACACATACCTAGGCCTAGCCTCAACACACATACAGGCCAAATATCGGATTATGATTCGTGTTCTCTGTAAGCTGTGTTTACGTAGCTCTGAGTTGTTTGACTCTGTGCTCGCTGTTGTCCTTCATAGGCAATGTCTGCTAGGACATGTGAGGAGATGGCGGCATCCTCCGGTGTACAGACCGCTGGTGGACCTCTCAACAATGGAGGAAAGACATGTGATCATCACCTACAGGCTTGACAGTGCCACAATCCAAGAACTGTGTGCCCAGCTGGAGCCAGACCTGATGTCAGATATCCGCCATCCCACAGGAATCCCCCCTCAAGTGCAGGTGCTGTCAGTACTCCATTTCCTTGCAAGTGGGTAATTTCAAAGAACAGTGGCCATAGCATCAGGGATGCCCCAGCCTATGTTTTCCAACATGTTGTCCAGAGTGTTGTCTGCCCTGCTGAAACACGCGCAGAGCTACATCGTTTTCCCTCAGTTGGAGGATTTGCCTACAGTGAAAGGAGACTTCTATGCCCTGGGATATATCCCCAACATCATAGGTGCCATTGATGGGATACGTGGCTTTGGTCCCCCCGCAGGAGTGAACAGGTGTACAGAAACCGGAAGAGTTATCATTCCATGAATGTGCAGATGGTGTGTTTGACAGGCCAGTACATCTCCCATGTGAATGCCAAGTTCCCTGGCTCAGTGCATGATGCTTACATCCTGCGGAATAGCAGCATCCCTTATGTGATGGGTCAACTCCAGAGGCACTGTGGGTGGCTATTAGGTGAGCACCTGGAAGGAAGTCAGTGGGAATGGTTGTCTGGGTCTGGGGATATCCCTCCAGGTTAGTGTGTGTCTAACAGTTGTCCCTCGCCATTTGCAGGTGACTCTGGTTACCCCAACCTGTCATGGCTACTGACCCCAGTGAGGAATCCCAGGACAAGGGCAGAGGAACGCTACAATGAGGCCCATGGGTGAACTTGGAGGATTATAGAGCGGACCTTCGGCTTCCTGAAGGCCAGGTTCAGGTGCCTCCATATGACAGGTGGATCCCTATTCTACTCACCAAAGAAGGTGTGCCAGTTCATTGTAGCCTGCTGTATGCTTCACAACTTAGCTTTGCAACGACAGGTGCCTTTTCTGTAGGAGGATGGTCCAGATGGCGGTGTTGTTGCAGCTGTGGAGCCTGTGGACAGTGAAGACGAGGAAGTAGAAGAAGAGGACATGGACAACCGGAACTCGGTGATCCTGGAATATTTCCAGTGAGACACAGGTAAGAATACAAACCTGCCTACTAGATGTACTTAAACACTACTACCTCTCTACTGTCTGTCGTTTTCACACAGTGTATGGTTACTAAGTTGTCACTTTCCCTTACAATTTCACAGATGTGGGTCCCACTGTGTGACATCTGTTTTGATTCCTCATGGACTAGAGCTGTGTGACATAGGTATGTTGACATTACAATTGAAAGAGCATTTTGCCACAGTAATTGCTAATACACTATTCCGAAATCACAGACTGACTCCAGATTGTTTTGTGCTTCAAGGGTGTTTATTTAAGTGCTCAATATTGGAGGGGGTTGCAAAACGGTGAGGGTTGATGGTAGAGTAATATCCATGGCAGAGTCCAGTCTATTAGTCTCACAGGTGCATAGCCCAAATGGGCATAGGAAGTGGAGCTGGGGCAGTTTAAGGATGGACAGGGTGACAAAGAGGGACTGAAGGATGACATTCAGGGTGGTCTCATTTCTTGGCGGGGGTCTTGGCATCGTTCTCTATCTTTGTCCTGGATCTCAGGGACCATTTGCGGGGTGGTTCTCCTTCTGCAGGGGGTGGGGTGCTGGTGTGGTGGTCCTGTGGCGGTGCCTCCTGTCCACTAGCGCCGGCGGAGGTGGTGGGCAGTTCATCGTCCACGCTAGTGTAAGGGGCCCCTTGTTGTGCCACAGTGTCCCTCCTGGTGTTGAGTACTTCCTTCAGCACCCCTACGATGGTGCCCAGGGTGGAATTGATAGCTCTGAGTTCCTCCCTAAACTCCAAATACTGTTCCTCCTGCAGCCACTGGGTCTCCTGAAACTTGGCCAGTACCGTTGCCATCTTCTCCTGGGAGTGGTGGTAGGCTCCCATGATGGAGGAGAGGGCCTCGTGGAGAGTGGGTTCCCTGGGCCTGTCCTCCCCCTGTCACACAGCAGCCCTCCCAGTTCCCCTGTGTTCCTGGGCCTCCGTCCCCTGGACCGTGTGCCCACTACCACTGCCCCCAGGTCCCTGTTGTTGCTGGGGTGGTGGGCTAGCCTGGGTTCCCTGTAGTGGTAGACACACTGCTGATTGACGTGTCCTGGGGACAGAGGTATGGGCCCGCTGGGTGGGTGCTGTGCTGGTGTTTCCAGATGGGGGAAACTCTGTGGTGGCCTGTGACTGTGTCAGGGAAACCGACTGTCCAGAGGTCCCCGATGGGCCGGGCTGGTCATCTAGAGCCAGTTGGACAGAGCTGCTGTCATCACTGTGGGCCTCTTCTGTTGGTGGTGTGGACATGTGTGGACCCTCCTGTCCGGTGACGTTGGGTAGGGGTCCTGCAGGGGTATAAAAGGATGTTTATTACATCTGTGTGTGCCATGGTGTGAAACGGGTGGGTGTCTGTGTACCCCAGTGCTTGCATGCCTGTGTAGGACCTTGTGTGATGTTGGTTTAGGGGGTTGTATGGGTATGTGCAGTGGGCATGCTTTGGTGATGGGTGTCCATGCTTTGTTGTTGCATGCAGGGCTTGGTGCTGGGATGTGTGGGTTGTGATAGTGGGACATTTGTGAGGAGTAAGAGTGATGGGGGTGAGGGTGGGGGTATGGGATGGCATGCAGGAAGGGTGGGGGATGTAATAGTTAAGATTTGCCTTACCAGAGTCCATTCCTCCATCTACTCCTGTGAGGCCCTCAGGATGCAGAATCGCCAAGACCTGCTCCTCCCAAGTTGTTAGTTGTGGGGGAGGAGGTGGGGGTCCGCCGCCAGTCCGCTGAACCGCAAGGTGGTGTCGCACCTTCCCCCGTGGGTCGTTCCACCTTTTCCTGATGTCATCCAGATTTCTTTGGTGCTGTCCCACTGCGTTGACCCTGTCCATGATTCTGCACCATAGCTCTATCTTCCTAGCAATGAAGGTGTGCTGCACCGGTGATCCGAATAGCTGTGGCTCTACCCGGACGATTTCCTCCACCATGACCCTGAGCTCCTCCTCAGAGAACCTGGGGTGTCTTTGCCGTGCCATGGGGTGGTGTGGGTGATGTGTGGGGTGGTGTGTGTAGTGATAGGTGGGGTGATATTTAGTGGTGTGTTGTGTGAGATGCGTGGAAGTTCTGTGGGTGATGGTATTGTGTGTCTGTGGATGCTTGGTAGTTGTTTGTGGTGTATCTTTCTGGCCTTCATTCGGGACTTTGGTCGTAGGGGTTTGTGGGTGATGTGGGTGTGTGTTTTATATTGTATTGGGTGTGGGAGTGGTTTGTGTATGTGTATCAGGTGTGTGTGTTTCAAATTGTCCAATGTGGTAGTGTTTTGTAAAAGTGTGTGTATTTTGAGCGCAGCGGTGTGTACCGCCAATGGAACACCGCGGTTTAAAGACCGCCGCGTGGATTCGTGTGTCGTGATACTGTGGGCTTATTTCTGTTGGCGTGACAGTGGAGGTTTTGTTTTCGCCAGTTTATCACTGACCTTTGGTGTGGCGGACTTGTGTGGGTGTATGAATTTTGGCGGATTCCTTGCTGTGGGTCATAATAGCTGTGGCGGAATTCCGCGGCCGTGGCGGTATGTTGGCGGTCTTCTGCACGGCGGTAAGCGGCTTTTACTGCCAATGTTGTAATGAGGGCCTACATGTAGAGCCATCCAGGTCCTGATGGTTCAAGTCTTTGAGGTCCCTGAGACTTGGGAACAGGAGGCAAGGCACAAGCCCTTGAAGATCACTTGTGGTGGGAAGGAAGAGTCCTTCCAGCAGAATAAGGAAGCAGCAGGCAGCAGGACAACAATCAGAACATCAGCCTTCCAGAAAAGCAGCCTAGTTGAGTCCTTTGAGCAGCTGAGCAGTCCTTCTGACATAGTCTGGCTGTGGTTTCCAGAAGTATCTAATTTTAGGGGGTCACAGACCCAGTACTTACACTCAAATGTCCCTTTGAAGTGGGGGAGACTTTAAAGAGTGGTTTTGAAGTGCACCAGTTCTCTTTCAGCCCAGTCCTGCCTGCCAGGAGATCTGTGAGGAAGTTATCAGCTCAAGCCACTACTCTTTGAAGTATAAGTTTAGTTTTAGTTTACAGGATTTATGAAGCACATGGCTACCCGGAGGCCTCGCAGCACTGATAGAGAGTCACTGGACATGAAGAACAGAACTAGACAGGGAACAATACAGTTTTCAGTTTTCTACGGAAGGAAAGTTCTGACATGTCATTTCGGCGTTCCAAGGGGGCGGAATTCCAAATCTTAACTGCTCTAAAGGCAAAGGGTCTACTCACCCCATCTAAGTGTCTTAGCACAAAAGGCATTGATTAAAAAAGCTGAAGAGGATCTAAGTGTTCTCTGGGGGTTATAAGGATTGATCATTCGTCCGAAGAAAGACTGGACCTTTTTTTCGGAGGGCTCGGTGATTAAAACACATAGCTTTAAAAATAATGCATTGTTCAACAGGAAGCCAATGGAGAGAAGCCAAAGCTGGAATGGCATATGAATGTCAGGGGGTATCTGTAAGTAGGCGAGCCGCAGCGTTCTGCACCACTTGAAGTCTCTTTAGGACTTGCAAGGGAGAACTCAGGAACAATATGTTCCCATAGTCAAGGCCTGAGAGTATCAAAGCCTGAGTAAGGAGTCTTTTGGCTGAGAATGGAAGTAGCTTAAAGATTTTCCTGAGGGCTCTTAGAAAACCGAAACAAGTAGCAGCCAATTTCTTAGAATGGCATTCCATTGTAAGGTGAGGGTCTAACCAAAAGCCCAAACATTTTATGGTTTCTTTTGGCAGAGTGGGAGCCCCTCCATCCTTTCTGCTCAGGAACACAGATCAGTAGGCAGATGAATGCAGATGTAGTTGAGTGTCCTGTGTTTATGGCCGTTGGATGAAATGCACAAGGGGATCTGTCACCCAGCACAGACCAGACGTGGATGGGAGACATGTTGTAAGATACAGAGAGCAGCAAAAGCAGAGAAATGCCAACTTTATAAAAGTGGCATTTCTAAAATAGTAATGTTAAATCGAACTTTACCAGTAAGCAGGATTTCTTTATACCATTCCAACCATACCAAACATAACAATGCCACTCTTTTCAGATCATATATGACCTCTTAATTCCCTGTGCTAGCCTAAGAGAGGAGCAGACTTCACAATAGTGACAAATGACTTTGAGAGTTTTTCACTACCAGGACATTTAAAACTTACAAGTCCATGACCTTCCTTTTAGATACATTGCACCCTGCCCACTGCATCACACAGGGCCTGCCATAGGGATGACATATGAAATAAAAGAGGAATTTAGGGCTTGGCACAGGTTCATAAATGCCACGTTGAGCTGGCAGTAAAACTGCACACACAGGCCTTGCAATGACAGGCCTGAGACATGGTTAAGAGGCTACTTTGGTAGGTAGCACAATTAGTGCTGCAGGCCCACTAGTAGCATTTAATGTACAGGCCCTGGGCATACATAGGCACATATTTATACTTTTTTTGAGCCACATTTCCGTCATTATTTAACGCAAAAGTGGTGCAAACTTTCCAAATAAATTTGTATTTTGTAAGTTTGATCCATTTTTGCATCAAGAAATGAAGCAAATGCTGCACAAAAAAGTATAAATATGGGCCATAGTGCTCTTAACTATGGGCTTGTAGGTAAACTAAATATGGCAATTGGGTAGGAGCCAAGGTTACCATGTTTAGAGGAGAGAGCATAAGCACTTTACCAATAGTCAGCAGTGGGAAAGTCCTAAAGCCAGCAAAAATGTGATCAGAAAAAAAGAAAATTAGGAGGAATGAAGCCAAAAAGTTGGCTGTCAGATCTAAAATATTTATTGTATGTTAATGTTTTTTTTTTTAATAAAAGTATTTAAAATCACAATGTAGAGTGTCATTGATTGGAGTGTTGTAAAGATGAGTGTAGCCCAATACAGTGAAGGAGAGTGTCATAGGGTCTAGGGACAAAGAGCAAAGTATTCTAGAGTGGAATAGAGTGGAGTGGAGCTGAGTGGAGTGGTGTGTCGTATTGTGGAGTGGAAGATCATGGAATGGAGCGGCATGTTGTACAGTGGTGAGTCATTGAATGGAGTGTCATGAAATGGAGTGGAGTGCCATCAAGTTTAGTGTCAAAGAGTGGCACAGAGTGTAGCAGAGTTTTGTAGAGTGCAAAGGCATGAAGTGGAGTTTGGTTGATTAGAGTGTCATGTAGTTTAGTGTTGTGAGTGTAGTGTCATGCAGTAGAGTGACAGAGTCTTGTACAATGTAGTGTTGTACAATGAAGTATCATTATTTGTAAGCATAAAGTATATGGTAGAGGGGAAAGTTAAAGACAGTATTGCCTGGTTAGTGAGCTGAAAAGAGTGTGTTACGAGGTCTGCTATTTATAATAATTTGACGGTGGTGTATAATTGGTGGCACCATTGCACTCTATGCCACTCCACTCATTGCCACTCAACTGTACGCTATTCCACTTTTCGCCACTCCACTCTACGCAACTCTACTGTATGTCACTCCACTCTACACTATTTTACTCTACACCATTCCACTCTATGCCAATTCATTCTATGCCTCTTCACTCTACAGCACCCCACTGTATGCTATTCCACTCTACACCACCCCACTCAACTCTACACAACTCCACGTATGCCACTCAACTGTACACTATCCTATTTTATGCCACACCACTCTGTGCAAATCTACTCAATACCACTCTACTCTACGCCACTTCATTCTAGGCCATTCCACTATATACCACTCAACTCAATGCCACTCCACTCTAAGTAACTGCACTTTAGGCAACTCAACTCCACACAATTCCACTTTATGCCACTCCACTCATCACTACTCCACTCTAATCTATTCCACCCTTCACCACTCCACTCTATGCAACTCTACTGTATGCCACTCCACTCTTCACTATTCCATTCTACACCAATCCATTCTATGCCACTTCACCCTATGCCACTCCACTCTACGCCACTCATCTCTATGCCACTCAACTCTATACCACTCCACCCTATTCCATTCCACTCTCACACCCCAATTCACAGCACTCTATTTAATGCCACTACACTCTGTGCCATTCCACTCTATGCTACTCCACTCTATGCACTTCTACTGTATGTCACTCAACTATACTCCACTCTACACCACTCCTCCCTATGCTATTCCGTACTATGCCACTCTACTCTGTGCCACTCCAATCTACCCTATTCTACTCTATGCCACTTCACTCTATGCCACTCAACTCCATGCCAGTCCACGCTATACCTCTCACCTCTATGACACTCTTCCCTACCCTACACCACTCCACTCTACACCACTCCTCCCTATGCTATTCCGTACTATGCCACTCTACTCTATGCCACTCCAATCTACCCTATTCTACTCTATGCCACTACACTCTATGCCACTCAACTCCATGCCAGTCCACTCTATACCTCTCACCTCTATGACACTCTACCCTACCCTACACCACTCCACACTATCCCGCTGTATGCCACTCCGCTCCACACCACTCTGCTCTGTGCTATTCCACTCTACACCACTCTACTCCACACTACTCAACTCTACGCTGGTCCACTCTGCAACATGCCACCCTATGCCAATTTATTCAACACCACTCTACTCTACGCCACTACACAAATCCTCTCTACGCTATTTCACTCTATGCCACTCTACTCTACACCACTCACTCTATGACACTCCACTGTATGCTACTCTAATCTACACTACTCCACTCTATGACACTCCACCCTATCCCACTCCACTCAATCCTACTCTACTCTACACCAATATACTCACTGGCACTCAGTTCTATGCTATTCCACTCCTCGTCACTCCATTTTCTGCCATTCCTCTCTATGCCTCTCCACTCTGTTTGACTCTACTGTACACCACTTCAACACCACCCTATTTGACTCCATGCCAGTCCAAACAACCCAATGCTATTATATGCCACTCCACTCTATGCCATTTTACACCACTCGACTCTTTGTAATTCCACACTTCATTACTGAATTGTATGCCACTCTACACCAATTCACTATTCACTCTATGCTATTCCCACTACACCACTCCACTGTGCACCACTCATCTATATGCTATTACACTCTATGCCACTCTACACTGTTGCTTGACTGCAGAATTACCTTAAATAAATTAAAGACAAGAGGCATTTGGCAAAGCAGGAACAGTATGTTTAATTAAATGCTGTGTCCAGGAGAGCACATTACTGAGTCAGGGTCTGATGACTGCCTCTCAATGTTACAGAGTTTTGAGCATATTTTCATACATTGTCTTGAGGTGCAATAAAACGATTGAATACATTCCTTGAAAAGAGGAATTCGGGCCTAGTCACAAAACCATAAATCTGACCATTTGATAAAGTGTGCAGGTGGGTCTTGTCCTTGCGTGGACATAGTGTGGACCATTAGGTAACATTTCCAGATGTCCAGCATGGGGAGTGCATGATCACTGCGTGTAGTATGCGTGGTCTGTTCTGACTGGCTGTGTGTTCCTAACCTAATATGGCATCTAACTTTATGTTGTTTTGGGGAAGCATACTACTCCCTCCAAATGTGTTTTATTGAGGGCCATTTGCCTAGGACCTTTGTGCTGTTGCTTACCGTCTGGGGAATTGATCTGGGTCTTTCCTGTTTTGAGTGTTTGTCTACAGGCAACTTGTTACCCCACCTGTGATCTGTCAATCAGTTGCTTCAGGCCTGGGTCGCAGGGCCTGCCTGACCTCATACTTCTGGCTCAGGGATGATGGTGCGGTCATTTCGGGTGGAATCGACAATAGCAAAGTGTAGGAGGCTGGACTGGCTTGTAGTGAGTACCAAGGGGTACTTACAGCTTGCACCAGGCCCAGGTATCCCTTATTAGTGTATAGGGTGTCTACCAGCTTAGGCTGATAGATAATGGTAGCTTAGCAGAGCAGCTTAGGCTGAACTAGGAGACGTGTGAAGCTACTACAGTACCACAAGTGTCACTTGCACAATACCATAAGAAAACACAATACACAGTTATACTAACAATAAAGGTACTTTATTTTTATGACAATATGTCACAGTATCTCAGAGTGTACCCTCAGAGTGAGGATAGCAAATATACACAAGTTATATGTACACAATACTAAAAATATGCAGTATAGTCTTAGAAAACAGTGCAAACAATGTATAGTTACAATAGGATGCAATGGAGACACATAGGGATAGGGGCAACACAAACCATATACTCCAAAAGTGGAATGCGAACCACAAATGGACCCCAAACCTATGTGACCTTGTAGAGGGTCGCTGGGACTATTAGAAAATAGTGAGAGTTAGAAAACTAGCCCTCCCCAAGACCCTGAAAAGTGAGTGCAAAGTGCACTGAAGTTCCCCAAGAGACAAAGAAGTCGTAATAGAGGAATAATGCAGGAAAGACACAAACCAACAATGCAACAACTGTGGATTTCCAATCTAGGGTACCTGTGGAACAAGGGGACCAAGTCCAAAAGTCACAAGCAAGTCGGAGATGGGCAAATGCCCAGGAAATGCCAGCTGCGGGTGCAAAGAAGCTTCGACTGGACAGAAGAAGCAAAGGTTTCTGCAGGAACGAAAAGGGCTAGAGACTTCCCCTTCGGTGGACGGATCCCGCTCGCCTTGGAAAGTCGTACAGAAGTATGTTCCCGCCGAAAGGATGCCAACAAGCCTTGCTAGCTGCAAATCGGGCGGGTGGCAGTTTTAGACGCTGCTGGGTCCAGGAGGGACCAGGAGATCGCAAATTGGACCTGGAGAGAGAGGGGACGTCGAGCAAGAAAAGAAGCCCTCTCTGAAGCAGGTAGCATCTGGAGAAATGCCAGAAACAGGCACTACAAGGATGTGTGAAACGGTGCTTGCCGAAGTTGCACAAAGGAGTCCCACGTCGCCGGAGACCAACTTAGAAAGTCGTGCAATGCAGGTTAGAGTGCCGTGGACCCAGGCTTGGCTGTGCACAAAGGATTTCCACCGGAAGTGCACAGGGGCCGGAGAAGTTGCAAAAGTCGCGGTTACCAACAATGCAGTCTGGAGTGGGGAGGCAAGGACTTACCTCCACCAAACTTGGACTCAAGAGTCACTGGACTGTGGCAGTCTCTTGGACAGAGTTGCTGGATTCAAGGGACCTCGCTCATCATGCTGAGAGGAGACCCAAGGGACCGGTAATGCAGCTTTTTGGTGCCTGCGGTTGCAGGGGGAAGATTCCGTCGACCCACGGGAGATTTCTTCGGAGCTTCTGGTGCAGAGAGGAGGCAGACTATCCCCACAGCATGCACAAGCAAGAAAACAGTCGAGAAGGCGGCAGGATCAGCGTTACAGAGTTGCAGTAGTCGTCTTTGCTACTATGTTGCAGGTTTGCAGGCTTCCAGCGCGGTCAGCAGTCGATTCCTTATCAGAAGGTGAAGAGAGAGATGCAGAGGAACTCAGATGAGCTCTTGCATTCGTTATCTAAAGTTTCCCCAGAGACAGAGACCCTAAATAGCCAGAAAAGAAGGTTTGGCTACCTAGGAGAGAGGAGAGGCTACTAACACCTGAAGGAGCCTATCACAAGGAGTCTCTGACGTCACCTGGTGGCACTGGCCACTCAGAGCAGTCCAGTGTGCCAGCAGCACCTCTGTTTCCAAGATGGCAGAGGTCTGGAGCACACTGGAGGAGCTCTGGACACCTCCCAGGGGAGGTGCAGGTCAGGGGAGTGGTCACTCCCCTTTCCTTTGTCCAGTTTCGCCCCAGAGCAGGGGCTAAGGGGTCCCTGAACCGGTGTAGACTGGCTTATGCAGAATTGGGCACATCTGTGCCCAAGAAAGCATTTCCAGAGGCTGGGGGAGGCTACTCCTCCCCTGCGTTCACACCATTTTCCAAAGGGAGAGGGTGTAACACCCTCTCTCAGAGGAAGTCCTTTGTTCTGCCATCCTGGGACAAGCCTGGCTTGACCACAGGAGGGCAGAAACCTGTCTGAGGGGTTGGCAGCAGCAGCAGCTGCAGTGAAACCCCAGGAAAGGCAGTTTGGCAGTACCAGAGTCTGTGCTACAGACCACTGGGATCATGAAATTGTCCCAATAATGCCAGGATGGCATAGAGGGGGCCATTCCATGATCTTAGACATGTTACATGGCCATATTCGGAGTTACCATTGTGAAGCTACATATAGGTAGTGACCTATATGTAGTGCACGCGTGTAATGGTGTCCCCGCACTCACAAAGTTCAGGGAATTGGCTCTGAACAATGTGGGGGCACCTTGGCTAGTGCCAGGGTGCCCTCACACTTAGTAACTGTGCACCTAACCTTTACCAGGTAAAGGTTAGACATATAGGTGACTTATAAGTTACTTAAGTGCAGTGTAAAATGGCTGTGAAATAACGTGGACGTTATTTCACTCAGGCTGCAGTGGCAGGCCTGTGTAAGAATTGTCAGAGCTCCCTATGGGTGGCAAAAGAAATGCTGCAGCCCATAGGGATCTCCTGGAACCCCAATACCCTGGGTACCTCAGTACCATATACTAGGGAATTATAAGGGTGTTCCAGAAAGCCAATGTAAATTGGTAAAATTGGTCACTAGCCTGTTAGTGACAATTTGAAAGAAATGAGAGAGCATAACCACTGAGGTTCTGATTAGCAGAGCCTCAGTGAGACAGTTAGTCACTACACAGGTAACACAGTCAGGCACACTTATGAGCACTGGGGCCCTGGAGAACAGGGTCCCAGTGACACATACAACTAAAACAACATATATACAGTGAAAAATGGGGGTAACATGCCAGGCAAGATGGTACTTTCCTACACAACCCCCCCCCAAACGAAGGACAATAAGACTAGCCATTACCTGATGAGTCTTCATTGTCTAAGTGGAAATATCTGGAGAGTCCATCTGCATTGGAGTGGCTACTCCCAGGTATATGTTCCACTGTATAGTCCATTCCCTGTAGGGATATGGACCACCTCAACAATTTAGGATTTTCACCTTTCATTTGTTTTAGCCAAAGTAGAGGTTTGTGGTCTGTCTGAACAATGAAGTGAGTGCCAAACAGGTATGGCCTCAACTTCTTCAGTGCCCAGACCACAGCAAAGGCCTCCCTCTCTATGGCAGACCCACGCTTTTCTCTAGGGGTCAACCTCCTACTAATAAAAGCAACAGGTTGATCCTGGCCCTCCGAATTGAGTTGTGATAGGACTGCCCCTACTCCTAATTCAGATGCATCAGTTTGGACATAGAATTTTTTAGAGTAACAAGGGCTTTTCAGGACAGGTGCAGAGCACAAAGCTTTCTGACAGTTTGCTGTCCATAATACCTTTTTAGGCATCTTTTTTGAAGTGAGGTCATTAAGAGGGGCTGCAATGGAGCCATAGTTCTTAATGAACCTCCTGTAATACCCAGTGAGGCCTAGGAAGGCTCTCACCTGAGTCTGTGTGGTAGGGGGAACCCAATCAACAATTGTTTGGATTTTCCCCTGTAGTGGTGCAATCTGTTCCCCACCAACAAGGTGTCCCAGATAAACCACCTTACCCTGCCCTATCTGGCACTTTGAAGCCTTGATAGTGAGGCCTGCCTTTTGCAGGGCCTCCAAAACTTTCCATAGGTGGACCAGGTGATCATCCCAGCTGGAGCTAAAGACAGCTATATCGTCCAGATATGCTGCACTGAAAGCTTCCAGCCCTTGCAGGACTGTGTTCACCAACCTCTGAAAAGTGGCTGGTGCATTCTTCAAACCAAAAGGCATTACAGTAAACTGGTAATGTCCTCCAATGGTCGAAAATGCAGTCTTAGGTTTAGCATCTTCTGACAATTTGATCTGCCAATACCCTGCAGTCAAATCAAAAGTGCTTAGATACTTGGCAGATGCCAGTGTATCTATGAGCTCATCTGCCCTGGGTATAGGGTGAGCATCAGTTTTGGTTACAAGGTTGAGACCTCTATAGTCGACACAAAACCGCATTTCCTTCTTTCCATCTTTGGAATGGGGTTTTGGTACAAGTACCACAGGAGAAGCCCATGGACTTTCAGAGTGCTCAACCACTCCTAGCTCTAGCATTTTCTGGACTTCTTGCTTTATGCAGTCCCTGACATGGTCAGGCTGCCTATAGATCTTACTTTTGACAGGCAAGCTGTCTCCAGTATCTATAGTGTGCTCACACCAAGAAGTGGTACCTGGCACAGTAGAGAAGAGTTCAGAAAACTGACCCAGGAGATTTATGCAATTGTCCTTCTGCTCAGCAGTAAGACAATCAGCCAAAACTACACCTTCCACAAGAGCCTCTTGTTCTGTGGAAGAGAAGAGATCAGGTAGAGGATCACTGTCTTCTTCCTGTCCCTCATCAGTTGCCATGAGCAGGGTGAGATCAGCCCTGTCATAGTAGGGTTTCAGGCGGTTTACATGGAGCACCCTAAGGGGACTCCTTGCAGTGCCTAAGTCAACCAAATAGGTGACTTCACCCTTTTTCTCAACAATTGTGTGGGGACCACTCCATTTATGTTGGAGTGCTCTTGGGGCCACAGGCTCCAAGACCCACACTTTCTGTCCTGGTTGGTACTGCACCAAAACAGCCTTCTGATCATGCCATTGCTTCTGGAGCTCTTGGCTGGCTTGAAGGTTCTTACTGGCCTTTTTCATATACTCAGCCATCCTTGATATGAGGCCAAGTACATAATCCACAATATCCTGCTTAGGAGCTTTTAAAGGTTGTTCCCAACCCTCCTTAACCCCTTCGCTGCCAGGCCTTTTCCCCCTCCTGTGCCAGGCCTTTTTTTGCCTATTTGGGGCAGTTCGCGCTTAGGCCCTCATAACTTTTTGTCCACATAAGCTAACCAAGCCAAATTTGCGTCCTTTTTTTCCAACATCCTAGGGATTCTAGAGGTACCCAGACTTTGTGGGTTCCCCTGAAGGAGGCCAAGAAATTGGCCAAAATACAGTGAAAATTTTGTTTTTTTCAAAAAAATTGGAAAAAGTGGCTGCAGAAGAAGGCTTGTGGTTTTTCCCCTGAAAATGGCATCAACAAAGGGTTTGCAGTGCTAAACTCAGCAGCTTCCCAGCTTTCAGGAACAGGCAGACTTGAATCAGAAAACCCAATTTTTCAACACAATTTTGGCATTTTACTGGGGCATACCCCATTTGTGCAATTTTTTGTGCTTTCAGCCTCCTTCCAGTCAGTGACAGGAATGGTCATGAAACCAATGCTGGATCCCAGAAACCTAAACATTTCTGAAAAGTAGCCAAAATTCTGAATTCAGCAAGGGGTCATTTGTGTAGATCCTACAAGGGTTTCCTACAGAAAATAACAGCTGAAAAACAAAAATATTGAAATTGAGGTGAAAAAACCATCAATTTTTCTCTACGTTTTACTCTGTAACTTTTCCCTGCAATGTCAGATTATCGAAAGCAATATACCGTTACGTCTGCTGGACTCCTCTGGTTGCGGGGATATATAGGGTTTGTAGGTTCATCAAGAACCCGAGGAACCCAGAGCCAATAAATGAGCTGCACCCTGCAGTGCGTTTTCATTCTATACCGGGTATACAGCAATTCATTTGCTGAAATATAAGGAGTAAAAAATTGCTATCAAGAAAACCTTTGCATTTCCAAAAAGGGCACAAGATAAGGTGTTGAGGAGCAGTGGTTATTTGCACATCTCTGAATTCCGGGGTGACCATAGTAGCACGTGAATTACAGGGAATTTCTCAAATAGATGTCTTTTTAACACACACTCCTATATTTGGAAGGAAAAAATGTAGAGAAAGACAAGGGGCAATAGTACTTGTTTTGCTAATCTATGTTCCCCCAAGTCTCCCGATAAAAATGATACCTCACTTGTGTGGGTAGGCCTAGCGCCTGTGACAGGATATGCCCCAAAACACAACGTGGACACATCACAGAAAACAGAGCTGTTTTTAGCAAAGTGACTACCTGTAGATTTTGGCCTCTAGCTCAGCCGCCACCTAGGGAAACGTACCAAACCTGTGCATTTCTGAAAACTAGAGACCTAGGGGAATCCAAGGAGGGGTGACTTGTGTGGCTCAGACCAGGTTCTGTTACCCAGAATCCTTTGCAAACCTCAAAATTTGGCTAAAAAAACACATGTTCCTCACATTTCTGTGGCAGAAAGTTCTGGAATCTGAGAGGAGCCACAAATTTCCTTCCACCCAGCGTTCCCCCACGTCTCCCGATAAAAATGATACCTCACTTGTGTGGGTAGGCCTAGCGCCCGCAACAGGATATGCCCCAAAACACAACGTGGACATATCACAGAAAACAGAGCTGTTTTTAGCAAAGTGACTACCTGTAGATTTTGGCCTCTAGCTCAGCCGCCACCTAGGGAAACCTACCAAACCTGTGCATTTCTGAAAACTAGAGACCTAGGGGAATCCAAGGAGGGGTGACTTGTGTGGCTCGGACCAGGTTCTGTTACCCTGAATCCTTTGCAAACCTCAAAATTTGGCTAAAAAAACACATGTTCCTCACATTTCTGTGGCAGAAAGTTCTGGAATCTGAGAGGAGCCACAAATTTCCTTCCACCCAGCGTTCCCCCACGTCTCCCGATAAAAATGATACCTCACTTGTGTGGGTAGGCCTAGCGCCCGCGACAGGATATGCCCCAAAACACAACGTGGACATATCACAGAAAACAGAGCTGTTTTTAGCAAAGTGACTACCTGTGGATTTTGGCCTCTAGCTCAGCCGGCACCTAGGGAAACCTACCAAACCTGTGCATTTCTGAAAACTAGAGACCTAGGGGAATCCAAGGAGGGGTGACTTGTGTGGCTCGGACCAGGTTCTGTTACCCAGAATCCTTTGCAAACCTCAAAATTTGGCTAAAAAAACACATGTTCCTCACATTTCTGTGGCAGAAAGTTCTGGAATCTGAGAGGAGCCACAAATTTCCTTCCACCCAGCGTTCCCCCACGTCTCCCGATAAAAATGATACCTCACTTGTGTGGGTAGGCCTAGCGCCCGCGACAGGATATGCCCCAAAACACAACGTGGACACATCACAGAAAACAGAGCTGTTTTTAGCAAAGTGACTACCTGGAGATTTTGGCCTCTAGCTCAGCCGCCACCTAGGGAAACCTACCAAACCTGTACATTTCTGAAAACTAGAGACCTAGGGGAATCCAAGGAGGGGTGACTTGTGTGGCTCGGACCAGGTTCTGTTACCCAGAATCCTTTGCAAACCTCAAAATTTGGCTAACAAAATACATGTTCCTCACATTTCTGTGGCAGAAAGTTCTGGAATCTGAGAGGAGCCACAAATTTCCTTCCACCCAGCGTTCCCCCACGTCTCGCGATAAAAATGATACCTCACTTGTGTGGGTAGGCCTAGCGCCCGCGACAGGATATGCCCCAAAACACAACGTGGACATATCACAGAAAACAGAGCTGTTTTTAGCAAAGTGACTACCTGTAGATTTTGGCCTCTAGCTCAGCCGCCACCTAGGGAAACCTACCAAACCTGTGCATTTCTGAAAACTAGAGACCTAGGGGAATCTAAGGAGGGGTGACTTGTGTGGCTCGGACCAGGTTCTGTTACCCAGAATCCTTTGCAAACCTCAAAATTTGGCTAAAAAAACACATGTTCCTCACATTTCTGTGGCAGAAAGTTCTGGAATCTGAGAGGAGCCACAAATTTCCTTCCACCCAGCGTTCCCCCACGTCTCCCGATAAAAATGATACCTCACTTGTGTGGGTAGGCCTAGCGCCCGCGACAGGATATGCCCCAAAACACAACGTGGACACATCACAGAAAACAGAGCTGTTTTTAGCAAAGTGACTACCTGTAGATTTTGGCCTCTAGCTCAGCCGCCACCTAGGGAAACCTACCAAACCTGTACATTTCTGAAAACTAGAGACCTAGGGGAATCCAAGGAGGGGTGACTTGCGGGGCTCGGACCAGGTTCTGTTACCCAGAATCCTTTGCAAACCTCAAAATGTGGCTAAAAAAACACATGTTCCTCACATTTCTGTGGCAGAAAGTTCTGGAATCTGAGAGGAGCCACAAATTTCCTTCCACCCAGCGTTCCCCCAAGTCTCCCGATAAAAATGATACCTCACTTGCGTGGGTAGGACTAGCGCCCACGAAAGGAAAGGGCCCAAAACACAACGTGGACACATCACATTTTTTTATAAAAAGCAGTGCCTACCTGTGGATTTTGGCCTGTAGCTCAGCCGGCACCTGGGGAAACCTAGCAAACCAGCGCATTTTTGAAAACTAGAAACCCAGGGGAATCCAAGATGGGGTGACTTGCGGGGCTCTGACCAGGTTATGTTACCCAGAATCCTTTGCAAACATCAAAATGAGGCCCAAAAAACACTTTTTCCTCTCATTTCGGTGACAGAAAGTTCTGGAATCTGAGAGGAGCCACAAATTTCCTTCCACCCAGCGTTCCCCTAAGTCTCTCGATAAAAATGGTGCCTCACTTCTGTGGGTAGGCCTAGCGCCCACGAAAGGAAATGGCCCAAAACACAACATGGACACAACATATTTTTTCACAGAAAACAGAGGTGTTTTTTGCAAGGTGCCTACCTGTGGAGTTTGGCCTGTAGCTCAGCCGGCCCCAGGGGGGGGGCAGAAATGGCCTAAAATAAATTTCTTCCCCCCAACCTAAACACAATTTGCCCCCCAGGGGAGCGACCCTTGCCTGATGGGTCGCTCCCCATCTCGAAGAAAAAAAAAAAAAAAAAAAAACAACACAACAAAAAATGTTGCCCTGGTGCCCTGAGGGTTCTGCCCCCCCCCCCCCCTGGGGGCAGTTCAGCCTAATAATAGGCCGATCTGCCCCCAGGGGGGGCAGAAAGGGCCTAAAATAAATTTGCCCCCACCCCTTCCCTGGAGCGACCCTTGCCTACGGGGTCGCTCCCCCTGCGTGACATTGGCGCCAAAAAACAAATCCCAGGTGCCTAGTGGTTTCTGCCCCCTTGGGGGCAGATTGACCTAAAATCGGCCAATCTGCCCCCAAGGGGGGCAGAAATGGCCTAAATACAATTTGCCCCCCAGGGGAGGGACCCTTGCCTGATGGGTCGCTCCCCATCTCGAAAAAAAACAAACAAACAAAAAAAAAAACACAACAAAAAAATTTGCCCTGGTGCCCTGAGGGTTCTGCCCCCCCCCTGGGGGCAGTTCAGCCTAATAATAGGCTGATCTGCCCCCAGGGGGGGCAGAAATGGCCTAAAATAAATTCCCCCCCCCAGCCCCCACCCCTTCCCTGGAGCGACCCTTGCCTACGTGGTCGCTCCCCCTGTGTGACATTGGCGACAAAAAACAAATCCCAGGTGCCTAGTGGTTTCTGCCCCCTTGGGGGCAGATTGACCTAAAATCGGCCAATCTGCCCCCAAGGGGGGCAGAAATGGCCTAAATACAAGTTGCCCCCCAGGGGAGCGACCCTTGCCTGATGGGTCGCTCCCCATCTCGAAAAAAACAAACAAACAAAAAAAAACCACTAAAAAAAAATTGCCCTGGTGCCCTGAGGGTTCTGCCCCCCTCTGGGGGCAGTTCGGCCTGATAATAGGCCGATCTGCCCCTAGGGAGGGCAGAAATGGCCTAAAATAAATTTGACCCCCCAACGTCCACCCCCCCCCCCCCGGGAGCGACCCTTGCCTACGGGGTCGCTCCCCCTGCGTGACATTGGCGCTAAAAAACAAATCCCAGGTGCCTAGTGGTTTCTGCCCCCTTGGGGGCAGATTGACCTAAAATCGGCCAATCTGCCCCAAGGGGGGCAGAAATGGCCTAAATTCAAGTTGCCCCCCAGGGGAGCGACCCTTGCCTGATGGGTCGCTCCCCATCTCGAAAAAAACAAACAAAAAAAAACCACAAAAAAAAAAATTGCCCTGGTGCCCTGGTGCCCTGAGGGTTCTGCCCCCCTCTGGGGGCAGTTCGGCCTGATAATAGGCCGATCTGCCCCTAGGGGGGGCAGAAATGGCCTAAAATAAATTTGACCCCCCAACCCCCCCCCCCCCCCCCCCCGGGAGCGACCCTTGCCTACGGGGTCGCTCCCCCTGCGTTTCATTGGCGCCAAAAAACAAATCCCCGGTGCCTAGTGGTTTCTGCCCCCTTGGGGGCAGATTGACCTAAAATCGGCCAATCTGCCCCCAGGGGGGCAGAAATGGCCTAAATTCAAGTTGCCCCCCAGGGGAGCGACCCTTGCCTGATGGGTCGCTCCCCATCTCGAAAAAAACAAACAAACAAAAAAAAAACACAAAAAAAAAAATTGCCCTGGTGCCCTGAGGGTTCTGCCCCCCTCTGGGGGCAGTTCGGCCTGATAATAGGCCGATCTGCCCCTAGGGGGGGCAGAAATGGCCTAAAATAAATTTGACCCCCCAACCCCCACCCCCCCCCCGGGAGCGACCCTTGCCTACGGGGTCGCTCCCCCTGCGTTTCATTGGCGCCAAAAAACAAATCCCCGGTGCCTAGTGGTTTCTGCCCCCTTGGGGGCAGATTGACCTAAAATCGGCCAATCTGCCCCCAGGGGGGCAGAAATGGTGTAAATACAATTTGCCCCCCCCCCAGGGGAGCGACCCTTGCCTGATGGGTCGCTCCCCATCTCTAAAAAAACAAACAAACAAAAAAAAAACCACAAAAAAAAAAAACGTACCCTGGCGCCTATAGGTTTCTGCCCCCCCTGGGGGCAGATCGGCCTAATAATAGGCCGATCTGCCCCCAGGGGGGGCAAAAATGGCCTAAAATAAATTGCCCTCCCCCGTAGGGAGCGACCCTTGCCTAAGGGGTCGCTCCCTTTGCGTGAAATTCACGCAAAGAAAAAACTCCCTGGTGTCTAGTGGTTTCTACCCCCCTTGGGGGCAGATTGGCCTCATTAAAATAGGCCAATCTGCCCCCAAGGGGGGCAGAAATGGCCAAAATATAATTTTACCCCAAGGGGAGCGACCCTTGCCTAAGGGGTCGCTCCCCACCCAAAAAAATAAAATAACACATAAAAGAAAAATAAAAATAAAAAATGGTCCCTGGTGCCCTAGAGGTTTCTGCCCCCCCTGGGGGCAGAAAAGGCCTTCCAGAAAAAATGCCCCCCTGGGAGCGACCCTTGCCCAAGGGGTCGCTCCCTTTTGTCAATATCATTTAAAAAAAAAAAATCCCTGGTGTCTAGTGGGGTTTCAAAAGCCGGATTGCAAGCAATCCGGCTTTTGAAACCCTCGGAGAGACTTCAAAGGGAAGGAAATACTTTTCCTTCCCTTTGAAGCCCCTCCGGGCCTCCCCGGTGATTGAAAGAGAAATGCTTTTGCATTTCTTTTTCAATCGCGCTGGAAGCAGAGCTTCCAGCGCGACGAGGGAGGCCCCTGTGACACATCAGCGCGCGCGCGCTGACGTCACAGGGGGGGGCGGGGGTGGAAGGGGAAGGTCTTCCCCTTCCATCCCCGCCTTGGGGGGGAGGGGGGGTGCACGGGGGGCGCGCTAGCGCGCCCCCATGTTCCCCTGTGCCATGGACGAGATGATCTCGTCCAAGGCACAGGGGAACTGTAGCCTTGGACGAGATCATCTCGTCCAAGGCACCCAAGAGGTTAACAAGTGTGGGTGGACCCCTAACAGGGTGTCCAAAAAGAAGTTCAAAGGGGCTGAAGCCCACTCCTTTCTGGGGTACCTCCCTGTAGGCAAAAAGGAGGCATGGTAGAAGGATATCCCATCTCCTGCAGAGTTTTTCAGGGAGACCCATAATCATGCCTTTGAGAGTTTTGTTAAATCTCTCAACCAGTCCATTTGTTTGTTGATGATAGGGTGTGGTGAACTTGTACGTTACCCCACACTCCTTCCACATGGCCTTTAAGTATGCAGACATGAAATTGCTTCCTCTGTCTGATACTACTTCCTTTGGGAAGCCCACCCTGGAAAATATTCCCAGGAGGGCCTTTGCCACTGCAGGAGCTGTAGTGGTCCTTAAAGGAATAGCTTCAGGGTATCTTGTGGCATGGTCCACTACCACCAAGATGAATCTATTGCCTGAAGCAGTAGGAGGGTCAAGGGGGCCAACTATGTCAACCCCTACCCTTTCAAAGGGAACCCCAACCACAGGCAGTGGAATAAGGGGTGCCTTTGGGGTGCCACCTGTCTTGCCACTGGCTTGACAGGTTTCACAGGACTTACAAAACTCTTTTGTGTCCTCAGACATCCTAGGCCAATGAAACAGGGGAACTAGTCTGTCCCAAGTTTTCATTTGTCCTAGATGTCCAGCTAGGGGAATGTCATGTGCCAGTGTTAGGAGGAACTTTCTGTACTCCTGAGGAATCACTAATCTCCTGGCAGCTCCAGGTTTAGGATCCCTTTGCTCAGTGTACAAGAGGTTGTCCTCCCAGTAAACTCTGTGAGAGTCACTGACATCCCCATTAGCCTGTTTGACTGCTTGCTGTCTGAGACCCTCTAATGTGGATCAGGTTTGCTGTGCCACACTCAGCTCCTCCCTGGCAGGCCCCCCTTCACCCAAAAGCTCAGCTGTGTCTGCTTCAAGCTCCTCTGGTGTAGGTTCTGCACAGGGAGGGAATTCTTCTTCCTCAGAAGTAGAATCCACTGTAGAGTGAGGGATAGTAGGAAGTGGTTTGCTTCTACTAACCCTAGCTTTAGGGAGCACTTGGTCCATTGTTCCAGGATCCAAGCTTCCCTGTCCTTTTTGCTTTTTGGCCTGAGCCCTTGTCAAAGCAAAAATATGCCCTGGAATGCCCAGCATTGCTGCATGAGCCTCCAACTCCACATCTGACCAAGCTGATGTCTCCAAATCGTTCCCTAGTAGACAGTCTACAGGTAAATCTGAGGCTACCACAACTTTCTTTGGACCAGTAACCCCCCCCCACAGTTGAGATTAACAACAGCCATGGGGTGGCTAAGTGTGTTGTTGTGAGCATCGGTTACTTGGTACTGGTGACCAAGTAGGTGTTGTTCAGGGTGGACCAGTTTCTCTATGACCATAGTCACACTGGCACCAGTGTCCCTGTAGGCCTGAACCTCAACACCATTTATTAGGGGTAGCTGCCTGTACTTATCCATATTAAGGGGACAAGCAGCTAAGGTGGCTAAATCAATAGCCCCCTCAGAGACTAACACAGCCTCTGTGGCCTCCCTAACAAGGCCAACCCCAACTAAATTACCAAAAGTGAGCCCAGCTACTCCCTTGGATTGGCTATTAGTAGGTTTGCTCCCACCACCACTGCTATTAGTAGGGACACTAGGTGTAGCAGTAGGGGTTGTAGTGGTAGGAGCATTGGTGCCTTTCTTTGGACAACTGGCATCTGTTGTCCAATGGCCTTTTACTTTACATAAATAGCACCATGGTTTCTTTTCCTTGTTCTGATTAAAGGAGGATTTGGACCCACCACCCCCACCAGAGTGTTTTTGTGGGCCTGATGAAGACTCATTTTTAGATTTGTCCACACCCTTGTCTGAAGAATTACCATCCTTCTTTTTGTTGCCATCTTTGTCACCCCCTGTATGAACTTTTCTGTTCAATCTTGTTCTGACCCATTTGTCTGCCTTCTTTCCCAATTCTTGGGGAGAGGTCATATCAGAGTCCAACAAGTACTGGTGCAACAAATCAGACACACAATTATTAAGAATATGCTCTCTCAGGATCAAGTTATACAGGCTGTCATAATCAGTAACTTTACTGCCATGTAACCACCCCTCCAAGTCCTTCACTGAATGGTCAATGAAATCAACCCAGTCTTGTGAAGATTCCTTTTTGGTCTCTCTGAACTTTATCCTGTATTGTTCAGTGGTTAAGCCATAACCGTCCAGGAGTGCATTCTTAAGAACTTGGAAATTATTGGCATCACTTTCTTTCACAGTAAGGAGCCTATCCCTACCTTTTCCACTAAATGATAGCCATAGGATAGCAGCCCACTGCCTTTGAGGGACATCCTGTACAACACAGGCCCTCTCAAGTGCAGCAAACCACTTGTTAATGTCATCCTCCTCCTTATAAGGGGGAACTATCTTGTGCAGATTCCTGGAATCATGCTCTTTTACAGGATGACTATGGGGAATACTGCTGCTGCCACCATGGGTTTCAAAACCCAACTTCTGTCTTTCCTTCTCTAGTTCAAAAGACTGTCTATCCAAATCCAGCTGTTGCTTTTTAAGCTTCAGTCTGGTTTGTTCCACCCTCAACTTATTGAGTTCCCTCTCTAACATTCTGTCATCAGGGTTGGTGGGAGGGACATTCTTAGATACAGAGGTATGATGGGAATGAACAGAAGGAGACCTGTCCCTTATAGAAATCATCCTAACAGCTTGGCTTACAGAAACATCACTACCAGTATGGTGAGAATAAATGCTTTTGCTATGATGTGAGACAACACTATTTGTATGGTGTGGCTCATCATCATTACCAACTATGCTAGACTGTTTAGTAATGGGCAGGCTAGGAAGTTTCTTTCCTGAATCTTTTCCTGGGGGAGTCCCTGAATCAGATTGGGAACTATTAGGTACTTTTTCAACAGATGAGGCACCTATTGCCTTATCTTGTTCTCTAAGCATGTTAATTAACAGTTCCAAGGAAGGATTCTTCCCTACACTCAAACCTCTCTCTACACAGAGACTCCTTGCTCTTTTCCAGCTAAGGTTGTCATATGCAAGTTTGGACAGATCAACATTTTGGCCTGTGCCAGACATTTTTTAGAGAGAGTTAAAGTGATAGAAAAAGAGAAAAAAGTCTTCAGAACTTTTTGGAAAGACAGAAAAAAACATTTTAACCTTTTAAGAACTTTTTGAAAGTTTAGAAGTACTTTTCAGCACTTAGAAAACAGTGAAAAGAGGAAATGCAAACATTTTTTAGCTATGTGTATATACACTGACCTTGTTTTGTATATTTTTCTCTTATGAAAAGTACAATGACAAGAGTGGTAAGTAGTCTCAAAGCACTTATCCCACCGCTGCACAACCAATGTAGGAGGCTGGACTGGCTTGTAGTGAGTACCAAGTGGTACTTACACCTTGCACCAGGCCCAGGTATCCCTTATTAGTGTATGGGGTGTCTAGCAGCTTAGGCTGATAGATAATGGTAGCTTAGCAGAGCAGCTTAGGCTGAACTAGGAGACGTGTGAAGCTACTACAGTACCACAAGTGTCACTTGCACAATACCATAAGAAAACACAATACACAGTTATACTAAAAATAAAGGTACTTTATTTTTATGACAATATGTCACAGTATCTCAGAGTGTACCCTCAGAGTGAGGATAGCAAATATACACAAGTTATATGTACACAATACTAAAAATATGCAGTATAGTCTTAGAAAACAGTGCAAACAATGTATAGTTACAATAGGATGCAATGGAGACACATAGGGATAGGGGCAACACAAACCATATACTCCAAAAGTGGAATGCGAACCACGAATGGACCCCAAACCTATGTGACCTTGTAGAGGGTCGCTGGGACTATTAGAAAATAGTGAGAGTTAGAAAACTAGCCCTCCCCAAGACCCTGAAAAGTGAGTGCAAAGTGCACTGAAGTTCCCCAAGAGACAAAGAAGTCGTAATAGAGGAATAATGCAGGAAAGACACAAACCAACAATGCAACAACTGTGGATTTCCAATCTAGGGTACCTGTGGAACAAGGGGACCAAGTCCAAAAGTCACAAGCAAGTCGGAGGTGGGCAAATGCCCAGGAAATGCCAGCTGCGGGTGCAAAGAAGCTTCGACTGGACAGAAGAAGCAAAGGTTTCTGCAGGAACAAAAAGGGCTAGAGACTTCCCCTTTGGTGGACGGATCCCTCTCGCCTTGGAAAGTCGTGCAGTAGTGTTTTCCCGCCGAAAGGACGCCAACAAGCCTTGCTAGCTGCAAATCGGGCGGTTGGTGTTTTCGGATGCTGCTGGGGCCCAGGAGGGACCAGAAGATCGCAAATTGGACCTGGAGAGAGAAGGGACGTTGAGCAAGACAAGGAGCCCTCTCTGAAGCAGGTAGCACCCGGAGAAGTGCCAGAAACAGGCACTACAAGGATGCGTGAAATGGTGCTCGCCGAAGTTGCACAAAGGAGTCCCACGTCGCCGGAGACCAACTTAGAAAGTCGTGCAATGCAGGTTAGAGTGCTGTGGACCCAGGCTTGGCTGTGCACAAAGGATTTCCGCCGGAAGTGCACAGGGGCCGGAGAAGTTGCAAAAGTTGCGGTTACCAACAATGCAGTCTGGAGTGGGGAGGCAAGGACTTACCTCCACCAAACTTGGACTGAAGAGTTACTGGTCTGTGGCAGTCTCTTGGACAGAGTTGCTGGATTCAAGGGACCTCGCTCGTCGTGCTGAGAGGAGACCCAAGGGACCGGTAATGCAGCTTTTTGGTGCCTGCGGTTGCAGGGGGAAGATTCCGTCGACCCACAGGAGATTTCTTCGGAGCTTCTGGTGCAGAGAGGAGGCAGACTACCCCCACAGCATGCACAAGCAGGAAAACAGTCGAGAAGGCGGCAGGATCAGCGTTACAGAGTTGCAGTAGTCGTCTTTGCTACTATGTTGCAGGTTTGCAGGCTTCCAGCGCGGTCAGCAGTCGATTCCTTATCAGAAGGTGAAGAGAGAGATGCAGAGGAACTCGGATGAGCTCTTGCATTCGTTATCTAAAGTTTCCCCGGAGACAGAGACCCTAAATAGCCAGAAAAGAGGGTTTGGCTACCTAGGAGAGAGGAGAGGCTACTAACACCTGAAGGAGCCTATCACAAGGAGTCTCTGACGTCACGTGGTGGCACTGGCCACTCAGAGCAGTCCAGTGTGCCAGCAGCACCTCTGTTTCCAAGATGGCAGAGGTCTGGAGCACAATGGAGGAGCTCTGGACACCTCCCAGGGGAGGTGCAGGTCAGGGGAGTGGTCACTCCCCTTTCCTTTGTCCAGTTTCGCGCCAGAGCAGGGGCTAAGGGGTCCCTGAACCGGTGTAGACTGGCTTATGCAGAATTGGGCACATCTGTGCCCAAGAAAGCATTTCCAGAGGCTGGGGGAGGCTACTCCTCCCCTGCCTTCACACCATTTTCCAAAGGGAGAGGGTGTAACACCCTCTCTCAGAGGAAGTCCTTTGTTCTGCCATCCTGGGACAAGCCTGGCTTGACCCCAGGAGGGCAGAAACCTGTCTGAGGGGTTGGCAGCAGCAGCAGCTGCAGTGAAACCCCAGGAAAGGCAGTTTGGCAGTACCAGGGTCTGTGCTACAGACCACTGGGATCATGGAATTGTCCCAATAATGCCAGGATGGCATAGAGGGGGCCATTCCATGATCTTAGACATGTTACATGGCCATATTCGGAGTTACCATTGTGAAGCTACATATAGGTAGTGACCTATATGTAGTGCACGCGTGTAATGGTGTCCCCGCACTCACAAAGTTCAGGGAATTTGCTCTGAACAATGTGGGTGCACCTTGGCTAGTGCCAGGGTGCCCTCACACTTAGTAAATTTGCACCTAACCTTTACCAGGTAAAGGTTAGACATATAGGTGCCTTATAAGTTACTTAAGTGCAGTGTAAAATGGCTGTGAAATAACGTGGATGTTATTTCACTCAGGCTGCAGTGGCAGGCCTGTGTAAGAATTGTCAGAGCTCCCTATGGGTGGCAAAATAAATGCTGCAGCCCATAGGGATCTCCTGGAACCCCAATACCCTGGGTACCTCAGTACCATATACTAGGGAATTATAAGGGTGTTCCAGAAAGCCAATGTAAATTGGTAAAATTGGTCACTAGCCTGTTAGTGACAATTTGAAAGAAATGAGAGAGCATAACCACTGAGGTTCTGATTAGCAGAGCCTCAGTGAGACAGTTAGTCACTACACAGGTAACACAGTCAGGCACACTTATGAGCACTGGGGCCCTGGAGAACAGGGTCCCAGTGACACATACAACTAAAACAACATATATACAGTGAAAAATGGGGGTAACATGCCAGGCAAGATGGTACTTTCCTACGCAAAGCAAGTTAGTTATTATGTTGGCACATAATATGGCATACATTGACATTATTTTTCTGCATATCAACACCATTCCACTCCACTCTATGCTATACCACTGTGTTCCACTCCTCTCTATACCACTCAATTTTATGCCACTCCTCTATATGCCGCTTCAGTCTATTCATCTCCTCGTACGCTATTCCGCTACACTGTACACCACTACTCTCTATGACACACCACTCTATGCTACTCATTTTACGCTATTCCACTCTATCTCACTCCACTCTATAGCACTCCATGTTATACCACTCCATTCTACTCTATTTGGCTTTAAACCACTCCAATGCACAGCTCTCCACTCTACCCCACTCCACTCTTTGCCACTCTGCTCTACTCTACTCCACTCTGTGCTGTCCCATTCTATGCCACTCCACTCTAGGCCACTCCATTCAACATCACTCTGCTTTATGCCACTCCACTCTATGTCACTTCACTCTAGGCTATTTCACTTTACGCCACTAAACTCTATACCACTCTATGCAACTCCATGTCACTCTACCCTATGCTATTCCATGCTATGAAATTCAAAGCCACTCTACTCTATGAAACTCCATTCTACGCCACTCCGCTTTATGCTATTCCACTCTATGCCACCCCACTCTAATCCTCTACTCCACTCTATGCAACTTAACTCTATGCTCTACACTCTAACCGACTCTTCACTATGCAAATCCACTCTACACTATTCCACTCTAAGCCACTCTACTCTGCGCAAATTCACTCTGCCCTATTTCACTATAACCCACTCAACACTATGCCACTGCACTGTATGCCTCACTACTATATGCCACTCCATTATATGCTTTCCAACTCCACACCACTCTACTCTACATCACTCTGCTCTATATAAATCCACTCTATGTTATGTCACTCTATACCATTTCACTCTACACCACTCTACTTTATGCACATCCACTTTATGCTATTCCACTCTATGTCACCCCACTCTATACCATTCCACTCTATGCCACTATACTGTATTCTATTCTATTCTATTCTATTCTCCTCTACTCTACTCTACTCTCAGCCTCTTCACTCTACCTCTCTCCTCTGTATGCTACTCCACTCTATGCCACTACACTCTATGGTATTCCACTCGATACCATTCCACTCTATGCCACTTTACTCTACACCACTTCACTCCACACCACTCTACTGTATGCTACTAAATGCCATGGTATTCAGCTCTACATCACTCCACTATATGCCATACCACTCTATGCCACTCCATGCTGATCCGCTCTACACCAATCCACTCTACACCACTCAACTCCATGTCACTCCTGTTAGACCTGACAGCCTTAGGGTGGCCTTCCACCCAATTTTCTGCCTTCCTTCTCTACTTTTCTGGCCTTGTTTTTGCTGCTATTAGGACTCTTTGCACTTTACAACTGCTAGCCAGTGCTGAGGTGATTGTGCTCCCTCCTCTAAACCTGCCAGCATTGGCTTATCTTCAGTTGGCATATTTGATTTACTTATAAGTCCATAGTAAAGTGCAACACATGTGCCCAAGGCCTGTAAATTAAATGCTACTAGTGGGCCTGCTGCACTGATTTTGCCACCCACTTAAGTAGCGCTCCAATCACTGCTCAACCCTGCCATTGGAGAGCATGTATGTGCAGTTTTACACTTCCATGTTGACCTGTCAAACTTGCCCTTATGCCAGGCCCAAACCTTCCTTTTTAGTATATATGTCACCTCTAGAATTGGTCCTGGACCGCCCACAGGGTAGGGTACAATGTATTTAAAGAGCAGGACATGCTTTTAACTTTTACATGCCCTGGTAGTTAAAAACTCTTAAATTTGTTTTCCACTACGGCAACGCATATCTCTCTCATGCAATAACATTGGAGTTGCCTTTCACAATTAACTGGGCTCAGCAGCCGTATAGGGAAACCCTACCAAACCTAAACATTTCTGAAAACTAGACACCCAAGGGAGTCTAGGGAGTCTAGGGAGGTGTGACTTGCATGGATCCCCCAGTGTTTTCTCACCCAGAATCCTCAGCAAACCTCAAATTTAGCTAAAAAAAAAAACTTTTCCTACATTTCTGTGTGGGATCACTGCACCGGCACAAATTTACAGCCAACATTTCCCTCAGTCTCCTGGTAAAAAAGGTACCTTACTTGTGTAGGTGGGCCAAGTACCTGTGACAAGGAGAGCCAAAACCATGTTGAAAATGAGGGGGAACCAAAGCGGGTCCAAAAGGGCAGTTTGAAAAAGAGTGGTAGGAATTTTGTGTATTCCTACAGATTCTGGAAGGTTCCATCACAAAAATGTGGGAAAAAATGCGTGATTTCCATCAAAGTTGGAGGTTTGCAGGGTATCGTGGGTAAGAAAATGGGGCAGGGTGCATGCGAAGCACACCACCCTGGACTCACCCAGAAGTTTAGTTTTCAGATGTGTCTAGGTCTCATAGATTTTTCTACATGGCAGCGTCCCAAAGTCCAAAAAAGTGCAGCCCTCACCATTCCAAGTGGGACGATTTTGAGAGTTAGACAAGCTCTCATGGCCCAAATGTAAAACCAAAACCCAAAATAATCAATTGTCCTCTTGCTTGCCATGGGATAAGATGTTTTAGTGTGCAGGGTGAGCTGAAAGACTGTTACCTCCTTTAGTTGGGGTGGGGGCATACCATGCCCATACTGGTTGGTAGCGACCACCCCACTATTCTTTTTTTTTTATTCCTTGGCATCTAGTAGGCTTTCTGCCCCCCAACCGGTCCCAGGATGCTTGTTTCCAGTCCCGGGAGGACCTGGCTTGGCAGTTCGGGCTGGACTGTTCCCATGAGGAACAGGGTCAAGACTGATTTGCATATGGCTGGGTCCAACCTGGGGTGGCGTGGTAAGCAAAAAAACAATGGATTAAATTCAGATCTTTGAGACTGGGGGTGAATGTTTGATTTGCTCTGCATTCAGTCGAACATCTGTTCTTTTTGCACTTGTTGCCCCAAGTGGGAAGGGTATCCCCAGATGTGGGTCTCGTGCTCACTGTGCCACTGGATTCAAGCTAGCCTAGCTGATGAAGGGTGATACCCTTAGACCGGTCCTAGGATGCTTGTTTCCTGGCCAGGGAGGACCTGGCTTGGCAGTTCGGGCTGGACTGTTCCCATGAGGAACAGGGTCAAGACTGATTTGCATAGGGCTGGGTCCCATCTGGGGTGGTGTGGTGAGCAAAAAAACAATGGGTTAAACCCATCTTTTTGAGACTGGGGGTGAATGTTTGATTTGCTCCGCATTCTGTCCATCATCTGTTCTTTTCTCATTTTAACACTGGCAGTATATACTTCCTACCACCGCAGTGACAGCCGCCAACATACCGCCACCGCGGCTACCATCCGTCTGCCATATTATGAGCACTGCCTGACTTTCACCACAGTAAGGGCTGAAATCCGGCAGTGCTCATGGTAGTGGACGGTGGTAAGCTGGCGCCTCTACCACTAGCACCGCTATGCCAGTAGAATGCCGCCAGACATATTATGACCAGTAATACGGCCAGGCGGTGTTCTGCTGGCAGGGCGCTGCTGGCGGTAGCAGCGCCCCTTCCCATTCCCTGCCAGAAGACCTCCTCGCCCAAGGAAATTTGGGATTCCGACAGGGGAGGGGGTGGGAAGGTGGGGGTGTTGTGTGTGTGTGTCTGAGTGTGTGCATGAATGTTTGAGTGTGTGTGTGTTAATGCGTCTCTGTGTGTTGTTTGCGTAGTGAGTGAATGCATGTAAGAATGGTGAAGTGCATGTCAGTGTGATTGTGTGTAAGAATGTGTGTAAGCATGTCTGGAAGTATGCTTGAATTAATGTGTGTATGTCAGTGTGTGAGTTAATGGGTGTATGCCTGGTGTGTGTGGGTGTCTGTGTGTGTGTATCTGGGGAGGGGGGTGTGGGGTGAGGAGTGCTGTGACTGTAGTGGGGGTAGGCTGAGGGGGTGATGTGTGTGTGGCTTTGGGGGTTGGGGTCAGTTGTGTGGTGTATTCGTGTATGGGGGTGAGTGAGTGGACTGGAGGGGTGGGGGGTTAGTATGTGTATCGGGTGGGTGGGGGGTGAGTTTGGATTGAGGTGGGGTAGGGGGCGTCAGGTGAGTGACCATAACGTGATAGGTGGGTACCTTGTTCTACTGAATCCCAAAGTGAGAAGAGAAAAGATGAGCAACCATAATGTGATAGGAGGGTAGGTTACAAGACTGTGGTAGAAATAATTCATTGGTTTAAGTTAGAATAGTATATTGAAACATTTATGTTGATGGCACTGATTAATCTTTTCAGATGTATATACATGTGTTCTTATTCTATTGTTATCATTATATTGGTGGAGGGAGGTGCTGTGGTGTTCTGAAACTAGTTGATGGGGTACTATTCTAGAATGAATGTTTAGTTGTTAACATAAAATGCAGAGACAATGATTCTAGGTCAGTTTCTCTGTGCTCCTGAAGTGGATGGGGTCTCTGAAAATGACAATTTAATGAAGAAGATTTAATCCAGTATCTTAAGCTGTGTGAGTCTACCTATCAAATGAGACACAGAAGTGAGAACGAGGGAAAGCAAAAAGAAGGCACACAAAAAATGGGTGAGAAAGGAAGGACAAAGCAGTGAGAACGAGAGAAAAGCAAGGAGATGGCACACACAATACAGGGGAAAAAGCAAGAAGAAAGCAGTGCGAATGAGGGAAAAGCAAGCAGCAGGCACACAAAAAATGGGGGACAAAGAAAGAGAAACCAATGAAAAACAGGGAAAAGCAAGAAGGGGGCATGCAAAATATGGGGGAAAAGGCAATGAGAAAACAGTGAGAACAAGGAAAAACCAGAAGAAGAGACACAAAAAACAGGGGAAAGGCATGCAGAAAGCAATGAGAAAAAGGGAAAACAAGGAGCGGGCACACAAAAAACAGGGAGCAAAGCAAGGAGAAAGCAATAAAAAACAGGGAAAAGCAAGGAGCAGGCACACAAAAAACAGGGGACAAAGCAAAGAAAAGGCAATGAAAACCACGGATATGCAAGGAGAAGGCACTCAAACAAATTAGGAGAAAAGAAAGGAAAGAGCAGTGAATACAAGGGAAAAGTAAGGGGAGGGCAGACAAAAAATAGGGGAAAGGCAAGGAAAAAGCAGTGAGAATGAGATTAAAGCAAGGAGAGGGTATGCAAAAAACTGGTGAGAAAGCATTGAGAAAGCAGTGAGAACAAAGGAAAAGCAAGGAGAAGGCAATCAAAAAAATGAGTGAACAAGCCATGAAGGAGCAGCGGGAACAAGGGAAAAGCAAGGTGAAGGCAATCAAAAATTGATTGAAAAAGCATGGAGAAAGTAGTGAGAAAAAGGGAAAAGCAAGGAGAGGGCACATAATATATGGGTGAAAAAACAAAGCGAAAGCAGTGAGAACGAGGGAAAATCAAGGAGAGGGCACACAAAAAATGGGTGAAAAAGCAAGGTGAAAGCAGTGAAAATTAGGGGAGAGCAAGAAGCAGGCACACGGAGTACAGATAAAATAGCAAGGTCAAAGCAGTGAGAATGAGGGGAAAGTAAGGAGCAGGAACACAAAAAACTTGTGGAAAAACCAAGGATAAGCAGTGAAAATGATGGGAAAGCAAGAAGGGGGCACATAAAAACATGTGAAAAACCACAATAAAGCAGTAACAATAAGGGAAAAGAAAGGAGTAGGCAAACAAAAAAAGATGGAAAAAGTAGGGAGGAAAAAGAAGCAAGAGCGATGCAGCAGCACGGGGAGAGGTGGGCTTTTTAAATAATTTTGACTGCTAATTTGCAGATCCACCTTGATTTTGCTGCAAAAATGTAAAAAAAAATGTTTTTGGGATCCCGGGGAAATCCTTCTGGGACCCCATCACCAGACATGGGGATCAGAATGTTCCTACCCTGCCTCCTACTGTTTTTTTATTTACTTTTTTCTTGGGACTCAGCTAGGTCTGGGTCCGAAGATGGCTGCTAGGACTTCCTGGTTGAAGTACGAACTGCCAATCAGATCTTAGCATGAGGTCTGTAGGATCAGCAGAGGATCCTTATCCCTAGATATAAAAATGTATTTTTCCTGTAATAACTCCAAAACTACTGAATGGATTTCTACTAAATTTTAAAAACATACTTTCTTGACCAACACTTATTTTGTTGCCAAATTTGGTGTAATTTCATCCAGTGGTTCGGGCTGTAGTCGTATCTAAAATCCCTTTATGAAATTCCATGAGAAATTGTGTTTTGGGGCTCCCCCTTTTTCTCGGCCCCAGCTTGATGAATCACCACAAAACTTTCAAAATAGTACCCTCAGCCTTGGGGAAGGAGGAACAGCAGCCAAGGGAGCAAACTTGACAAAGTCCAAGTTCAACAAACACAAAAGGCTGTTTATCACAAGGTATATCCATAACAAGTTGATTTATTCCATAAATTACCAAAGACACGTTTCAGCAAAAAGCCTTGATCACATTACCTGATCAATGTGGCCAATCACCTTAAATAGTGAAGACATATGGGATTCTCTCAATGTACAAGTACTTTGGATTCTCTCATTGTTCACATTATTATTGTGCTTAGACTTCACCCATTCCATTGTTTTCTGCCAACATAATGTACATATCCCCTTTATTTCAGACAGATGTAGTGATTGGGATTAAGTGGGTATTTTACCTTCTATCTATGTTTTCATCCATTTTCATTACTTTGTGATAGCAAGTATTTTTATTTTTTGCCTCCTACATTGTAATATTATTTCTGTAGGCCTGCAAATTATTTTGTCGAGGCATGGGTACTAACTGTTGCAGTGTTTGCAGGTTTGTGTAACACTGTCTAGTAAATATAGTATGGCTAGCGAGTTGACCACACTGTGTATGACCGTGCACAATCTATAGTAATCTGGAGATGATGCACGAATAATATAGTTAAGGTATAACTATAACTTTATAATTTGTAATATTTGTGTACTTGAAGGTTGGTTTGCATAGAAAGAATAAATAAAGCTATAGTACATTGGAGATGGTACCTAAATTAGAAATGTTAGATATACCATTAAATGGAGGATTTCTAATGTTTGTATAGCTTAAGTTGCTTTGGTAAAGGAAGAATAAATTAAGTTTTCCTATCTATAATTAAGTTTAACCTTTGTTTTTTCATTGAATTTCTATTTTGTACAAATAGTTTTGTAACAAATCACAGAGTGAATCCATCATTGTTTTTGTTTTTATAAAGTGGCTTAGAGTGGCGTAAAGTGGAGTGGCATACAGTAGAGTGGTGAACAGTGGAGTGGCATGGAGTAGTGTAGAATAGAGTGAAATGGATTGAAGTGGGGTAGAGTGAAGAGGTGTAGACTGAAGTGAGGTACAGTGAAGAGGCCTGCAGGGAGGTGGCATATAGTGCTATGGTGTAGAGTGGAGTGGCTTAGTGGAGAATACCATAGAGTGGAATGGTGTAGAGTGGTGTGGCATACAATGTAGTGGTATACAGTGGCTTACAGGTAAGTGCTGTTGAGTAGAATATGCATAGGGTGGAGTGGTATAGAGTAGAGTGCAGTAGAGTGGAGGGCATAGAGTGGAGTGGAATAGCAAAGATTGGAGTACAGTAGAATGGAGCGGGATAGAGTGGAGTGTCGCAGAGTGGAATGGTGTAGTGCAGAGGGGCATAGAGTGGAGTGGTGTATGGTAGAATGCCATAGAGTGGAATAGCATAGAATATAGTGATATAGAGTGATAAACAGTTGAATGGAGTAGAGTAGAATAGGGTAGAGTGAAGTGACAAAGAGTGGTGTGCCATAGAGTGGAAGCGCATACACTAGCGTGGTGTAGAAAGGAGTGGTGAAGGATGAAACAGCATAGAGTGGAATAGCATTGAGTGAAGTGGTATAGCCCCTTCGCTGCCAGGCCTTTTCCCCCTCCTGCACCAAGCCTTTTTTGGGCTAGTTGGGGCAGTTCGCGCTTAGGCCCTCATAACTTTTTGTTTACATAAGCTACCCATGCCAAATTTGCGTCCTTTTTTTCCAATATCCTAGGGATTCTAGAGGTACTCAGAATTGGTGGGTTCCCCTGAAGGAGACCAAGAAATTAGCCAAAATACAGTGAACATTTTTTTTTTTTTTTTTAAATAGGAAAAAAGGGCTGTAGACGGCAGCTCGTGGTTTTTTCCCTGAAAATGGCACCAACAAAGGGTTTGTGGTGGCAAGATCACCATCTTCCCAGCTTTCAGGAACAGGCAGACTTGAATTGGAAAACGCAATTTTTCAATACATCTTTGACATTTTACTGGGACATACCCCATTTTTGCTATTTTTTGTGCTTTCAACCTCCTTCCAGTTAGTGACCAAAATGGGTGAGAACCCAATGCTGGACCCCAGAAAGCTAAACATTTCTGAAAAGTAGACAAAATTCTGAATTCAGAAAGGGGTCATTTGTGTAGATCCTACAATTGTTTCCTACAGAAAATAACAGCTGAAATAAATAAATATTGAAATTGAGGTAAAAAAACAGCCATTTTTCTCCACGTTTTACTCTGTAACTTTTTCCTGCAATGTCAGATTTTTGAAAGCAATATGCTGTTACGTCAGCTGGACTCCTCTGGTTGCGGGGATATATAGGGCTTGTAGGTTCATCAAGAAGTCTAGGTACCCAGAGCCAATAAATGAGCTGCACCTTGCAATGGGTTTTTATTCTATAGCGGGTATACAACAATTTATTTGCTGAAATATAAAAAGTGAAAAATAGGTATCAAGAAAACCTTTGTATTTTCAAAATGGCCATAAGATAAGGTGTTGAGAAGCAATGGTTATTTGCACATCTCTGAACTACAGGGTGCCCATACTAGCATGTGAATTGCAGGCCATTTCTCAAATAGATGTCTTTTTTACACACTGCCTTACATTTGGAAGGAACGAATGTAGAGAAAGACAAGGGGCAATAACACTTGTTTTGCTATTCTGTGTTCCCCCGAGTCTCCCAATAAAAATGGTAACTCACTTGTGTGGGTAGGCCTAGCGCCCACAAAAGGAAATGGCTCAAAATACAACGTGGACACATCACAATTTTTCACAGAAAACAGAGGTGTTTTTTGCAAAGTGCCTACCTGTGGATTTTGGCATCTAGCTCAGTCGGCACCTGGGGAAACCTAGCAAATCAGCACATTTTTTAAAACTAGACACCTAGGGGAATCCAAGATGGGGTGACTTGTGGGGCTCTGACCAGGTTCTGTTACACAGAATCCTTTGCAAACCTCAAAATCTGACCAAAAAACACTTTTTCCTCTCATTTCGGTGACAGAAAGTTCTGAAATCTGACAGGAGCCACAAATGTCCTTCCACCCAGCGTTCCCCCAAGTCTCCCGATAAAAATGGTACCTCACTTGTGTGGGTAGGCCTAGCGCCAACGAAAGGAAATGGCCCAAAAAACAACGTTGACTCATCACATTTTTTCACAGAAAAAATAGGTGTTTTTTGCAAAGTGCCTACCTGTGGATTTTGGCCTCTAGATCAGCCGGCCCCAGGGGGGCCAGAAATGGGGTAAAATAAATTTGCCCCCCCAACTCCCCCCCCCCCCCCGGTGAGCGACCATTGCCTACGGGGTCGCTCCCCCTGCGTGACATTGGCAAAAAAAAAGATCCCCGGTGCCTAGTTGTTTCTAAAATCGGCCGATTTGCCCCAAAAGGGGGCAGGAATGGTCTAAATACAATTTGCCCCCCAGGGAAGCGACCCTTGCCTAATGGGTCGCTCCCATCTCTAAAAAAACAAACAAACAAAAAGAAAACCACTCAAAAAATATTTGCCCTAGCGCCTAGAGGTTTCTAATAACAATAGGCCGATTTGCCCCCGGGGGGGCAGAAATGGCCTAAAATAAATTGTCCCCCCCAACCACCCCCGGGGAGCGACCCTTGCCTACGGGGTCGCTCCCCTTGCGTGACATTGGCGCAAAAAAAAATCCCCGGTGCCTAGTTGTTTCTGCCCCCCTTGGGGGCAGATTGACCTAAAATCAGCCGATGGTCTTAATACAATTTGCCCCCCAGGGGAGCGACCCTTGCCTAATGGGTCGCTCCTCATCTCTAAAAAAACAAACACAAAAAAACCCACAAAAAATATTAGCCCTAGCGCCTAGAGGTTTCTGCCCCCCGGGGGCAGAAATGGCCTAAAATAAATTTGCCCCCCCTGTCTCCCCAACCCCCCGAGGGAGCGACTCTTGCCTACGGGGTCGCTCCCCTTGCGTGACATTGGTGCAAAAAAAAAATCCCCAGTGCCTAGTTGTTTCTGCCCCCAAGGGGGGAAGAAATGGCCTAAATATAATTTGCCCCCTGGGGGAGCGACCCTTGCCTAAGGGGTCGCTCCCCACCTCAAAAATACAAAACAAAACAAAAACTAAAAAAACTAAAAAAATTATCCCTGGTGCCTAGAGCTTTCTGCCCTCCCCCCCCCGGGGGCAGAAAAGGCCTTTAAAAAAAATGCCCCCCCTGGGAGAGACCCTTGCCCAAGGGGTCGCTCCCCTTGCGTGAAATTCGCAAAAAAAAATAAAACTTCCTGGTGTCTAGTGGTTTCTGTCCCCCTTGGGGGCAGATTGGCCTCATAAAAATAGGCCAATCTGCCCCCAAGGGGGGCAGAAATGGCCTAAATATAATTTTCCCCCTAGGGGAGCGACCCTTGCCTAAGGGGTCGCTCCCCACCTCAAAAATACAAAACAAAACAAAAACAAAAACAAAAAAAATTATCCCTGGTCCCTTGGGGGCAGATTGGCCTATTTTTATGAGGCCAATCTGCCCCCAAGGGGGACAGAAACCACTAGACACCAGGGAGTTTTTCTTTTCCGCGAATTTCACATAAGGGGAGCAACCCCTTAGGCAAGGGTCGTTCTCCTGGGGGGCAAATTTATTTTAGGCCATTTCTGCCCCCCTGGGGGGCAAATCAGCCTATTTTAATTAGGCGGATCTGCCCCCAAGGGGGGCAGAAACAACTAGGCACCGGGGATTTTTTGTTGTTGTTGTTGTTTTACAGATGGGGAGCGACCCCTTAGGCAAGGGTTGCTCCCCTGGAGGGGCAAATTGTATTTAGGTCATTTCTGCCCCCTTGCACGCTGATGTCACAGGGGGGATGGGGCGGTTCGGGGGTGGAAGGGGAAGGGCTTCCCCTTCCATCCCTGCCTTGGGGGGGGGGGTGGGGAGGAACCCCACAGAGGGAGCGCTGGGCTCTGTGCCCAGGACTTAATGGTTACGTCCTGGGCACATGAGCACTGTGCCTCAGGACGTATCCATTACGTCCTGGGCACAGAAGGGGATAGAGTGGAATGACATAGAGAAAAGTGGTATCGAGTGAAGCGGGGCAGAGTGGGGTGGTATTGAGTAGTGTTAGAAATTGGGTTTCTGGTTGGCAGAGGTACGCACCCAGTCCAAACAAAAACTACAATCCTAGTCAAGGCAAATAAGTTGCACACCATAAATTAGCCTGTGTTCACTTCTGGTAGCTTGGCACAGAGCAGGTAGCCTTAACTTAGGAGATCATGTGTAAAGTATTTGTGCAACACTTCAAACAGTAACACAGTGAAAACACAAAAGACTCCACACAAAGTTAGTAAAATTGATTACATTTCTATAAATACAAGACCAAAATGACAAAAATCCAACAAGTAGAAGTCAAGATATACATTTTTAAGATTAAAAGGTAAACATAGTGCTTAGAAGCAACAAGCGTCTATGGGGTTAGTTGTTTGCAGTAGACTGGGGTAAAGTCAAAAGTTCAAGTTGACTGCACGGGTCGGATACAGGAACCACGCAAGGCATGCTGAACAAAAGTACCTTGATCTTGGTCACAACAGCAAGATACGGGGTGCAGCCAAGTAATATGTCTGTGTTGATCCTGCAGTCGAGCTGATGTATCAATTTTCTCCATGCAACAATGGTGATGCGCCAGTTCTGAAGATGAAGCACATGTTCTGAGATGTGCTGGTTCCGAATCTAATGCATCGGGTTTTAGCACGCAATCAAGGGGATGCATCAATCGTCTCCCTGCAGTGGCCCAATGCTGTGGTTTTGATGCAGCGGTCTCAATGGAGATGAGCTAGTTCCAGGTAAAATGTTCTGGGTCCAATCTCAACAACAACAAACATGTGCTTGTTCCGGCCCATGCAAAAGCAAAGAAGCACTGGTTCTGATGAAGCTTTGTGGGGTTCTGGCAGTTGTAACACTTAATACCCACTTCAAAGGGCCTAGGACCAGGTTGGCACCACTTGGCAGGGCAAGACGTGCAGCAAGCAAATGTCAGGTGCTGTAGATGATAATGAGAATGACAACAAGTATTTTGTGTCATGGAGACTTCAGAAGAACAGGAGGCAAGCCAGAAAGCCCTCGGAGTTACTCTGGGTTCAAGTGAGATGGGTCCAGTCCTTCCTCAGCAGTGCAGATGGCAACAGGCAGCAGGCCAGCACAGAAAAGCAGTTCTTCCAGAGCAGCAGTCCAGAGTGGCAGACATTGTAGCAGCACGGCAATCCTTCTTCCTGACAGAGTTCCTCTCAGGTCCAGCAGTGTACTGAGTTGGTAGGGTTAGAGATCCAATACGTATATCGAGTTGTCCCTTTGAAGTGGGGGTGACTTCAAAGCAGAGTCTTTGAATTGCACAGACGTCCTTTCTTCCTGCCTTGGCTCCAGACTGACTACGGGGGTATGCAGCCCTTTGTGTGGGTGTAGAACACTGCCCATTCAGGTGTGTCAGCCCCTCCCTTCTATCCTGCCCAGGATGGCCCATCAGGATAATGATGCCCATCAATCGCACCTAAGCTCCCTTTGTGTGTGGTTGTCTACAGAGAATGCACTAAGTTCCGCTGTCACCCAGCCCAGACATATTGCAGAAAGGCTGGAGGCACACAGGGCTAAAAAGAGGAGAAGTAGCATTTAATTTACAGGCCCTGGGCACATGTAGTGCACTTGCGTAGGGATTATGGATATACCAATGAAACCATGTTTACGGGAGAGAGCACATGCACTTTAGCACTGATCAGCAGTTTGTAAAGTGCTCAGAATCCTAAGGTCAACAAAATGAATCAGTAAAATATGAAGCAAGCAGGCAAAATGTTTGAGGGAAGACCACCCTAAGGCTGTAAGGTCTAACATGTGTCCCCCCCAGCTGAGAGTGGGAAGAGCTACCCAACCTGCTGGAAGTTCTCTTCACTAAGGTGGGAGAACCTGGATAGACCACCAGCAATGGCATGTTCAACCCCAGGTCTGTGTTCCAACGTAAACTCCATTCCTGGTAGGAAGATGAACCACCTTAAAAATTTTAGATTCTCACCCTTCATTTGCATTAGTCACCATAGGGGCCTGTGGTCTGTTTGAATCCAGAAGTGAGGCCCAAACAGGTATGGGCTCAAACCATAGTGAAGGCTTCCCTTTCAATTGCACTCCACCATTTTTCCTGGGAAGTAACCTTCTCAAGATGAAGGCTACAGGTTGGTCTAGGCTCTTATCATTTAGATGTGATAAGGCTGCCCCTATGCCATGTTCTGAGGCATTTGTCTGAACAAAGACTTCCCTTGAAAAGTCAGGGGCCTTGAGCAAAGGGTCTGTGCACATGGCCTGCTTAAGGGAGTCAAATGCTTTTTGGCATGTCTCTGTTCAAATCACTTTTCTGGGCTGCTTCTTTGAAATCAGCTCTGGCAAGGGGGATACCATTGTGCCATATCCTGTGTAAAAACTGCTGTAGTAGCCGTTGTGACCTAAGAAGGCTCTTTACTGAGTCTGAGTTTTGGGGCCTCCCACGCCATGATAGTCTCTATCTTGGCCTGAAGGGGCTGCACATTACTCTTGCCCACCAGATGTCCCAAGGACACTAGAGACCCCTGTCCTATCTTGCACTAACTGGCCTTGATAGTCGGGCCTGCCTGGCCTGGAACACTTCCTGTAGGTGGTCCATCTAGCTGCTACTGAAGACAGCTATGTCATCCAAGTTAGCAGCACTGAAGACCTCCATACCAGCCAAGACTTGGTTCGTCAACTGCTGGGCGGTGGCAGGGGCAATCTTTCCTCTAAAGGGCATCACTTTGAACTGTGGCCCTCTGGACTGGAGAAGGCTGACCTCCTCTTGACACCTTTAGTTAGGGCAATCTGTATGTATCCTGAAGTAAGATCAAAAGTACTCAGGAACTGAGCAGCCTCTAAACTGTCAATCAGTTTATCAGCCTGGGAAATGGGATGAGCATCAGTCTTGGTGACTGAATTGAGCCCCAGTAGAATCTACACAGAACCTGAATTCATCTGTAGTGCCCAGTAAGGCAGCCTATGGTACCAGCACCACAGGGCTGAACCAGGAGTTACTGGAGGGTTCAATCACCCCAAATTTCAGCATCTTAGAAATCTCATCTTTGATGCTTGCCCTCACCCTGTCAGACAGAATATAGATTTTATTTTTGACAGGGGGCTGTGTCCTGTGTCAATATCATGGGTATACAGGTGGGTAATCCCAGGAGTGAGGAAGAACAGGGAGGAGAATTGACCCAGCAAATAGTGACAATCTCTCTGCTGTTCAGAAGTCAAGGTGAGGGATAGATTTACACCTTCCACTGAACCATCCTTCTCTTTGTATGGTAGGAAGTCAAAGAGAGGTTCACCATCCTCCTCCTCCCCGCCATCTGTCACCAATAACATAATAACGTTAGACCTCTCAAAGTGTGGTTTGAAACAGTTGATGTGGAGCACCCTCTGGGGGTGCCTGGGTAGCCTTGCCTTTCCTCTCGACAATCTGATGGACCCAGTCCAATGACCTTGGAGGACCCTGGGCTCCACAGGTTCCATCCCCTCCACATTATACCCAAGTTGGAATTACACAGGGGTAGCCATTTGGTCATACCACTGCTTCATCGCCTCTTGGCTAGACTCAAGTTGTCAAAAGCTTGCTTCCACATCTTGGCCATCTGGCTTCTGAAGACTAGCATGTAGCTAAGTACATCCTTGGGAGGTTTCTTGGAAGTTTGCTCCCACCCCTCTTTCACCAGACTGAGAGCCCCCCTTTCAGGATGACCACATAGAAGTGCAAAGAGGCAAAACCCATCCCCCCTCTACGGTAACCAAAGAGTAGGCATGTCAAGACTCCCACTTACACCTTGTGGCCTGAGGCAGGCCCTTGAACATGCCTTTGAGGGTCTTGTTGAATCTATCTACAAACCTGTGTGTCTCTGGATGGTAGGTGTGGAGAACTTGTAGGTAACTCCACAATCATTCCACATTGACTACATGTAGGCAGACATGAAGTTGGTGACCCTGTCAGACTCCTTTTCCTTGGGGAAACCCATGTGGGTAAAAAATACCCATTGAGCCTTAGCTACTGCAGGGGCAGTTGTATTCCTCAGATATATGGCCTCTGGTAATCTTGTGGCATGGTCCACTAGAACCTGGATTAATCAGCAGTCAGAGGCTGTATTGGGATCCATAGACCCAACAATGTTGATGCACACCCTTTCAAAGGGGGTGCCAACAACTGGTAAGGGATTCAGGGGAGTTTTCAGCTTCTGCATTGTCTTCCCACTGGCCTGGCAGGTCAAGCAAGTCCTACATAATGCATCTGAATAAACATTCATCCTAGGCTAATTAAAAGTGGGGGACAAGCCTGTCAAAGGTCTTGTCTTGGCCCAGATGTCCTTCCGGGCCATTTCATGAGCCAGTTCCAGTAGAAATGGCATGTAGCACTGGGGGACCACCAGGGCCCTTGTTGCCCAATGCACAGGCACCTTAAGCTAATTGTAAAGTGGGTTGTCCTCCGAGTAAATGCAGTGATTACCAGAGGCATCACCGGCTGATTGGTCTTAACCTGTGGCCTCATTCCGTCTAGGGCTGGACACTCCTATGCCTTGCAGAACTCCTCCCTGGTGGGTCCCCTTTCTACTTGCCACCCAGAAAGTTCAGGCAGGTCACCAAGATAGACAATGTCCTACTCTGTGGGCTCCAGGGCAGACTCCTCTGGTGCCCTATCAACATCAGCTTGGAGAGATTCAGGGACTGGTTTCCCACACCCCTTGTCCGTTCCTCTTTTGGCAGCTGTCTGGGCCATTCCTACAGGCCCCACACCTTTTTGACTCCCTTCCTGGGCAGCAATGAACCTGGTAGTAGCACATATCCACTCAGTAAATCCTAACATCTCCAGGTGTGCCTTAAGCTCTACTTTATTCCAGGTAGTGTGCTCAAGGTCATTCCCCACAAATATCCCATAGGATGGCAGGGCTAACTGCAACTTTCAGAAGACCTGAAACCTCTTCCCAATGGAAAGGAAAAAGGGCCACTGGGTAGTGACCCTCCCTGTTGTCAGCCACCAAAACCTGGTGGATTGTAAAAAGTAAGGGAGAGTGAGGTGGTGTTGGAAGAGGGTCTCTGCCCCTCTTCATAAACCCTCAAGGCTTTTCATAAGCCTACAAGGCCTTTCAGTACAGCATCTTGCAAGGGGGAGTTGAAGCAGCACTAGCAGAGGGTACCAGAGGCTGCCCACCCTTGTGCCCTGTACCCAGGAGGAAACCTGATGAGGTCGGGCAAGATGCGGAAGGAGCCAGCACAAACTTCAAGCTCTCCCCTGGCAAACGACAAGCCTTTATCTCCAGTGTTTGAGCCCAGCCAACAACCTGCCATCCTAATGGAGCTCTTGCATGACCCCTCACTCAGTGTCACTACTGGGGTCTATAAGCACCCTGACCAATTAGTTGTTCTTGACTCCCTGAAGGTGGCTCCATTGGTCACAAAAAGTACCATTGGGAATGATGCCCCCGCATCACAACCCTCCTGGATTTCTTCCAAAAGCCCCCTTTGGCACCCAGGGGCAACCATGCCATTTCCAGTATTCTGGCCCAGAAAATGGAAGGACTGATGCAACTAAAAATTCCGGCTTTGTGCACCCTACCCAGTCAACAGGATTCACCCAGGACTGCAATATTGCTTCAAGCCCAGAGGCCCTGAAGGCTGCAGTTGAGAGGTCTTTACCTAGGAATCTTGATGTCAACTTGATCACAATACCCAAGCCCAGGTGATTTCCCATCAAGTATCCCCTAAGGTGTTAGCACCACATCGAAGTCCTGTTCTTTCTGCTTTACCAAGAACACTTTTTTGGAGTTCTCTGGAACAGCCCTGACTCATGAGTCACCACACAATACTTTTACATCTTTATTTAATCGTGTGGCACACAACCATCAGTCTAGTGATTGTTCACAATTGCTAACTAATCCTCAACTTGGCCCAATCCAGAGACACGCATGGGCTGCCTTCTCAGTCACCCCATGGGCCAAAGGACTCAGGAATCATCCTGGAACATAATCCCACTTTCCCCCACAAAACCAACCATCCTAGAGTGCTCAGGAAACACTGACTTGAAATCCAGTGGCATGGAACTAAATGATCGATCTCTTTTTGAACTGTCACTTCACCTCACAGACCAAACTCCCAGCTCACCAATGTGAAATAAAACTGCTTTGGAAACAAGGCTATTTGGCCCCAATTATTGGAGACACTTCAATCAACAGTCTCTGCACTAAATTACCATTCAGATAAGCTGGACATCCAAGTCAACCTTTTGAATTTGCAGGCAGTCTTTACTGTAGGGATCGACAGCAAGCTTGACACCTAAATAGAATATTTTTTAAAGCACTATCCACTGCAAATTTTACACAGTCAAATTGTTGTTGCTCCCCCATTATAGACAGTCTGGCATCGCTCCCTACCTTTCTTAACACCATTCTGTCAGAAATCAAGGAGTTGGCGGATGGTCCTAGACAACACCATCAAACAATTTGAGCAAGTCCTCCGCAAACCCACATAGCTTGAAGCTGCATTCATCCGCAATTAATGAGTTCAAGCCAGACATCCAGATTGCCCCTGGAAATATTGGGTCAGATAGACCCCAACAGTTATGTCCCGTTAGTAAGAGGGAAAAGAAAAGGCACCACAAAAAATTAAACAAGATAAGAAGCACCTTTACTGCCACTCACAATTTGTTTCCATTATTTGTAAAGTCAAGGAAAGTATCCTCCCCACTCAATGATGTGGATAAATGCCCCCATATACCATAAAATGCACCATCTTCACTCCCTACCAAGGGTCTAGCATCAGTTGACTCTCACGCAGCTCTAGCATGTCCTCTTGGCAACAGCCTGGGCTAGTCGTCCAATTGACCTGGTTTAATCTCCGATCCAGTCAGAATAATATCTCCTTGTATGGGCACATGGGAGACCGGGCAGTTCAGAAACCATGGTGCTCCTGTTGATCAAACAAGATCTTTGGCCTTTCGTCAACTGTGACTTTTCCAGGTATAGAAGGATACACTCTGTGTGGTGATAACAAGGCCCTTACACTCTCCGAGTCCCCATCCGATTTCAGTTCCCAACAGCGTAATCATTCTCACAGGTAGATTGGACAATTCTCCTGCACCGACCCAGGCAATCAATGATCCCCCTAGGATACCTTGCATTAAAAAACAAGCAATCTAGGTTTCCCCTAGTACAAGCTGTTGTTCTTCCCAGTGTTAGTCCTGGCATCCTTGGTGTGGTCTCCCCTAACTTTTTGCCTCTGCTTCCCAGGTTGTTGCTGTATGCTGGACTCTGTTTTTGCTCTGTTTTTGTTACTCTGGGCACTTTACCACTGCTAACCAGTTCTAAAGTGCAAGTGCTCCCTATGTGAAATTGTGTGTGTAATTGGCTTTTCCATGATTGGCATGTTTGATTTACTAGTAAGTCCCTATTAAAGTGCATTAGAGGTGCCCAGGGCCGGTAAATCGAATGCTACTAGTGGGCCTGCAGCACTGATTGTTCCACCCACATGAGTAACCATGTAAACATGGCTCTGACCTGCCATTGCAGTGTCAGTGTGTGCAGTTTTAAACTGTCAATTCAACTTAGCAAGTGTACCCACTTGCTGGACCTAAACCTTCCCTTTGTATACATGGAAGGCACCCCTAAGGTAGGCCCTAGGTAGCCCCATGGGCAGGTTGCAGTGTATGTTAATGATGGGACATGTACCAATGTGTTTTACATGTCCTAACAGTGAAATACTGCCAAATTTGGTTTTTACTGCTGTAAGGACTATCTCCCTCATAGGTTAACATGGGGGCTGTCTTTAAATATCCTTAAAATGCAGTTTCCCTTTGAGAGCAGATTTAAGGTTGGAGTTTGGGGTCTCTGAACTCACTATTTAAAAATACATCTTCTAGTGAAGTTAGTTTTTAGATTGTTCATTTGAAAATTCCACTTTTAGAAGGTAGGCATTTTCTTGCTTGAACCATTCTGTGACTCTGTCTGTTTGTGGATTCCCTGTCTGGGTCACACTGACAGTTGGGCTGTTTGTGAATCTCCTCTAGACAGTGACTCATAGGGAGCTGGGGTGTAGCCTGCATATCCTGATGAGCCATCTGGGCTAGAGTGGAGGGAGGAGTGATCACTTACATCTGAATAGGCTGTGTCTGCCCTCACACAATGCAGTCTCCAACCCTCTGGTGTGTGTCTGGGTCTGGCCTGGGCACAGCAGGACCTTGTAAAGAACAGGGACTTTTGTTTGAAATTGGACAACTTCAAAGGCAGAAAGGGGTATAAGTATTGGATCCAAACCCCCATACTTTAGATCACCTCAAAATCAATTCTGGATTCAAGAGGTACCTCTGCCAAGGAGAAGAGCTGAAGAGCTGAAGAGCTGAGGAGGAGTGCTGCCCCTGCCTGTGACTGTGCTTTGTTGGCCTATCCTGTAGTTGCTGCGTCTGCTTGTGAAAGGGGATAAAGACTGGACTTTGTTGTGCATTCCTGTTTGAGAGGTATCTCAAGAGTTTGGACTGAGCTTGCCTCCTGTTTTCTAAGCCTGCGGAACAGCCAAGTCTTCACCAATCAGTCTCTGAGTCTGCATGCAGTGGACTCTAGCTTTTCAGAAGGTGCCATTCCAGTTCCTGGGCCCCTGAGAGTGAATTACTGGTGAAATCCTGTGAAACGATGCCAGACACCGCTGTGCGACTTCATAAGGACGCCACTGTCTGGAACCTATGATGCCACCTGCACCTGAAGCCGTGGACCTCGCAGAAGTGTGACGACCCCAACAACATCTCAGGCCCCGCATTACCAGCTCTTCTAATGTCCCAAGAACTCGCAGCATCGGAGTGTCGTAGCACCGACGTTCATGACACCCATCTCCGTCACATCGCCTGTGACATGACCACAACTCCGTGAGGTCACCCCACAGTATTGTGGCTTCGCCAGGGTGTCCAGGGACCGACTCCTTGCAACTGACTGCACCTCACCTCCACTGCTCCGCAGCAGGGACCCAATGCCTCTTCGTGACGCCTCCGCATCACAGCACCTGAACCAAATGCTGCCTCAGATACAGCGATGCCTCGCTCCCATACCTGCCTGGTTTCCACACTTTTGCTACGGTACTGTACCTGAGGGTCCATGTGACTCCGTAATCGACACCAGTGGCATTGCATTGTGGGAAACGAGTCCGTCACAACACTGCTTAACATCAACTTGCAGCATTGGTGTTTCTAGACACTATTTTTTGTTTTTAATTGCTAAAATCATATTTTTGATGGTGTACTGTAGATTTTTATCGTATTTGGTCATGTTTACTTAGATACATATTTACTATTTTTCTAAATCTGTGTGGTGTCCATTTTGCAGTTTGTCACTGTATTTACTATGTGTTTTGGTACAAATACTTTACACATTGCTTCTGAATTAAACCGTTCTGCTCGTGCCAGGCTACCAAGGAGGTGAGTGGGGTTAACCAGGAGTGCGTATCCTTTGCCCTGACTAGAGTGAGGGGCCTTGCTTGGACAGGGAGTAACCTAACTGCCAACAAAAAGACCCAATTTTTAACACCCAGAATATCTTTCACAAGGCCATCATGATATCCTTAATAGAGGGAACAGTCTAAGAATATTGTGGGCTGTCCCAGAACTACTCACCCTGAATTCACATGATATTGAATCAATTAAGATTCTCCCCTCAATGGGTTCCCAAACACCAGAAACAACGCTGGCAACCTTCGTCTCAGCCTCCTCTGTGGAGTTAATGCTTTCAAAATCTGACATATTCTATCAATGGGGCACTAAGATCAAGCCTGTCAAAGTGACTGGTTACCTTACTGTATTTGCAAATCTCTGCCTTTCGGAGACCCTCAGGAAAGATTTTGTCGATTTTAAAGCAGCAGTTGATTGGGTACCAAGCGAGGGCGCTCTGTTCCAAATTAAAGGCCTGGAGAATCCCACAAAAGCTTTTGGAACCAATTATCCAGTTGCACTTCAGCACCTGGATTTGGATTAAATTAGATGACGTTGCATTCTCAAGGAAAATTCCCACAATGTTAGAAGTAAAGCAGGGGTATGTGTTGGCCACCCTGCTTTTCAACTGTTTATTGCTAACCTATCACAATCTTTTGATTCAGTCAACAGCCACCCTCCAAAGTTAAGTGGTGAAAGAATCAGCAACCTATTATATGCTGCCTATCTGGTTCTGTTAAGCTTTACACATACAGGGTTACAATGCCTGCTGAAGCAATTGCAAACCTATGCACCCATAAATACTCTGGAGGCAAACCTGAAGAAAACTAAGGTGGTTACACTAGGAAAGAAAGAATACTGTGGGGGAGGCTGGTTTTACATTGATAACAGAGTCACAGTGGATTACACATACAAGTACTTGGGGTATCAATAGATGCCAGAAGCTCATATCTACCATACCAGAAAGGACTAGAAGCTAAGGCCCTGACACTCCCAATGGAACTGGCAAAACTTTCACAATCCTTTTGGGTCCAACTTTATCCCCACTACTGAAGGTCAGGAGAGCCACAATTTCACCAACATTGTCTTATGGCAGTGAAATATTACTGGGAAAGCATAGCAGTGTCCTCAACAAACATATTACAAGAATATACAAAAGCGTTCTTTACTTACCAAGGTCCTTGTCTGCTGCTCAGATAATGCTGGGACTGGGATTCCTTGATCAGCGGCCCATAAGTGCTGGTGCCTACCTTACACTGTGGCATAAGCTGCGTGCAGTCAGGGGCGACCACATTGAAGCACAGCTATGGACTGAAATGAATTTTAGGGGCCCTGGTTGAGTGAACCATCAGTTCTTCAGGTCCTACACGCAAGAGACTTTTGGGACAGTAATCTGAGTCGGCAAGCTTTCAAGTTGGGCATCACAAACCAAGTCCGTATCTGGTCGGAGGTTGGGAGTGTGGCCGTTCCTGCAGCATCTTCCCAGTCGGTGTCAACCACAGGAAAGTACAATCTGCAGGGGTTGCGGGTAGTGCACGGAATCCTTTAAACATGTTGTGTGCTTATGCCCTGCACTGCTGGTAGAATGGAAAATTCAGCTAAAGCAAGAATGGAACACTTTGGGAGTTTGTGCCCACAGGCAAGCTATAATTGCCTCACATCACCCAGATAACACCTGTTTATACATCCAGCTGACCAAGTTCATTTCTTCAGCACACAGAAGACTTCATTGCTTCGGCTCCCCATTGGCAAGACTAAATGGAATGACCATATGATCGTTGATCCCTCTTAAGTCAGCCACAGGATGGCGCAGATGACACTACTACCTTATTACCATCAACAACCGCACCAAAACCCTTTGTGTGCTCATGTTAAAACATTGCTCAGCCTATTGTAAAGTTGCGATAGGTGAATGCTTTTTGAATTCGCAAGGTTGTTTGAAAAGTCAGGGAGATTGGGGCAGTTCAGTGCACCAAGCAACATGTGCAGATACTTCCCATTAGTGATCCATTAGTAGTCTTGTAATAATTGCAGAGGCACTTTAGAACCTGCCATCACCTTGCCCACTGATGGCACCTCATTGCCTATACTTTACAGTATTAAAGGGCCCTTACTAGAAACACTCATAGCATTTGGATGTTTTTTCATCTGGGAATCTCTTTTTCGAGTGGCCATATTGGGAATGGGACCGTTCCCCCTGTGAACCATTTTGGGGGCCTTGGGAGACCTTCTTTTTTAAAATCCCCCCTCCTTCTTCTGGTGGGAATCCAGACCACCCTTTTGAGACTCTCCCCCAATACCCTTTTGAACACTCTGGTGCTAAACCAGATGTCTGCATCTTCGGCAAGCTTAATGGGGTCAATTTTGAAGAAGCATATGCATGATACTTGTTTTCCAGATTTGCACCAACACCTGGTTGATAGCATCAGCTTGCTATCAACCAGGTGTTGGTGCAAATCTGGAAAACAAGTATCATGCATATGCTTCTTCAAAATTACGATGTACAGTCCTGAATAATCATCAGCCTAACTGCCCCTCACCCAGCCCTCCAGTGCTTTGCTGGCATAGTCAAGCAAATCCACCCATGTTTAGAATGAGATTTTGGGCTGCCCCTGAATGTCTGGCTATATTTCTCAGGGGTCAGACACAATTTGCTGACAAGAATGGCTTTCCTTGCAGTGTATTGTGTTTGTTCTGTTGCCTCCAGTGTTAAGAGTGTGCCCTTTCCCACTGTTGACATATACCTCTACAAGTTGCCCCCCAGGATTCCTCAGGGACCATTTGCACCCTTAGAGCCACTTAATAGGCTGCAAACCATTTATGTATGTCATGCCCCACAACATAACTGGGCACCAAATCCTTTGGAATTGGGTTATAACCTTATGTTGTTGTGATGCATCCTCTCCATGACGCAACCAGTGTGTCTGATGCACTGGAACGTTGATGAGTGCTGGAGTGGGGAGATTGTCAGTTTGTGAGAGTGGGCTGAAAAGTAGAATGCCACTCCTGGTGGGACATTTACCCATTTACTTATTTAATTGTAACCTGTAACCTAAGTGACTTTATCTTAATAAATTTACATCATAACCAGCAGAACTGGCTATGTCTTTCTGCCTACAAAAGAATTATCTTTATTTACAACAGATGCGGACCCTTACTTTACCAGTGGACACTGCAGGCACACTTCCACCATTGCTGCTGGACTCCACCTGCATGGCTCTGATGTCCAGCTTTCTGAGGCTTAGCTCATGGGCCATCTACCTTTCTTCCATAGCTAACCACTATTCCACTAGAGTTTGTTCTTTTCCCAATCTTGAAAGCTTTTGCTCTTGCCCCAATTTTGCAAGCTCCAGACTCAATTTACTCTCCTCCCTCCCTCCTGTCCTCTAATTCCTCTGGAGACAGGTTCCCGGGTGACAAATAGCTTCTTTCACATGGATGGACCTCCAGCCCCAGGAGGACGTTTCCTTCCTCTCCAAGAGGTAGAGTGGTCAAACCCTCCTGGTCTGGTTCTGATTCCTCCTTAGATCCTCATCCTTCCTTACTATCTGTGTTGATCTGGTGGACTTCTACCCATGCTCTTAAAGCATTTAGAGATCTGCTCTCTTAGAGCTCCCTTCTGAAACATCCCCTTTGCTTGCAGAATCCGTTGAGATGGGCCATAGTGTAGCTCTTCAAGTTGGCCAGCTCAAACCTATTCTATCAGGTAAGGTCACAGACACAACAGAAATATTGGAATAGGGAAAACTTTAGAAAAAAATCAAAAAATATCAACTAGGGAGAACTGGCTAGTATTGTACACTAAGTCAAAGTATGGCACTGCACATACACAAGTCCTACCCCACCACTGCCACTTAAGTTAGACATTGATTTTCTAGCTGGCAGAGGTATGCAACCTGTCCAAGTAGGAACAACAGTCCTAGTCAGTGTAAATCAGTTAGACACCATAAATTAACCTGTGCTCACCCTCTGGTAGCTTAGTACAGAGCAGGCAGGCAGGCAGGCAGGCAGTCAGGCTTAACTTGAGAGGCAATAAGTAAAGTATTTGTGCCAGACTTCAACAGCAACACATTGAAATACCACAAAAAGACAAAAAAAAACAAGCTAGGAAAATAGATTATATTGTTATAAATAAAATAAAAACAAAACAACAATAGTCCAATAAGTAGAAGTTGAGATATGAATTTCTAAACATTAAAAGGTACAAGCATCACTTATAAGTAATAAGCGCCTATGGGCTTATCTGATTGCGCTGGACCGGGGCAAAGTCAAGAGTTCAGGCCAACTGTGATGGAACGCGGACCGGCTACAGGGACAATGCAAGGACTGCTGTGTGATGCATCACACTGTATTCAAGGTGGTGCAACAATGGCGAGACAAAGTTCTGAAGATAAAGCGCCTGTTTCAAGATGATCCGGTTCTGAAGCTGATGCACCTGGTTTCACCATGCAGTCGATGAGATGCTTTGAACGTCGCCCTGTAGTGATGGCGATGCAGTGGGTCCGATGCAGTGGTTCCAATGGTGATGCGCTGGTTGCAGGTGCAATGTGTCAGATGCTATCCCCGCAACAACAAGGATGCACTGATTCTGACCTATGCAAAGGCAGAGATGCACTAGTTCCGATGAAGATGCATGAGTTCTGGCAGTTGCAACACTGTATACCCACGTCCAAGGGCCCAGGACCAGGTTACACCAGTTGGCAGGGCCAGACTTTCAGCAAACAAAGTCCAAGTGCTGTAGGTGATGATGAGTCAAAGTCTTTTGTGTCCCTGAGTCTTCAAAAGAACAGGAAGCAAACCATCAAGCCCTTGGAATCACTCTGAGTTCAAGTGAGATGGGTCCAGACCTTCCTCAGCAGGGCAAAGGGCAAAATTCAGCAGGTCAGCACAGCAGAAAAGCAGTTCTTCCAGAGCAGAAGGCCAGAGTTGCAGTTTTTAGTCATAGCGTCAGAGGTCCAGTACTTATATCGAGTTATGCCATTGAAGTGGGGGTGACATCAAAGAAGGCTCCTTGAAGTGCACAGAAGTCCTTTCTTCCTGCTCTGGCTCCAGACTCACTGCAGTGGAGTATGCAGCCCTTTGTGTTGGAGCAGGACACTGCCCATTCAGGTGTAAGTGTCAGCTTCTCCCTTCCATCCTGCCCAGGATGGTTCCTCAGGAGCAGGATGTTGATGGCCCTTCAGTCACCCGTAAGTTGCCTTTGTATGGGGGGGGGGGCTAGAGAGAATGAACAAAGCCCCACAGTAACCCAGCCCAGTCTACTATTGGAGACATGCTGCTGAGACACACGGCTAAGAGAAGGAAAATGCAAACTTATTAAAGTTGCCATTTTCAAAATTGTAACAACAAATCCTATTTTACCATTAAAGAGCATGTATTATCACAATATGATAGGTACTAAATATGAAATATCTACTCCTTCTCAATTAGGAATTACAGTTTATTAAATGTAATAAGGAATCCACAATTTTAACCTATGAAAGGGGTAGGCCTCACAGATGTGAGAAACTAATTTGGTAGGTTTTCACTACCAGGACATGTAAAGCTTAAAGGTACATGCCCTACCTTTTTAGTTACATGGTACCTTGTCCTATGGGCTACCTAGGGCCTACCTTAGGGGTGACATATAAGTAATAAACAAGGAGCTTACGGCTTGGCAAGGGGCTTTAAATGCCAAGTCAATATGGCAGTGTAACCTGCCCACACAGGCTCTGCCATGGCAGGTCTGAGATATGCTTAAGGGCTACTTGAGTCCGTGGCACAAGCAGTGCTGCAGTCCCACTAGTAGCATTTAAATTACAGGCCATGGGCACATGTACTGCACTTTACTAGGGTCTTATAAGCAAATTAAAAATGTCAGTTATGGATGTACCAATCAAACCATGTTTAGTGGGTAGAGCTCATGCAATTTATCACTGTTCAGCAGTGGTAAAGTTCTCTGATTTCTAAGGCCAACAAAAACGAATCAGTAAAATATGACGCAAGCAGGAAAAAAATTTGTGGGAAGATCACCCTAAGGCTGTCAGGTATAAAAAGTGAAGAGATGTAGAGTGGCGTGGCAAAGAGTTCAGTGGTGTACAGTGGAAATACGTAGAGTGGAGAGGCATAGATTGCAGTGACCTACAGTGAGATAGCATAGAAAAGAGAGATATTCAGCAGGCAGCCACAGAGTACAGTAGAGTGACATAGAGTGGAATAGAGAGGAGTGTCATAGAGAGGAGTGGTGTGCAGTTGAATAGCATAGAGTGGAGTAGCGTAGAGTGGAGTGGTGCAGAGTCGAATAGCGTAAAATGGAGTGGCATAGAAGGAATGGTGTAGAGTGAATTAGAGTAGAGTGGAGTGGCATATAGTGCAATAGCATAGACTGAGTGGCATAGAGTGGAGTGGCATAAGTGGAGTAGGGTAGAGAGGAATGGCGTAAAGTGGAGTGGGGTAGAGTTGAATAACCTACAGCAGACTGGTGTTGAATGGAGAGGTGTAGAGTGGAGTGGTGTAAAGTGGAATAGTACAAAGTGGATTTGAGGAGAGGGGAGTGGTATAGAGTGGAGTGACATAGAGTTGAGCGGTGTGGAGTAGAGTAGGGCAGAGTGGAGTGGGGTTGAATGGAATAGCATAGAGTGGATTTACATAGAGTGGAGACGCATAAAGTGGCATAGAGTTGGGTGAAGCAGCATGGCCTAGAATTGAGGGTAGTGGTGTAGACTGGCATAGAGTTTAGTGTCATACAGTAGAACAGCCTAGAGTTGAGTGGCATAGAGTGGAGTGGCTTAAAGTGGAGCTGTGTTCGGTAGAGTGGCATGCAGTGGAGTGGCATGGAGTAGAATAACATAGAGTGGAGTAGTGTAGAGTGTAGTGGCATTGAGTGAAGTGGTGTAGAGTGGCTACAGTGGTTTGGTGTCGAGTGGAATAGCATAGAGTGGAGTGGTGTAGTGTGGAGTGCCAGTGGAGTGGCATAGAGTGGAATAGAGTAGTGTGGAGTGCAATAGAGTGGAATGGACAGGAATAGCATACAGTATAGTGGTATAGAGTGCAGTGGCATATGGTGGAGTAACGCAGAGTGTAAAGGCATGTTGTAGAGTAAAGCGAAGTGGAGCAGAGTGGACTGGAATATCGTACAGTAGAGTGGAGTGTTGTGCCATAGAGTGACATGTTGTACAACATGTTACAGTGGAGGGTTGTAAAGTGGAAAGGCATAGAGTGGAATGCAATAGAGTGGAATAGCATAGAGTGAGTGTCATTGAGTGGAGTGGCTCAGTTTGCAGTTGTGTAGAACGGAGAGGAATAGAGTGGAATAGTGTAGGGTGAAGTAGCATAGAGTGGAGTGACGTAGAGTGGAGCAGCATACAGCAGAGTGGCAATAAGAGGAATGGCAAAGGGTGGAATAGTATCATAGAGTGGAGCGACATAGAGTGGAATAGAGTAAAGTGGAGTGCAATAGAGTGGAATGGGAAGGAGTGGCTTTGAGTGAAACAGCATACAGTATAGTGGTGTAGAGTGGAGTAGCATATGGTGGAGTAACGTATAGTGTAATGGCATGTTGTAGAGTAGAGCAGAGTGGAGCAGAGTGGACTGGAATGTCGTACAGTAGAGAGGAGTATTGTATCATAGAGTGACATGTTGTACAGTATGCTACATACAGTGGAAAGGTGTAGAGTGGAATGTCATAGAGTGGAATAGCATAGAGTGAGTGTCATCGAGTGGAGTGCCTCAGTTTGCAGTTGTGTAGAATGGAGAGGCATCGAGTGGAATAGTATAGAGTGAAGTAGCATAGAGTGATGTAGGGTGGAGCAGCATACAGCAGAGTGGCAACATGTGGAATGGCAAAGGGTGGAATAGTGTAGAAGTGTGTGGCATTGGATGGAGTAGCTTAGAGTGGAATGATGCAGAGTGGAGTGGGGCGACATAGAGTGCAGTGTCATAGAGTGGAGTGGCTCAGAGTGGAATACTGTAGAGTGGTGTGGTGTAAGGTGGAAATGGAATACAGTAAAGTGTGTAGAATGGAGTGGTGTAGAGTTGAATAGTGTAGAATAGAGTAGAGTAGAGTAGAGTGATCTAGAGTGGAGTGGCACAGAGTGAAGTGACCCACAGTTGAGTGGTGTGATGTGGCACAGAGTGGAGTGGTGTGGAGCAGAGTGGAGTAACATAGATTGGAATAGCATAGAATGGCATAGAGTGGCATGACATAGAGTGGAGTGGCATGAAGTGAAGTGGCACAGAGTCAAAAAGCATGAAATGGAGTGGTGTCAAGTGGTATGGTGTAGATTGAAGTGGGGTAGAGTGGAGTGGTTTAAAGTGGGATATCATAGGGTATAGTGGTGTAGAGTGGAGTGGCATAGACTGTAGAGGAGTGGCATTAAGTGCAGTGAGGGAGAGTGGAATGGCATACATTAGAATGGTGTAACGTGTCATGGAGTGGAGTGGTGTAGATTGTAGTGGTGTAGACTGGAATAGCATAGAGTGGATTTACGTAGAGTGGAGTGGTGCAAAATCTAGTGGCATAGAGTGAAATAGCGTAGAGTGGATTTGCATAGAGTTGAGTGTTGTAGAGTGGAATTGGGTGGAGAAGTGTTGCTTAGAGTTGAGTGGTGTATAGTGTAGCTGAATAGAGTGGCATACCGTGGAGTGGTGTAGAGTGCAGTGCTTTAGAATGGAATAGCATTGAGCAGATTTGCAGAAAGTAGAGTGGCATAGAACAGAGTGCGTAGAGTTGAGAGTTGCAGAGTCAAGTGGAATAGAGTGGAGTGGTGTAGAGCTGAGTGGTGTAGAGTGGAATAGCATAGAGAGTAGTAGCGTAGAGTTCAGTGGCATACATTGAAACAGTCGGAGTGGGGTGGCATAGTGTACAGTGGCATAGAGTGGAATAGCATACAGTGGGTTAACATAGAGTGGAATGGCGTATAACGGTGTGGTATACAATGGAGTAGTGTACACTGGTGTAGTGTGGAGTGGCATAGAGTGTAGTGGGGTAGAGTTGATTGCCATTGATTGGAGTGGTGCATAGTGGAACAGCATAGAATAGAGTGGTGTAGAATGGAGTGGGTAGAGTGACATTGCATAGAGTGCAATGATGTAGAGTGGATTGGCACAGAGCTGTCTTGTGAAGACTGGATTGACAAAAGTGGAGCAGGTTAGAGTGGAACAACATAGAGTGGAGTGGTGTAGTGTGGAAAAGCATAGATTGCAATGGCTTTGAGTAGTGTAAAATGGATTAGCATAGAACGGAGCTGTGTAGTGTGGAATGGCATCCAGTGGAGTAGCATAGAGTGGATTTGCTTAGAATGAAGGGTCCTGGAGCACAGTGCAGTGGAGTACATTTGAGTGGAGTAGATTGGAGTGGTGTAGAATGTAGTGGCATAGAGTACAGTAGTGTAGTGTGGAAAAGCATAAAGTGGAGTGGCAGAGAATGAAATAGAGAGAGTGGAGTGAAGTAGAGTGATGCATACTTGAGAGGCATAGAGTGGAAGAGCGTACTGTGGACTTGCATACAATGAAGTGTCATACAGTGGAGTGGCAAGCGTTGAGTAGTGTAGAGTGGAGTGTCATAGAGCAGAATAGTGTAGAGTAGAGTGCCGTAGAGTGGAATAGCATAGAGTTGAGTGACTAGAGTGGCATAGAGTGGAGTGATGTACAGTAGAATGACATTGAGTGAAGCGAGTAAAGTCAAGTAGCGTGGAGTGAAATAGCGTACAGTAGAGTGGCAAAGAGTGGAATAGTGTAGAGTGGATTGGCATAACATGGAGTACAGCTGAGTAGAGTGGATAACATAGAGTTGAGTGGCATAGAGTGGAATAGCATAGGGTCACGTGGTAGATTGGAGTGGCATAGAGTGTAGAGGCATAGAGGTTAGTATAGTGTCATAGTGTGGAGTGGCATAAAGTGGAGTGGGGAAGAGAGGAGTGGTATAGAGTTGAGTGGTATAGAGTGGAATAAAGTTATGTGGAGAGGCGTTGAGTGGAGTTTTATAGACTGGATGTCATAAAAGGAGTGAGTTTACGTAGAGTGGAGTGGCATGGAGTTCAGTGCCATATAGCCATTTTGGCATACAGTGGAGGGGCATAGAGTGGAATAGCATAGGGTGTAGTGGTGTTGAGTAGAGTGGTGTAGAGTGGAATAGTTTAGAGTGGAGTGGTGCAGGATGTATTGACACAGAGCTGTATCACATAGAGTGGAGTGGAATAGAGTGGAATAAGATAGAGTGAAGTGGCATAGAGTGAAGTCATGTTTTGTGGAATAGTGCTGTTCCATTGAGTGTTGTACAGTTGAGTTGTGTTGAGTGGATTAGCATAAAGTGGAGCAGTGTAGAGTGGTATAGAGTGGAGTGGCAAGTGGCATAGAGTGGAGTGGTATATCCAATGAGATTTAGATTTCAGCTGACGGGATATCTGTCACCGTTGTGCTGGAGTAACCCCTCCGACAATATCCGGCAGAAGGTTGGCAGAAATCCGGCTGTGGCCATGCCTGGGGATGGCGGTAAGGTGGCGCTGCTGCCAGCAACAGTGCCACGCCAGTAGACCGCCTCAAACCGTATCATGACCCTTGATACAGCCTGGCGGTGTTCTGCTGGCAGACACTGCTGCTGGCAGCTGTGCCCCGTCCCTTCTACTGCCAGAGGACCCCCTGATAACAGGTAAGTCGGGTGCTCAGACAGGGGACGGGGTGTGGGTGTGTATGTGTGTGGGTTTGTGTGTATGTGCGTGCGTGTATGCGGGTGTGTGTTGCCTGTTGTAGGTGTGTGCATGTATGGATGTGTGAGTGCCTGTATGTTGTGTTGTGTAAATGCGTGTGTGCTTGTATGTATTTCAGTGTGTGTGCTTGTGTGTGTGAATGGATGTATGCATGCGTGGATGAATGTGGGAATGAGTTTGTGTATGAGTGTGCTTGTGTGTGAATGAAGGTGCGTGTATGTAGTGGGGGGAATCTGGGAAGGGGGAGGGGGCGGGGAAGACCCCTATCAGTGACAGGGAAGAGATTCCTTGCCACTGATAGTGCCTACCACCATGGTTTTCGTGGCGGTAAGGTTGCCACGAAAACCATGGCGGTAAGTGGGGTCATAATCCCACAGGCGGAAAAAGTGACGGCTGCCACAGCAGTAACGACTGTCGGGCTGGAGACTTCAGTCCCCAGCCCGACGGTCGTTACTGCTGTGGCGGTTGGTGTGGTACAATGGCGGTTTGGCTTTAGCCAAATCACCAATGTCTTAATATAGAGACATTGGCAGTTGTCTGTTGCCTGTTGGCAGTATTTTCCTCCATATTAACGCCGTCCCGCGGGGTCATAATGACCCCTATAGTCTAGTATAGTGTATTTTAAAGTGTATTTTTACATGTCCTCTCTGTGCTCAGTGTGTGTTCTTAATTTATGCTAGTTTTCACAATTTTGTATTTATGTTAGCTCTTGAATGCACTATAAGAAAGGTTTTGGCTGAAACACGTCGGGTTGGGAGACATTTTTTTACGCAAAAGTGGCGCAAACTTACAAAATATAATTGTATTTTGTACAGTTGCACCACTTTTGCGTCAAAAATTGACGCAAACGCAGCGCAAAAAAAGTATAAATATGGGCCTTAGTGTAATAAATCACATATATATATATATATATATATGTGTGTGTGTGTGTGTTTATGTCGATATTCAGGATTCCGTGTTCTCTTGTTCAATCTTCTGTACTATGTGGCCCGAACAATATTAGGAGATGAAGAGTGTCCTAGCAGGTGACACCATTTAATTAATAAATGAATACCTTTTAATGGGCTGGAGCTACCCCAAGGAGGTTCAGTGGACATGCAAGTAAGTAGAGGAAGTCTCTAAGGCTTAAATACCCCTATCACACGTAATCTGATACAGTCGATTGGCCTTGTGGCAGGTCTCACAATGGTTCTGGTCACTGTGCCCTGACCGCATTGAGACTAAGATGATTATGGACTGCAAGCGTGTGCAATTACATTCATCTACTAATACAGAGAGTGTATATTCGCAAGATAGAACTGTATCAGACTCATCACGTGATTAAATGCACTTCTTAGGAGGCCTGTTTTATTTTAATTTGCACATAATGGACAATTCTTAGCAGGTCTGGTGTATTTTGAGAAGGGCATTCTGTGCAGTTCTCAGCAGCACTGCCCTGAAGTTCCAAATCGTTTAAGCAGGGATGTCATCAGAGATTTTACTGACAGTGGGTGATAGTGGGGGCCCAATCCTGTTGGCCACAAGTCCTTAATCCATCTGCTTGGGTTTTTGCCTATCAGTCATAGTTTCGACTTGCTCATACTTGGCTGCAAGAAATGTTGTGACATCCAATGCTGAACCACTAGAAGGCAGTTTGGTAGTTGCATTGCTTGCTCTGGAGAATTTTAATCCAGTTAAAGAATACTTTGGGTATAATCCACAAAAGAAAAGTCAGGGCAAACTAGGATTTGATAAGTGTCCCCAGGGTTAGAATAGAGATGTTAAAAAGAATACATGATAGAGAACAACTCTGAAGTATACCACAGGAGATTCGTTGCACTTGTGAGCAGAAGGGGTTAAGACCACCACTTGTGCATGATCCTTATGAAAAGAAAGAAACAGCTACAGCACCTGCCCTTTAATACTTAGCTGTTCTAATGGTATAAGTAAGATGTCCAGTCGACAATATTCAATGCCGCTTACAGAGAATGTAACAATAAAGCTGAATCGTCTTGGTCAGTGATAGATTGAATCTCCTTGAAGACAAGGGCAGGACCTGTTTCCGTCCCCCACCGGCACTGACACCCAATTGCCATGGGATTAGCAAATCATTGTCTTTTAAAAGGGCAGTTATTTGTTTAGCCAAGATTTGCTGAGTGATTTAATCATAAGTAGTAAAAGTGTAATTTGCCGCATTGTTATTATCCAGATTATCCTTCTTTAAAAGGGGCTTTGCAACCATTTTTACCATTCCTTTGGAATGGACGCAACTGAAAGTGATAAAGCTCACCATTGGCAAAAGTACAGTGCAACATGATAGCAAAAACACAGGTGGTCAAGTGACCTCCGTAAACCCTGATTTTGTCTTCTTAAGTGAGTTTTGAACCTCTTCCAATTCGGTAATACTTACAGGGGATCATATAGGACAGATTGCAAGGTAATTTGATTACTCTTTGAGGCCAATGGCGTTGTTTTAGGGAACAGAGTTTTCAATCCGCACATATTTTTTGTATCTTTCATACAAAGTGATTGATCACTTCATCACAGAGGTTATGATCCATGGGGACTCGTTACGATGAGCAACAAGATGAAGTAAATTAGTAATGGCATCTAAAAAGATCCCTAGTTGGATCTGAGGTGTCCATAAATAATTTGCTGGTGTATTGTGATTTAGCTTGGAAGATTTTCCTTTTATGTTGTTTTAATTGTTATCTGTAAAGGTACAGATCATTCTCTTTATAAAATGAAACCCATTTGCATTCTCGCTGGCATTTATAGTCCTTTTCATGTCCTCTGAAAGCCAACTATCTTCCCAAAATTCACATGAAGTGCAAGGGAGAAACTGTCGGTGTCTTATTGAAAAAAAGTTGAGAGCTAAATTACAGAAGGGAATTTTTAGAGCTGAATCAATGCAGCATTTAATGCAGAGCGTATTGCCTCAGCTATTAACAGATAAGGGATTCTCTTGTATGGTCGGGTTTCCTTTTTTCAGTGTACTCGACGGGGAAACCTTCATACTAGTTTTAAAGAGGCCGAATTTGATTAAATAATTTTGTGATCATGGCAGAGGCCAGTTCTCACTTAGATGGACCAGCAATCCCTCCGTTCACATATGGTCTAGTCTATGCGCTTTAATATTTGTGTGGATCGGATCACTTTGCACCTACCAAAAGAGCTTCTTACCTCCGGCAATAGCTGTGCTTCTGAATCTGTTTCATTGTCAATATGCACATTGAAGTCACCTAAAATAAGAAGCCTCTTACATTGGAGACAAGATAAACAAGCAGAAAATGAATGACACATTCAGGTGAGAGCACACATCTGTTTAATTGTAGTTCCAGATCTTTATCCATATGTGTCTCAACAATCGTACAACGGGGATCCTTCTTACAGGCAATAATGATGCACCCACCAATATAACAATTTCGGATAGCACAAAGAAATATAAAGCTGTCAGAAATGCCCATAACCATTTCAGGTGTGTAATCCTACTACAGCCTGGTTGCCTCTAAGAAATTGTGAATACCAATTGCCATTTTTTAGGACACCTACAATTTGGGAGGAGCAAGCAGGAAGAGAACCAAAATTAGTCACAAACATTGTGAAGGATCGCCTGTAGGGAAAAATACTGGGCCTGTTTTTCTATTGTGTGTTTTGACCAATATTTATACTCATGTTCAGTTTAGTTTGCCTGTTCTACTCCCTGGATACTATGCACTAGCTGTTGGACGATTGTAGAGTGTTCTTCTCTTGGGCTTGCCCCAGCTTCATTTATGACCTCCATCATTTTGCTGGAGATACTGTTAACGCAGAATTTTTAATGAGTTTATTAATGATTATTCATGTATTCTGAATGTTGCATTGCCATAGAAATCGTGTTAACTTAGAGAAAATTAATGCAGGCATTTGAAGGTGCGCCTATCAGAGTGGCCACCAATGTTCACAAAGTGTACTTATTAAAATGAAATGTTGAGTTTATGTTGGATTACTGCACCAATACGCCATATTAAGAGTTATGCGTTATGTATTAGCTTTATTAATTGCAGGCCTTAACTGAGCGAGATCTTGGCCTAGTTGCAAGGCCTCATGTCAAGCTGCATTTTCTTAGGCGTTTAATAAAATGTCTGCTAAGAGAATTAAACTGTGATTTTCCACTGTACTGTCCATGTGCTCTAGCTGAAAGTCTTTCTCATGAGAACTGCTTGCTAGAAGATGATGTACTTGCTAGTGCAACAATGTTTAATGTAATGTGTGTAAGACTGACTTTCCCAGGAGAAGACAATGAACTTACTGACTGGAGTATAAACTGCAACAATATTGATACCTGATGAGCCGAATGACGGGAGTGGGAGAAGAGAAGTCAATCATCGACATGTGAACCACATACTAATAAAATTATAGATTTCAGGGTTTAGTTTTATTGGGCAAAGAGTGAACATGTGATTTCCTGACCAATTAGAATGTGGAAAGTAGTTTTAGGAAACCTAACTTAGCCAGACTGCACCAAGAGAAGATACGCCTTTAGCTCTTTTCTTTAAAACTGTCCAGATACCCCATTCTCCCTTTTCTTCTTGAGAGTTGAACTATATTCTTTCGAACTGCTTAGAGAGAATTTGCCTTTTCTGAACTCTGATGCTGAACCCTGATGTATTGCTGACCAAACTGATGTCCTGTTTACGTAGACTGTCACAGCTCGCTGAACCTTGTTGAGGACTGGTATACCATGACTTTACTGACTGCAATGCCTATTTGCTTTTGTTTCTAGGTACCAACCGCTGTTTTTTGGATAGAGCCATAGTAAGATGTTTTTCCAAATTTGTGTAAGAAATTTGTTTTGCATGAAGCCCAAACATGCTATTCTATTCTGATGTTAGTTAGGATTCTCACTGAAGGAATTTGGTACATGTAATAACAGTTGATGTATTTTTCTTTGCTGAATCTAAATGTACGTAATATCTTTTGCGCAGTTATTCTTGCTATTAATTTACACTGTAACATTAGAATGTGTAGTAGCTCAAGCTTTGATTAGATTGCGAAACATCCCACTCAGACTTTCGTCAGCTCCACCAGCAACAAGGAAGTCGAAGCAGGTTTGTATGCAAACAATACTTTGTTTACTGTTTATATGCAAACTCTATCAGCCATTTTTCAACATATCATATTCTAGGGCTGGGCTTGTTGAACCTCTTAAGAGTGAAATCCAATTGTTTTTAGAATAACTAACAAATATTCAAATAATCTCTGTTGACCGGTCTCATATGTACAATTGCCCCATGTATATTTATAGTTGGCATGATGACAACCTGACCGGATATTGCTATTTATTTAATTGATCAACAACATCTTCCTCGGCCAGAAGATGTTATCACGATAAAAGGTATTCGTAAATTTTCCTAGTTTTATGAATGAAGAATGACTTTGGACGTGTTTACTAAAAATGTAAAAAAGCTTTTGTAGAATTTGAACATATAAGCTAAATACTTGTAATTTATAAAGAGGATTTATATAATTTTAGGCTCACCTGTCACAAGGAAATTGCTTACTAACTATAAGCACATTTTCAGTGGGAAAGTCTGCTTTGTCTCACAAAAAAGAGGCACAAATCCACTTTGTTGGCCAGAAATATTTTCCATTACTTTTATGTGATATTTCCCAGTCAGGCAGTTGTTTTCAGAATTTAGTGATTTTTACATTAGGAGTCAAAAAATAATATTTACGTTCTGATTTGCATAGTTGTTTAGAACTGAAACTGTATTAGTGGGGCGTTTGATTGGAAAGTCTAATAACAATTGTTTAGAGCACAACAAATACACTGTATTTGTGAAGGTCCCGTTTTTATTCTTGTTTGGTACTCCGAGGTTTGAGTATTAACCGATCTTCTGGACCTCACCACCAGCAGGGGCTGTGAAGAAAAAGGTCAAATGCCAGAAATCGGAGAGTACTGTTGACAGAAACACAGGAAAAGAGTCGCGTATTTTAGAGCCCCATCTTTGTGTCTAATTTATATGCAAACACATATATAGTGAATGTTTGTATAGCCATATTCGTATATGTGCATTTATTGAGTGTATTAGGTGACCACATCCGTAGCTAAACACAAATCGTCTGTATATTTAGATAAATTGTACTAATGTATTCACAATGAATACCAGAGTTCTTTAATATAGATTGCACATTAATTCGTGCTAACAGTTTTGCTCTGGAGCGATTGTAAACGTTAGTGTTGGCTTGATCTGTCACTAGGCCCAAGTAGTATATTGTGTTTTTGACAATGTCTGCCAGTATGTTGTTGCTCTCTTCTCTGCAGGTATTGACTCTGATGCTTGGGTAGCTAGTGAATAGCCTTCCTTTTTTGTATTAGATTGATAGTAAGGTTCTCAGCGATGAAGCCTTGGCTTGTTGAGATGAGGTCGAGAGAAGTCATCTGTACCAGACAGGCCTGGCCGTTGATACAGTCTAGGATGAGATGCCGTGCATCTATTTGTGGGGATCCTGCCTGTCCCAAGGAGCAGTGTTACCTGACTGATTCATTTTGGTGGGAAAACAATAACGGGAATCTTCTAGGCATTTCTTTCCGTTAAATTGTGTGTTCCATAGGTTAACCTGGAGTAGACCCTATCCTCGCTGAGAGGAGACATCTTCTCTACTCTTCTGATTATCCCTGCCTTTAGTGGAAAGGCTTCATGCTTCACCAGTCAATGCTTTAACAGAACCTAAATTTGGTTTTTGATGCTAGCACTCTCTTCCTTTGCCACTTTCGATGCTTTATTTAGAATCAGGACCTTGCTTTATGGAACAATTAATTTGGAAAATCTGGATTTTTTACAGGATTGCTGTTAAATTTCTGTTCTTCGTGATACTTAAATTTAGACTGCTGGACTATATTAATGTGTAACTTGATAATACTTTAAATGAGTCTCTGGTGACTGATTTGACTTATGAATTGACTAATTTGTTCATAAACCCCTTAAGGTTAAATCCAATCCTCTCTGTCACTCTAGTGGAGCCACATTAGTTTCACTGTATTTGGAAATGTATTCAAATTCAGGCTCCTAATATTCTCTTTACATCCAGTGGAAAAGGTCCATAGGAGCAGTGGGGGAGGTTGTTTGTTGATTATACACGATGAGTGAGATTCAAGAACCCATACTCCATCAGCAGTATTGTGTTAATCTAGACAATAAATGGAATACATTGAAAAATTAGGAAGCAATGATTTAAACAACACACTTGACAATTAAGGGGGTGATTCTGACCCCGGCGGTCCTTAACCGCCAGGGTCGGCGGGAGCACCGCCAACAGGCTGGCGGTGCCCCGCAGGGCATTCTGACCGCGGCGGTTTGGCCGCGGTCAGAACAGGAAAACCGGCGGTCTCCCGCCGGTTTTCCGCTGCCCAAATGAATCCTCCATGGCGGCGCAGCTTGCTGCACCGCCATGGGGATTCTGACACCCCATACCGCCATCCTGTTCCTGGCGGTTCTCCCGCCAGGAACAGGATGGCGGTATGGGGTGTCGTGGGGCCCCTGGGGGCCCCTGCAGTGCCCATGCCAACGGCATGGGCACTGCAGGGGCCCCCGTAAGAGGGCCCCACTTTGAATTTCACTGTCTGCATTGCAGACAGTGAAATTCGCGACGGGTGCAACTGCACCCGTCGCACCCTCCCCACTCCGCCGGCTCCATTCGGAGCCGGCTTCCTTGTGGGGAGGGGTTTCCCGCTGGGCTGGCGGGCGGCCTTCTGACGGTCGCCCGCCAGCCCAGCGGGAAACACAGAATAACCGCAGCGGTCTTATGACCGCGGTGCGGTATTCTGGAGGGGGGAACTCTGGCGGGCGGCCTCCGCCGCCCGCCAGAGTTAGAATGACCCCCTAAGTGTTCTTCTGACTCTCCCCTTGAAACTAACAAATCTCATATTTGAAAGTGATAAGTCCATTCCACATGTATTTTTTTTTATACCCTGCTTAAGCCAAGTTCCTTTCTTCTTGGATTGCTCAAAGGTGTAGGCCGTAGGATACCCTAAGTCATCAGGTAGCATTAAGGATATTGAGAACAGAACCAGCCCCTTTGTACATCTGCACGGTTGTTAAATGTTTGGGGCTCATGTGGTCAAACAGAAGGGTTGATATTGCTGTAATGTGATCTTAAAATTTTAAATTAGAAACAATTTTCCATTGTGATTGTAAATTATACAACCCTTTTTATAAATTCTATTTTGGGCCTGATGCGAGCAAGAAGATGAGTTGTTATTGTTACAATTGTTCTAAGATTCTAAAATGTTTTAGTTTCATTTAAAATAGTTTTTTCATGTGACTGACCATTGTATTTTTGGTATATGAAATTATTTTGGGGAATTTTAGGAATAATTGGACCAAGTCACACGCTGTTAAATATGATCATTTGTAGTTGCCAAATGTGGTTTCTTAATGTTGAAGTGAGGTTATGTATGTCCAATGTATGTTATTTATTGTTTAATCGTTTTGTTTTGGCTGAAATAAAGTTATTTGAATGAATGAAAGTGGAAATCACCTTTGTGATAGCTGCTGTGTCCAGGGTTGGCCCTGCAGTTCTGTTAGATACAGAACGTTCAGTAGTAGCACGTGAACGTAAATAGCTACCTTTAATAGGAGTAAATTAAGGTAGAGAGGTGACCCCTCCAGGGAATTTCAGGAAGGGGATGGGGGTTTATCCGCAAATCAGGTTTGAAAAAATAGTGCTAAATTCTGAGTTTCAGCACAATTTTCACTTTTATTAGCTAAAAATCCAGAGGTTAAGAATTAACTAATTTAATACTTTCGTAGTGTGCCAAGCAAGTCTTATCCTTCCTTAGGGAGTTGGAGCTCTCCATGTTGGTGGTGAAACAGTAGACACTATGAACATTCTTTTAATCATTAAGGCTATCCTTGACATATATTGTGTATGCTTGGAGGGATTATGGCTATCTGTGGCATAATAGTGGCCTAAATCGCACATGTTAGTAACATTCTTATCAACATTCTGTCTACCCAAGGCATAATGATGGACCATCCCTGATATATAGGAGCCATTCCTGGTGATGTTCTGGTCATCACTGGCATATTATAAGGCTTCCTTGATAATTTGGTGATATTCTTGACAACATTTTTACTAGCCCAGGCATAATATTTGCCCATACCTGACCAATTGTGTCCATTATTGGCAATGTTCTGGCTATGCCATGCATAATAGTGACCTATTTGGAACAATTCTTGCTAACATTCTGGCTATCACTGGGATCACATTGGCACATCCTCAAAATATTGTGGCTATTCGTGTCAGCTTTCTGGATATTCAGAGTAGAATGTTGGCTCAAATTTGGCATGTAGTAGGCATTCTTGACAACATGACTTCCATTCTTGCCATAATAGCTTGCCAAACCCGAATTATTTCATGTACTTGTAAAATAATTCTAACATACCCTGGCATAATGATGGTGGAAACCACTATCCTGTTATATGCATACCTGGTTTTTGTGGATCATGACACATGACCATTAGAAATAAAGTATGATCATGTTCAGCACCAGTATATTTCAATGTCTGGTGAAAGAGATGGGCTGCTGTTTGAGGATGAAAGCTGTACTTACTAAAAAAATCACTTCTGGTATTTTATAGCAAAAGCACTGGTTTATTTCATGAAAAGAGCAATCTTCTATCCTCTGTTTTGGGTAATTAAGCCCTGGTATTGATAGCAGAGCCTTGATAAATAAACTTCCAAGGAGACACGCCTAGGTGGGTGAACCTTTGGACCACGTTCGGGGACTTCCCAGGACGAGATGTCTTTTTTGCATCACAGATCAATGGATCAATAACCCAATCAATATTCACAGTAACTAATCAACAAGTTAATCAATAACATTTAATAAGAAGGAATAAGTTGAACACACCATGACCTTTCAGTCATGAATAACCACGCCAGTTTAGTTAAGTGTTAGGATATTTTTTTCCCTATTTGTTACAATCTAGTATCATATTTATTAGTCTCAATAGCAATAAGCTCATCAAAACCACTATTATTTGGAAATCAGAACACAACTTAATTAAAGCATAAATTATGATCATTTAGTATTTAAGCATTAATATGTATCAACTTAGCAGAGTCTCATTAGTACATGATTCAACAAAGCTAGAACTCAGTCATTTGTCTATTTGCGTCAGATTATTTGTGAACACCTTAACTAACCTCGAATTAGCATCAGCATGTTGGGCTTGATGCAAAACATTTTAGCAAACACAAATTTAGAAAACATCTAACTATGGCCCGTATCAAAATAGCAGTTGGTACCTAGAAAGAAAAGGCAAACAGACAATTACAATTTCTGCATCAGATAGTTACCAGTCCAACAGATCAGCAAACAGCATCAGTCTTCGTCCTCAGGACATCAGTCGATTCATCATCAGCAGAGATAAGACGGGGCAAAGTCTCAATGTAGCATAGCTAAGGAATAGGACCTTCCCTCCTATGGAGGAGAAGTTAATATCAGGTAAGAAACGGGTAGAGGATGATTTAGAGTATCAGGACGAACAAATGGCAAAGTCTCAAAAGAATGGAACCCTTTCGCCTTGGGTAGTGCGGTTAAATCAAAACTGTCTAATCTGTCTTTAATTTCTCATTGGGTAATAATTGGTGCATCGTTATCTCTGTCCAATAATTCTCCACGCACTTCACCAGAATTTTCCACAAATCATAGTTCTCATGTCGCCGATTGGGTCATGTTATTGACGTCTTCATCAGTTAGAATGTCAGGTAAGAAAAGTTACACTTTACGCTTCAGTCAGTGGTTCCATTGTTTTCCTCTACTCCAGGCAGCCTTGCACCTGTTAAGAATTACACTGTTGCATTCGGCAGGAATGTCTCCTTGAGCAAGTCGAGTCCCATGAGAAAGAATTTACTACGGCTACACACACATAACTTCTGGAAAAGTACAGCTTCATCTCCTTCAGGAAAACAGCACATTGCACGTTAGAAAATACAGTTTAATATGAGACCAGGCAGCTAGGCCCAGACCCTCGCTAAGCTAAGGCCTAACGATTTAATTAGCAAACTCCTAATACATGACTCTAATTATGATATGCTAGTACAAATTCAAAACAGTAGTACATAATTAGTTCATCATTAATAAGTTTCATTAGTCTTCGTATACATTGTTAGACACTCTCCGTGGGCACATTTCAAATGCGTGCATTATTTTCTATGTTAACACATTTTCTATGCAGCTTCATCACACAATATATTGCAAGCTTTTCACGTTAATATTGCTTTTGAAAAACACACTCCAACAATCCCTCCTCTGATGACTGTTGTCATCACACAAACCTTCTCTGAGAAATTTTATATATTAAAATTCTCTCAACTCAATCTCTTACCTTATTGGCTTCCCCTTTGCCCTGTACAATTTTTCCCTTTGTTTTTCTTCCCTCCTCTTATTATTTTTCGGCATTTTCAATTTTATTCTTTTACTAATTTTACATGCCACCCAAAATCCAAATAAGCAAGCTATAACAATCAATATTCCCTGTATTATTTTATACAATATCCCATGCCAAATGTTACTAAGCCAATTCCCCACTGAAGCAAATCCCTTTCCAACCGTTTCCCAAACACCTAGTTCTCTCAATTCCTTCAAACCTGTATTATCCTTAGTCAAGTTAGTAAGCATACTTCTAATCTCATTACTGTTATCTGGTATATAGGCACAACAATGACGCTCATTGAGCATCTTACAAACTCCACCATTTTTCGCTAAAAGAATGTCTAAAGCAAGCCTGTTTTGAAGAGTCATAGCCCTCTCCACAGCAAGTTCAGTATCCATCAGGAGTATAGCCCCTGAAAAATTTGTCAGCATGTTATCCACAATAGTAGACAACTTTCGAATCTTTATGGAGTTTAAGATAACTCCCACTGAAGGAATTATTGCCCCAAATATGTCTCCTACTACAACAGCAACAGTTTCTCTCTTCTGTCTAGTACGATGTAATTCAGACAATTTTGGAAACCTTTTCAAATCGTCGAGTTGATATATCTTTGGGAAAACTATCCCCAAATAACATGTCCCATACCATCCTTTTGGAAGACGGTAATAAGCATTAAGTCCACATATATAATAAATCTCTGGGATTGCAAGATCCTGTCCATTTAACATGAACGTCCATTTACTCCGAAACAAAAACACATGCTTACATTCACTCATTCCCACAAACACATTGTCATAATATGACTTCGGCCTAGATATGGAAAGCTTCCATACATGTAGTGCATCTAAAGCTAGCTTCCCTTGTCCTCTAATTGCACCATACCCTGCACTGCTAGCAAAAACCCGCTGCTGCAATCCTTTTTCTAACTTGCCCTTTAATGCCCTTCTCCTATCTTCTGTGTGATCTAGAAAGCTTTTCTCTACAGGTGTAAGCAAGCATGTCAAGTTATTGCGGTGTGCATAAGATGTGCTAATCGTCAATGTCGACTCAAAGAAGCCTTTAACTAACTTTTTACTATAATATCTAGCTACCTCACTCAAATCCTCTATTATATGCACATAAGAAAACACAAGATCAGAATTCGAGTAAAAGTATTGAATCTCTTCCTGGTTATAGAATCTTGTTAGTAGCAGACTACAACTTATCCCATACGTTAGTGGCAGACTGTGATAGGTAACCCCCTCTTGTACCGAAACAGGAATCTGTGTACACACAAAGCAATCTTTTGCATCCATTGTGTCAACATACTCACTCAGCAAGCGATAGAAAACATTAGTGGAGAGTTCCCCTTTTTCGTTAGTTCCCTCATGCAAATATCTCGTATCCTGCTCAAACCTCTCCCAAGCTGTTAGTGCATTGGTAGTTTTAGGAATTGTAGCATTGTTAGTCCCACTCTTATCCATTAGTGTCGTACCCACAACCACAACCATAATGAATATCACACACACAACACCTAACCCAACACCCAAATATTTAAAACGCCTACTCCCCCTGTTATCCTCTCTAGTGTTAGCCACGATCTGTAAAGAATCAGAAAGTGAAGGATGGTTATTTCAAACAACAACAGAGGATGGTTAGAAAAAAATCTTCTTCTTCTCTTTTTTTTCCCACAACAAAGTCAAACAAGTGAAAGACTTTCTTCAGCAATTATATACAGCTTGCATTTGCACTCCCAGGATCCTCGTCAATTCAGGTTAGCAACTTGTCTCAATCGGTTTTTCAAAAGTCAATTCAGGTTTTCAAAGTCTCATCTGGTAAATTCTCAGTCTCTTTTCTCAATATTTTTTTCTCAACTTTAATTCGATTTTTATACCAATTCAGTCTCCTTCAGTCAGACTCAGGTGCCAAAGTATTGACCTGGAACTTCTTGATCAAAGCAAAACGCCAAGAACTCTTGTTGCCATTTAGCTGTCATACGCCTATTCAGGACCTGCATACCTTCTGTTCGCTACTCTCTTTCTCTTCAAACTTGCGATCACCTTGCAACTCTCCTTCACTTAGATCTTCTCTCCTTGTTGTATCAACTTCTTCCTCTAATGCATCTTCAACAACCACCTCTCATCTTTTCACTTGCAATTCTGGCCACTTATCTCCTTTCAATGTCTCTCTGATTTTCGATCTTTCTTGTGGCAACCCTTCGCCCTCCTCTGGCTCTATGGTGTTTCTCTTGATGGACCTACTGTCTGCTCAGGAGGAGTTTGTGGCAACCCTTCGCCCTCCTCTGGCTCTATGGTGTTTCACTTGATGGACCAAGCAAAAACAACAAGTGATGGACGGAATGCTGAACATTGTCAAACATTCACCCCCAGTACAGTGATCTGGGCCTAAATCCATCGTTTTTTTGCTGCCCATGCCATTCCAGTTTGGACCCAGCCATATGCAAATCAGTCTTGACCCTGTTCCCCATGGGAACAGTCCAGCCCGAACTGCTAGGCCAAGTCTTCCCTGGACTGGAAACAAGCATCCTGGGACCGGTTTCGGGGTTTCACCCCTCATCAGCCAGGCTAGCTTGAATCCAGTGGCATGGGAAGCACGGGACCCACGTCTGGGCATACCCTTCCCACTTAGGGCGACAAAGCAAAAACAACAAGTGATGGATGGAATGCTGAACATTGTCAAACATTCACCCCCAGTACAGTGATCTGGGCCTAAATCCATCGTTTTTTTGCTGCCCATGCCATTCCAGTTTGGACCCAGCCATATGCAAATCAGTCTTGACCCTGTTCCCCATGGGAACAGTCCAGCCCGAACTGCTAGCCCAAGTCTTCCCTGGACTGGAAACAAGCATCCTGGGACCGGTTTCGGGGTTTCACCCCTCATCAGCCAGGCTAGCTTGAATCCAGTGGCATGGGAAGCACGGGACCCACGTCTGGGCATACCCTTCCCACTTAGGGCGACAAAGCAAAAACAACAAGTGATGGACGGAATGCTGAACATTGTCAAACATTCACCCCCAGTACAGTGATCTGGGCCTAAATCCATCGTTTTTTTGCTGCCCATGCCATTCCAGTTTGGACCCAGCCATATGCAAATCAGTCTTGACCCTGTTCCCCATGGGAACAGTCCAGCCCGAACTGCTAGGCCAAGTCTTCCCTGGACTGGAAACAAGCATCCTGGGACCGGTTTCGGGGTTTCACCCCTCATCAGCCAGGCTAGCTTGAATCCAGTGGCATGGGAAGCACGGACCTACAGTCTGCTCAGGAGGAGTTTGGACACTCTGACTCTCTTCCGCCTCAACTCATTCGCCTTCTGGGTCTGTCAAATGCTCTAGCTCATTTCCATAATCGTCTGCTTCTGGGAGAACCTCCCTCTGATTAGGCTCTCCTGCTGGCTCAGTTGAGATAGGATCACCGTCACCCCTCTCGATCTCTTCTCCCTCGTCTCTTACTGGAGTGACCAAGCCGTCCTCAACGGGCTCTCCTTCTGTCTCAGTTCCCCTTCGATCACTCTCCGGCCCTGCGACTTCCTTTTCTGTTGTTGGTACTTTCAACAACTCAACTTCCTCATCAGTTGGACACATCACCCTTTTCGTATGACTGGCATAGATCCAGTTCGGAATTCCCACACACTTCAGAGCAGTAGTAGTCATTAGTATTACTTGGTATGGCCCCTTCCAACGTGGCTCCAAAGACGTCTTCCTTACGTGTTTCTTGATAACAACCCAGTCACCAGCTCTCAGGTTGTGTCCTAGATCATTTATCTGTGGCAGGGTGGTAGATTCCACCTGGTGAGAAAAAGAGCAGACCACATCAGCCAGACCCTTGCAGTAGTCCAACACCATATCATCCGTGTTATTCACAAGAGCATTCGCAGGCACTGCGGGCAGCTCATAGCTTGGCCCATGAGAATCTCATGAGGGGACAGTCCTGTTTTCTTGTTAGGCGTATTTCTCATTGACATTAGCACCAAAGATAATGCATCGGACCATTTCAAATTCATGGTTGCACACATTTTCGCCATTCTCGACATCAGGGTACCATTCATCTGCTCCACTAGTCCTGATGCTTCAGGGCGATAACTACAATGCAACTTCTGTTCAATGTTCAATGCTGCGCACAATAGCTTAACCACCTTGTTGTTGAAGTGACTTCCCCTATCTTCCCCTATCTGATTCTAAAGAGATAGGAAACCCGAAACGTGGTATCAATTCCCTAAGCAGCAGCAAGGCTGTCATTCCTGCGTGTAGGGTACGCTTCAATCCAATGACTAAAGATACACACAATCACCAACACATACCTCAAGCCTCCACACACAGGCATCTCAATAAAATCCAATTGCATTCTGCTAAATGGACCTCCAGGTCTCCAAATGTGGCTCAAATTCACCACCGTCCCTTTCCCCGCATTCATCTGTTGACAGATGATACACCTATGGCAAATTACTTCTGCAGCTTGTCTGAACTTCGGGTTAAGCCAGTCAATCTTGAACAACCTGATAACGGCATCCCTCCCAATATATGCTTGACCATGGTAAAACCTTGCAAATTGTGACAAAAGACTATTCGGCAGGACCATTTTCCCTTCATCTGAAGCCTATAAGTCATCTGGTCTTTGTACGCATTGTAACCTGACTCAAGAACGCTTCTCATCTTTGCTGGCCCATCCCTGCAACAATCTCAATACTTCCAACGTGTCAATCACCCTTAAGGCGTAAACTGTGCATGTCTCATTTTCTGTTTCAGGTAACAATTCCTACTGATCTTTAAACGATATACAGTTCAATGCACAAAAGCCTGCGACTTGATCCGCATATCCATTCCCCATTGAAACAAAGTCTTGTGACTTCAGGTGAGCACTGCATTTCACCACGGCAATTTCATGAGGTAACTGAATCGTGTGCAACAACTCCTTAATTCTCTCACCATTTTTCACTGGCGAACCAGAAGAGGTCAAGAAACCCCTCTGTGACCATAGTTGGGCAAAATCATGGACAATTCCGAATCCGTATCGGCTGCCAGTATAGATAGTCACTCTCAGCTGGGCAGCGGCATGGCAAGCTCTAGTAAGAGCGACCAGTTCAGCTACTTGTGCAGAATATACTCCTTGAAGCCAAGACGCTTCCAGGATGCCAGAAATCGTGCATACAACATATCCAGCTCTCAGTACTCCTACTGAGTCTCTCAAACATGAGCCATTGACATAGATAATTTGGTCATTTTCTTCCAATTGGATATCTTTAATATCAGGCCTCGGTTTGGTGCACATTTCTATTACCTCAAGACAATCATGTTCTACATCTTCCACATTTTCAATCTCTATGTTTTCATTTGGAAGCAAAGTTGCCTGGTTCAACACTGTACATCCCTTCAACGTTACATTTGGTGACCCCAATATAATCATTTCATATTTTGTCAATCTATCATTTGTCATGTGCTGCATCTTAGTACTAGTCAACAGTATTTCAACTGAGTGAGGGACCATGACTGTTTGGGGATGTCCCATCACTAAACTCTCACAATGTGTGTGGCTTTGTCCAACTACTGCTACTGTATGCAGACACGCTGGAAAGGCTGCTGCAACTGGGTCCAAAGTAGCTGAAAAATGCTACTGGTCGGTTAACACCTCCATGGACCTGTGTCAGGACAGACAAAGAACAAGCATCACGTTCATGACAAAACACAACAAAAGGCTTTGTGTAATCAGGCATACCTAAAGCTGGAGCCCTGCACATGCTCTCCCTTAACTCAGTAAACACTTTCATTTCCTTTTCTTTCAACACTATGACGTCTGGCCCTTCTTTGACTGTCAGTCTCACCAATGGCTTGGAGATGGCGGAGAAATTTGGGATCCACTGATGACAGTAACCCACCATTCCTAGGAACATCCTAACATCTCTCCGTGTAGTTGGGGGATTCATCTGTAACAGTACAATTACACTTTCCCTGGATAATTTCCTCAACCCTTTCTCAATTTGATGACACAAGTACTTCACCTCTTTCTGGCAATATTGCAATTTCTTGGGGGACACCTTGTGTCCGTTCTTCCCTAGGTGATTCAGCAAGGCAATCGAATCATACTTGCACTCATCCCTTATTTTAGAAGCGATCAACAGATCATCAATGTACTGCACTAGAGTCGATTGAAAAGGCAATTCCAACGGCTCCAAATCCTTCTTCAGTATTTGATTGAATATGGAAGGTGATTCCGAAAACCCTTGAGGAATTCGACACCAACTGTAAACCTTGTCCAGGAATTTAAAACTAAAGAGAAATTGGCTATCCTCGTGAAGAGGTACAGAAAAGAACGCTTGGGACAAATCAATTACTGTGAACCATTCTGCATCACATGGAATCTGAAACATAACCACAGCTGGATTTGGCACCACTGGGCAGCATTTCACCACTATGTCATTAATCTTTCTCAAATCTTGGACAATCCAAACCTTCCCACAGGGCTTTCTCAGTCCCATTATTGGTGAATCACATGGACTGCTCATCACTTCCTTCAAGACTCCTTGTTTCACAAAATCTGCAATTAATTGTGCAACCTTTATAAGGACATCCTGCGCCATATGATACTGTGGTACCTGGGGAAACACGGCATTTGGCTTCACACTGACTTTAACTGGTTCTACTCCTTTTATCAGTCCTACTTCTTTCCTGTTAAGTCCCACACCTTCTCTTGGACTGTTCCCTGCAAATCTGCCGGGAGTTCAGCCACTGTGAACATCGGGAAGAAGTGAATCAGAGGATACTCCTCGTCTGCTGGTCTGAACCTCAATCCCCTCATTGGAACATGTGAATGAACACCTTGTCTTGCACAGTAAGTCTCTTCCCAGTAGGGACAAGGGACTTGAATCGCAGTCCACAAATCGTTGCAATCCCTGGAAAGTGCCAAGCTCAACCTGAACCGGATCTGTGATCGGTTTAGTCAGGAGTTGGTTTGCTACTCCCACTACCTTAACTGTACGTCCCGAAAGAGGCAGCTTCGGATCCTCTGCACTTCTGACTGTAGAGTGTGTAGCTCCTCTGTCGACCAAGAATGAAACCTTGTGACACATTACCTTTCCCTGAACATAGGGCCCTTTCTGATCTACCTCTAAAGATGCTGCAAGCCTACACTCCTCACTATCTGAACTCTCGCCTGACCATTCATCGTTTATTCCATTCTCACCACACAATGGTAACTGTTGTACTGTGTTATTTTGACTCATCCTTTGACCTGTGACCTGTTGAGGAAGCATCACCTGTTGCTGTTCCATTGGCACTAAAGGCACTTGCATTTGCTGTCTAGGTATCATGGGAACCTGCTGTTGCATTTGTTGTAACTGCATCGGCTGTATACATGGCATCTGCACCTGCTGCATGGGTTGAAAACCCTGCATCTGATTCATATTATTCTGAAAGTTCGGATTAGGACATCTCAGCCTCGGTCCCTTCACATTTTGAAATGAGCTGACATCATTGCTTTATTGAACAACACCCTCCTGCACCATCATCGGGCACTCCCATTTCCAATGTTCACCGACCCCGCAAGCATGACAAGGTAACATCTTCTTCATCCCCTGTACATCATTTTGAACCACTACAGTGTTCATATCTGGTCTTCGATTCACAAAACCTCTGCGACCTCTGCCTCTCATTTGGCTTAAAACATCCCGTTTCCTTGCGGCTGTTGCACCATCTGCTGTAGACAACCCCCCTGCATTCCTGACTGTGCTGCCTTAATTTGCATCACCATCGCTTTCTCCTTCAACTTTCTCTGTTTCAACTCAGTCTCGTCTCTACAGTACTTCGCATACTGCAACACCTCATCAATCGGCTTTGCTTGCCAGCAAATCAAGTGACTCTTAATCATTTGTCTAATCTCAGGTCTCAGCCCTTCAACAAATCGAAACATAAGGTGATTCATGTCCTTCGCCTCAACAACCTCTGTACCACTGTAGTGCTTAAACGCCTTCAACAACCTCTCATAATAGGCATGTATCGACTCCTTGGCTTCCTGAGCCGTCCGATCAATCTTTTGCCAATTAATATTCTTCGGCGAGACTCTCGATTTCAGGAACTCAATCACCTTATAGTAATACTTCATCACCTCAGGAGACGGTGCTCCTGTGATTCTGTCCCTTGCCGGTTCCTCGGTCGGCCAATCCACACCCCTCTTGCACTCAAGCCACAAATCAGCTGGGATTATGATTGCAAAGAGCGTATTCAGGTCTTCCCAAAGGCATTTAGCAAGTTTCACAAACCTGTCCGTCTGCTGATACCATTCTATTGGCTTCTCCCTCAGCCTGGGAAAGTAATTCATAAATGACAGAATATCACCTCTAGTCCACAGCACATGGTTAAGAACCCCTCTGGCAGTCTCTCTCATTGGTAGCATCTTTACCGCACCGGTATCTGGTAAGGCTTTTGCTGACTGTTCTATGCAATCACTTTTCCTCTTATCTCTTTTCTTCGCCCATCTGCCTTCCCACTTCTCTAAGGCTCCCCAAACTTGTGCACTCTGCAATATCTCTTTGAAGTGTTCCTTCATCCCAGTAGACCTCATGTGTTCAAAATCCTTAGGCTCAAAATCTAACCTATAACTTCTCTCCAGATGTTTGGTATTTTCTAAATCTTTTCCATATTTATCTGCCAAATTTGCCAACCTCTGGTGCACCCTGCTCACTTCTTTGGTTATCTTTGGACACAAGTATCTCAGTTCTGCTTCTGTGTATGACTCCAACCTGTTCACTCCCATACTCCCTTCCACAAGTTCATTGGCCTCCATGCCCAACCTCACAAAATTCAGGTACTCTTCTCCTTCCATTCTCCCTGCTGCTGCAGGAGTAGTCTGAGGAGTATTAAGCTTGTCTAACCAGTCGTTCAGCTGTTGTGCTGTTAAATCTTGTAAGGAGGTATTCCCAGCCTGCGCTAAAGGTGTCTGCGGTATATTCGCACTCGAGATCTGCAGAGTTAACAGTCTCAAACCTCTCTGTCTCATGGCCTCTGGAGAAGCCCCAATCGGACTGAAGTCTAACAAGGATCTAGATCCTTCAAATGTCAGTTCCACCGGAGTCATTCCTTGAGAGCTCCCTACAAACCCTCCTCTTGTCATCTCTTGAGTCATTACCCCTTGATTGCATACACTAGGCTTTACCTGCGCATACAACGATACTGGTGGACCAACTGGAATGGGCAAGGATATGGCGCCTGGCATCTGTCTGTTTCCCAAAACCTTTGGGGTATTAACTCCCATGTTCTGGTTCATTATTGGTGCCATGGCTGACTGCGGTTCCGTGACCGAAGTATAACTCGGAATCATTTGCTGCTGTACCTGGGGCAGTAAAGGTGGAGTGGGATCAGTCTGAATCAACTTTGGTCTCGAATATGCTGGCTCTGTCGGCACCATCAGATTCGTTGTAGTCTCTAAGATTGGGGCATCAGGGTAAAGTCTCTGAACCTGTGGTGGTTGCAACTGAGATTGCATACCATAAGCAGTGGAAACATTGAAACTACTCTGCACCAGAACTGGTGCTGAGACAGGACTAGCCTGTATCAGGCTTGTTGCCATCTTGTCTTGAATCGAACCTGCAGGACATGTACTAGTACTAGGTCTATTGTCATCTATTGCATATGTTGGTGGTCGGTCATTCAGCAACTGATTAAGGAACTCATCATCGTCCGAGTCATCTAACTCTGACCAGGGCTTCCTACCCTCTTTGTCTTTGGAAGGACTTTTGTCAGACTTATAAGTAGCTTTCCCCCTTTTGTCTTCACCTTCTTGAGCTATTGCTGGAAACAGCCTGACCCCATCTATTGTTTCTCTCCTCCAAACTCTCTGCGCACTGTCCCACCTAGCCTCCGCTAGTGGTGTCTTTTCTGCTTTCCTCATTCTCCTCTCAAATTTCTGTTGCTGTTGTCGTATTGCCATCAGTTCCCAAATTGCTAATGCCTCAAACTGTGCTGGCCTCGGAGGTTCCTTTAACTCATTTAGCACCCTCCGCAAATTTTCCAAAACCCTCAAATTGAACGTTCTGTGCTCCGGAAACGCCAAACACCCTTCTTAATCTATCGCTTTGCACCATTGCTTTAGCCAAAGACATGGCGCGACACCCTTTTCCTCCATTACAGCATAAGCCGGTGTATCCTCTGACGGTGTAACCTCCCCTACACTCGCAGTGATATATACATCTCCCCTCAAAGCGCTCTTTAAAGCCTTGAAAATTTTCATTTTGCGTCTTTTATTTTATTCACACTTGAATCAGGAAGTGACTTTAATTCTCAGAACTCTCTTCGCCTACCTTCTCAACCAATTGCCTCTCACGGATGGCTGCCAATCCATGCGCGACCCTTCTCACTAACCAACCTATCCCAGTGCGGCTCCAATGATGTTACACTCACACACACTGCGGCTGACAAAGCCTTGCAGCTAGTCTTCCCACTGTAAATTCACACACAAACTAATGCAATGTATTGCGAGCACCAGCAGGCACTCAAATTTGCTGGTTTACTACAGGAAAGGGTAACACAATCGTTTCAGAACTTTACAGAGATTTCACTTAGCCTCGGCCGCTACTCTCTCCTTCTCAGATCCCGCACTCGCAAGCAAAATTTGACCCCCAGATTTTACTCTCAACTTGTCGATGGATTATTGTTCTAGTGCACTTTAGAACTCACCAAATCTCCATCGAAGTTTTCATTCACTCACTTTGACTCATACTCGACTGGTCGATTTCACCATCGACCTATTAAACCGCACAAATTACAACATAAACCAAGTGTCTCATACACTTATCAATATACTCCGGAGTCTTAGGCCATGCAGGGCCCGTATATCATCAACAACCACATGGACAATTTTTGAGCACAAAGCACTACACTCACATGAAGTTCGCCAACTTCCCTACTCTCATATTGCAGAGTACGCACACTCCTAGTAAAACATCACCATCTGGCCTAAATCCTCACAAACTTCACAATTCACCTGCTGTATGCTTAAGCTGTGCAAGCGCAAACCCTACTTCATCCACACTATCACTAGAACGCTGAGAACATACTCAAACTCCCTTCAGCAAGCTCTGAGATTCCGGGAAAGTCATTTGGGACTTAGGGGCACATCATCTCTCCAATTTGCATCATCGAAAAAGAACAATTTTCCCAAAACACAATTTTCCGATACACCTTGCTTACTTCCAAACCACGCCCATCAATTCATCAATTCCTACCGGTCCTATCGAATCACCAACTCTAACAAACCGTAGTCCCTTGCCCTGGGGCCCCAAAGGGCCAAACCATCCTCTGCTACCAAAAACTGACAGCGCGTCAGAGCCTTGATAAATAAACTTACAAGGAGACACGCCTAGGTCGGTGAACCTTTCGACCACATTCGGGGACTTCCCAGGATGAGATGTCTTTTTGGTATAACAGATCAATGGATCAATAACCCAATCAATATTCACAGTAACTAATCAACAAGTTAATCAATAACATTTAATAAGAAGCAATAAGTTGAACACACCATGACCTTTCAGTCATGAATAACCACACCAGTTTAGTTAAGTGTTAGGATATTTATTTCCTTATTTGTTACAAATATCATGTTTATTAGTCTCAATAGCAATAAGCTTGTCAAAACCACTATTATTTGGCAATCAGAACACAACTTAACTAAGGCATAAATTATGATCATTTAGTATTTACGCACATCATTAATATGTATCAACTTAGCAGAGTCTCATTAGTACATGAATCAACAAAGCTAGAACTCAGTCATTTGTTTGTTTGCATCAGATTATTTGTGAACACCTTAATTAACCTCGAATTAACATCAGCATGTTGAGCTTCATGCAAAACATTTTAGCAAACAGGAATTTAGAAAACATCTAACTATGGCCCTTATCAAAATAGCAGTTGGTACCTAGAAAGAAAAGGCGAACAGACAATTACAATTTCTGCATCAGATAGTTACCAGTCCAACAGATCAGCAAACAGCGTCAGTCTTCGTCCTCAGGACATCAGTCGATTAATCATCAGCAGAGATAAGACGGGACAAAGTCTCAATGTAGCATAGCTAAGGAATAGGACCTTCCCTCCTATGGAGGAGAAGTTAATATCAGGTAAGAAACAGGTAGAGCATGATTTAGAGTATCAGGACGAACAAATGGCAAAGTCTCAAAAGAATGGAACCCTTTCTCTTTGGGTGCTGCGGTTAAATCAAAACTGTCTAATCTGTCTTTAATTTCTCATTGGGTAATAATTGGTGCATCGTTATCCCTGTCCAATAATTCTCCACGCACTTCACCAGAATTTTCAACAAATCACAGTTCTCATTTCGCCGATTGGCTCATGTTATTGACGTCTTCATCAGTTAGAATGTCAGATAAGAAAAGTTACACTTTACGCTCCAGTCAGTGGTTCCATTGTTTTCCTCTACTCCAGGCAGCCTTGCAACTGTTGAGAATTACACTGCTGCATTCGGCAAGAATGTCTCCTTGAGCAAGTCGCGTCCCATGAGAAAGAATTTACTACGGCTACACACACATAACTTCTGGAAAAGTACAGCTTTGTGTCCTTCAGGAAAACAGCACATTGCACGTTAGAAAATACAGTTTAATATGAGACCAGGCAGCTAGGCACAGACCCTCACTATGCAAAGGCCTAACGATTTAATAAGCAAACTCCTAATACATGACTCTAATTATGATATGTTAATACAAATTCAAAACAGCAGTACATAATTAATTCATCATTATTAAGTTTCATTAGTCTTCGTATACATTGGTAACCACTCTCCGTGGGCACATTTCAAACATGTGCATTATTTTCTATGTTAACACATTTTCTATGCAGTTTCATCACACAATATATTGCAATCTTTTCAGGTTAATATTGCCTTTGAAAAACACACTCCAACAGTATGCAACACGGACATCCTGTATTTCATGATTTATGCCTGTATTTTCGGAAATCTGCAAAATGGTGGTTTGAGCAGAATGATTTCTTATTTGAAATTCTTGTGTCCTCTTAACTATAGGTAACTTATCTCTGACTTTGGTTGCTTGTTATCAAATATCCATTACTGATATCTCTATTATATTGTACGGATGCATTTCATCGCCCATGTTGATAAAGCCTTCTAGGATGTTTTCACTACAAGTGGTTTAACCTATTTGTGCCTATAAGCTCTTTCTAATTGAGTGGGAGCACTGCTTTATGTGCCTGCAGGATCTGTCTGGCTCAAGTGTATTTACTCTATGATTGTTAGATTTTTATTAATTGTGATTTTACTACCCTGCCCTTTTCAAATAGCTACTCAATCGTAATACGTGCAGGGATATGGCTACCATTGGTGCAGCAGGTGCAGTGCACCTGGGTCCAGAGCCCAAGGGGCCTACTGAGCCCTGATACGTGCTGTTTTTAGTACCCCAGCAATAGTGAACTCGCCCATTGCCCTTGCTTTCACCAGGGCCTTTGGCATCACTGCTACGGTACTGAATGTATGTGTGAGAAACTAGAGTGAAACCTGAGGATGCAAGATAAAAAAGTGAAGTGAAGAAAAATGTATTCTATATTTTAAGCAAGCAATGGCCAAGCCAATTGGCCTTGCCTTTGGGACCTAATGGCTTTGCAAATTGCTATTGGCAGTGCTTCACAGCTTCGGAACACTGTGCATCATTGCCAAAATAAAATAAATATGGTGCAATGATGGTCACGTCATTCCAATGAGGTGCGCGCTCATGAAATGCATGCGAACACCAGCAGAATGACGTGAGCGACATTTGGTATAATTTATTATTCACTGATCCAAGATTGCGGACACCACTCGGTTATGTAAATAAAAAAATAATTATGTTTTATCAAAATATCACCAATTTTGAAAAAAGGGACCCCTGGTGCTGTGGAGGGGATGGTTTTGGGGTAGTAGCTGGGTGACGGATGAAGAAAATCAGCACTTGGAAGGCCACAGGAAGAAGCACAAGTGGGGCAGAACATAACAGAAGGACACGAGCTAGAGAAAGCAACTTAGAATGCAGGGTAGAAGAAGAGATTCCCACGGCCAAGAGAAAGCAAGAAGAGCAGGCAAGAGCAGAGGAGCACACAAGGAAAACAGGTAGAAAACACATTTACTAGTGGAGGGTTTGAGAAATAAAAACGGAAGACACCAGCGCAAGGGAGAATAGCAAATGAACAAGAGAGAGCAACTTGGTGCGAAAAGGAGAAAAGCATGAGTGAGACAGCTGGGAAACAGATGAAGAATTGAGGAGCTGTAAAGAACAAAAGAAAAAAAATGTGGTTCCCTATAAATGAGCAGTGGAAGGACAGGAACACATAGGCAATGCTCTAGGGGAAGGGCAAGGACAAAATGGAGGCAAGCCATTGAATAAAAAACAAGCAAATAAGAGTGCTAATACAGGCAATGAATGCTGAGCAATGGGGGGTCTTTAAAGACACTGTAAGGCTTTGCAACCGAACAGCTTGTTGAGTCTTGTAAAGATAACCTAAAAATGAACTATGTGACATTGCATAATCATATTTTTTTAACGGCCTGTAATACTTTTAGGTCTCCAGCCAAAACATAGGGAAATTGTACTGAAAACTCAGCTATATTACCATTAAATGTTTCTTAGGGAGGGTGAGCCTCCAAATCCCCGGGAGAGGCTTGTGTGGCACACCACAAAGGTATCGCAATAGTTCTTTCAGAACCTCTTGATTTTTAACAAATGTATGTACAAATTGTACTGTTATAATATGTAATGTGGACCTGTCTGTTTTTTCAACATTTTGTTAAAAAGAGAACCTACCTAACACCTCTGGAGGGACTTGGTGTCCCAGGCTGAAAATCTATTTACTTTTTTACGCTCTGTCACGTCAAAGTTCACCAGCCATCAAATCGAATTCATGGGCCTCTACTCAGCATATTTTTGCACATCTCTTTCAGTGCTTTGTGGTGTACATCTTATAATTTCTGATTGCTGCATGTCTTCATGCTGCTCTTCTGCAGCTTCTGGTGAAATCATTTCTCCTTTGGAAAAGCTAATAAGATGTGCATGAAAAAGAGGTTACCATTGGCAGCTTGTAAGAAAGTAGTCTCTTTATGGCATGGTTACCCCAACGTTTTGCCTGTTGTCAGCATGTTTTGACTGTGTTCACTGGGATCCTGCTAAGTGACTGTGCTCTCCCTTTAAATGTGGTTGATTGGACCACACACACACCCCACATTTGGCATACTGGTGCCCCCATATAAGTCCCTAGTATATGGTACCGAGGTATTCAGGGCATTGGGGCACCAGGGGTCGCCCATGGGCTGCAGCATTTATTATACCACCCATGGGGAGCCCATGCAGACTGTATCTGCAGGTCTGCCATTGCACTACGTGTAAGTCTCCCCTATGGTATGCCCTCCTAGCCCAGAGGGCAGGGTGCAGGTACCTGTGTGTGAGGGCACCCCTGCATGAGCACAGGTGCCCCCCACGAACTCCAGCTCCATTTTCATGGACTTCTTGAGTGCGAGGATGCCCTTTTTTGCGTGTACTGAACATAGGTCACTACCTATGTCCAGCTACATAATGGTAACTCTGAACCTAGGCCTGTTTTCTATCAAACATGTCAGAATCATACTCTAATACTGTTGCCAGTATTGGAAGTGTGATTCCATGCACTCTAGGTCCTCCTTAGAGGACCCCCAGCATTGTTCCTACCAGCTTACAGGGGTTTTCCATGCAGCCCAAGCTGCTGCCACCTACCAGACAAGTTTCTGACCTCCTGCTGCTTTATCAGTTCAAGCCCTGGAAGGCAGAACAAAGGATTTCCTTTCGGAGAGGAGGGTAACACCCTCTCCCATTGGAAATAGGTGTTACATGGGTTAGGAGGGGTAGCCTCCCCAAGCCACTGGTATGCTTTGAAGGGCACATTTGGTGCCCTCCTTGCAAAAGCCAGTCTGTACCAGTTCAGGAACCTCCAGTCCCTGCTCTGGCATGAAACTGGACAATGGAAAGGGGAGTGACCACTCCCCTGTCCATCACCACCCCATGGGTGGTGCCCAGAGCTCCTCCAGATGGTCCATTGATTCTGCCATCTTGAATCCAAGGTGGGCAGAGGCCTCTGGGAGCATCAGAGTGGCCAAATCCGACAGGGGACGTCAGAGCCCCATCCTGATAGGTGGTCATCTGGCTAGGTGACCAATCCCCCTTCCAGGGCTATTTAGTATCTCCCTCTTGGGTGGGTCCTCAGATTCGACTTGCAAGATTCCAGCAGAAGTCCTCTGTAATGTCTACTTTGACTTCTGACCACTGGAACTGCAACTGGACTTCACAGGAACCTACAATCTGCAGCTCCAGCGACCACATTCACCCTGCAACATTGTTTCTCCGGCTCCTTCCAGCAACTGCAATATTTCACAGACTGTGCATCCTCTGAGGGCAGCAAGTCTTCAGTCTGCAAAAGAAGCAAGAAGGAATCTACCTTGGAGTAAAGAAGTCACTCCCCTGCACATGCAGGCACCAACAGCAACAACAACCAACTGTGTGGATCTCCTCTCATCCTGAGCTGCATGGATCCTGTATCACAGGTGGTGGTCTGGAGTGGTCCTCTTGGTCCTCTCAGCCAGCTGTCCAACTTTGGTGAATGTAAGCCCTTGCCTTCCCACGCAGGACAGTACCACCATGCACTGCGTCTCTTGCAGCTACCAAGGCTTGTTGGCATCTTCTCCAAGGGATCGTCAGGCTCCATGTAGCCTCAGTTCCTAGCACTCTTCCTTGCGACGCACAGCCCTCTGCTTGCTTCTCCTGCGGCATGAGACCCTTCTCCAGTTGTGCTACATGGGCTCCTCTGCGACTCCTGGGTCCTCTTCAAGTGGGTCTTCTGTGGGGTCTGCCTCTTCTTCTGTGGACTCTCTGCATTGCTTAGGGTCCCCTGGGACTTCCCTCCATGATTTGGGTCCCCCTGGACCTTGCTGGTCCCCGGCAGCTCTACTTTTTGTCTACCGCCACTTTTGCCTTTGCCAAGGCTTGTTGGTGGCTTTTCAATGCCACAGACAGACTGCAATCTTCCATCCGGCATGGGACATCGACTGCATCCTCCAGGAACTCTTCACTCACTCCAGGGGTGCATTGCTGATTGTCTTCGTCCTACCGTTGACCAACTCGTGCAACCACAGACGGTTGGGTAGTGGCTCCTGCCACCACCTGACACTTCCACGAGTTCCGGACTTGGTCCCCTTCTTTTTCAGATCTTCCTTCTTCAGGATCTATGCTGGTTTCTTGCATTCTTGTCCGGGTGGTTTGGGGAAAAAACAGTAACTTACTCCTTTCTTCCTGGTCGCTGGGGGGCACCTTTTGGCGTTCCTAGTTCCTCCAGCTCCCCTCTACAGATTCCACTTACCTGGGCAGGAGTCCTACATTCGCATTTCATTTTTTTGTATATGGTTTGGGCTCCCCCTAGGGTCACTATTCTCTATTGCTATTGCACTGTTTTCTATTGCTTATTATGCTTATTTCTGATTACTAGTGTACATACTTAGTGTATTTTACTTACCTCCTATTGGAGACTTGACCATCTAGCAGTTATAGTAATTGTGTCACTAAGATAAAGTACCTTTATTTTTGTAACACTGTGTGGTTATTTCATGTGTGTAAGTGCTGTTTGACTAATAGTGATATTGCATGAGCTTTGCATTTCTCCTAGATAAGCCTTGGCTGATCATCCACAGCTACCTCTAGAGAGCCTGGCTTCTAGACACTCCCGACATTTCACTGATAGGGGAACCCTAGACCTGTTATAAGGTGTAAGTACCATTAGTAGCCACCACACACCAGGCCAGCTTCCAACACTGGTGGTGCAGCACTTGCAATTGCCTTACCACTCTGACACTTGGTACTTTCCACAGGAAAGGCCAGTTACTGACTGTACTTAGTGTCAGGGAATTAGTACCACAAGTTTGGGTAAGCTAGGGGTTTAGGCATGGCCCTTGCTTCAAGCTTCTGTGGGGAGACTAAGAGTTAGGGTAGTTAGGAACACCTATACCACTCTAACAACACACTCTGTCTTCAGCAGAGACCATAGCTCAGGCCATGGACTCACAATATGTGGGCCTCACTTTCCAAGAGTTGAGGGAGTTGTGTTCAGATAGAAACCTGAAGACAGATAGGAACCCTAACAAGAGTCTGCTCCTAGGCCTCCTGCTCCAGGCTAACCAGGACGACGCTGGCAGTCAGAAAGGGGAGGAAGAGGATGCAGAATCATGCCTCTAGTGTTAGAAAGACATGATTTAGACACTGAGTAGGGTCAGCAGGGTACCTTAGTTGATCAGAGAGCGCCTAGTACACCCCCAGCCCAGCTAGGAGCACCACTGGTAGAGGGAGTGGAAGCCATAGAAGAAGCCCCCTTTTGAACCCAGAGGGATGGTTGAGAGGGCGACTAAGACTAGGTACCAATCCTCACTCCCTACTCTCATGTCTCCTCAGTATCTGAGGGGACACACTGCTCAACTTCAGGTGAGGATTTCCTAGACAGGGCTCTCAGGCAACTGAGACTGGAGGAGGCCACGCTTAGGCTACAACAGCAGCAGCTAGCCCTAGGCCCTAGATAGGGAGGCCTTGGCAGTGGAGAGAGAAAGGCAGGGTTTGGGGTTAGCACCCCATGGTGGCAGCAGTTTTAGTTTCAGGGAGCCCAGGGTCAGGGAGGACGCTTTTGACTTCAGAAGCTCAAACAAGGTGGGGATGACTCCTCTACAATTGGTTCACTGCTTTGGAGGGCACCTGTAAGGTACAGAGGGCCCCCTAAGGCAGTTATCTGCTGTTTTGTGGCTCTCCTTCTGTGACAAGGGTAGGGACAGACTCCTAACTGCGAGAGAAGAGGATGCAGACAGTTACTCAGTTCTAAAAAAAAAAGCACTTCTAGATGGTTTTGGTCTAACCACTGAACAAACAGGATAACGTTCAGGGAGACCAGGAAAGAGTCCTCCCAAGATTGGATAGATTTTGTGGACTGTTCTGTGAAAGCCCTTGAAGGCTGGTTGCATGGAAGCAAAGTCAATGATTATCAGGGCTTATACAACCTAATCTTTAGAGAGCATATTTTGAATAACTGTGTGTCTGATTTGTTGCATCAATACCTGGTGGACTCTGATCTGACCTCTCCCCAAGAATTGGGAAAGAAGGCAGACAAATGGGTCCACATCAGGGTGAGCAGAAAAGCTCAAACAGGGGGTGGCCACTAAGAAAGAAAGATACAGGTAAGCACTTGGAGAAGGATGGGGACAAATAAAATCCATAGAGTCTTTATGAGGCCCAAAAATTCCTCTGGGGGTGGGGGCAAATCCTCTTCCTCGTCCTTCAGCTTCAAGAAGCCTTCGTGCTATGTCTGTAAAAACAAAGGCCATAGGCCAGGAGACAGCATCTGCCCTAAGAAAGGCACCAAGCCAACCACCACTACCAACCCCACTTCTACTTCTGGTGCCCCTAGCTATGGCAGTAGTGGTGGGACTTCTAACAGTAGTCTGTCTAAGCGTGTAGCTGGGCTCACGTTAGGGACTGTAGTGGGGTCTGGGTTGGTTAGAGAGACCATTGAAGCAGTGTTAGTCTCTGATGGGGGAATTGACTTTGCCACCCCAGCTGCCTGTCCCCTTAACATGGGTAAGTACAGGCAGCATCCTCTGATAAATGGTGTTGAGGCTGAGGCCTATAGGGACACAGGTGTCAGTGTCACCATGGTGACTGAAAAACAGGTATCTCCTGAGTAACACCTACTTGGTCACCAGTACCAAGTGACTGATACTCATAACAACACTGTGTGCCACCCCACGGCAGTTGTTGATTTTAGCTGTGGGTGGGGTACTGATCCTAAAAAAGTTGTGGTGTCGACAGACCTACCTGTAGAGTGTCTATTAGAGAATGACTTAGAGACTTCAGCTTCGGCTGAAGTGGAGTTAGAGCCCGATGCAGCAATGCTGGGCATCACAGGGCATATTTTTGCCTTGACTAGAGCACAGGCCAAGAAGCAAAAAGAGCAGGGAAACTTGGAGCCAGGAACAATGGCCAAGAACTTCTCAAAGCTAAGAGTAGGAAGGGCGAAGAGGTGCCCTCTACTCTAGCCTCCAGTGAGGATTCAACCCCAATGGGGCCAGAATCTACTTCCTTGGCAGAACCTACACCAGAGGAGCTACAAGCTGACACAGCTGAGTTCTTGAGTGCAGGGGGGCCTGCCAGGGAGGAGTTCAGCAGGGCACAAACGACTTGTTCCACACTGGAGGACTTGAGGCAGCAAGCTGTCACTCAAGAGGCAGGGGATGTCAGTGGCACCCAAAAGGTGTATTGGGAAGACAATCTCTTGTACTCAGAGCCAAGGGACCCCAAACCTGGTGCCACCAGGAGGCTGGTGGTCCTGCTGCAGTACAGAGAATGTTTGTTAACCCTAGCACATGACATTCCCCTGACTGGTCACCTGGTGCGAAGCAAAACATGGGACATACTTGTCCCTCACTTTCACTGGCCCCATATGTCAGAAAACACAAAGGAGTTTTGTTGCTACTGTGTCACCTGTCAAGCCAGTGGCAAGACAGGTGGCACCTCAAAGGCCGCCTTAATTATGCTTCCAGTGGTTGGAGTAAACTTTGAAAGGGTTAGCCCCTGCCTTCTTACGCAGGACTGTACCCCCATGCACCGCATGGCTTATTGGCATCTCCTCCAAGGGATCTTCAGGCTCCATGTAGCCCCAGCCCCCAGAACTCTTCCCTGCGACGCACAGCCTTCTGCATGCTTCTCCTGCTGCATGGGACCCTTCTCCTGTTGTGCTGCGTGGGCTCCTCTGCGACTCCTGGGTCCTCTTCCAGTGGGTCTTCTGTGGAGGCTGCCACTTCTTCTGTGGACTCTCTGCATTGCTTAGGGCCCCCTGGGACTTTCCTCCATGAGTTGGGTCCCCCTGGACCTTGCTGGTCCCCGGCAGCCCCGGCAGCTCCACTTTTCATCTACCGTGACTCTTGCTTGGTGGGTAGTGGCACCTGCCACCACCGGACACTTTCACGAGTTCTGGACTTGGTCCCCTTCTTTTTTAAGTCTTCCTTCTTCAGTATCCACCGCTGGTTTCTTGCAGTCTTGTCTGGGTGGTGTTTTGTTCCTCTTTTCAGTCCTTTTAGTGGTTTGGGAAAAAACAGTAACTTACTCATTTCTTCCTGGTCGCTGGGGGGCACTGTGATACTTACCTTTTGGGGTTCCTAGTTCCTCCAGCTCCCCTCTACAGATTCCACTTACCTGGGTGGGGGTCCTGCATTTGCATTCCATTTTTTTAGTATATGGTTTGGGCTCCCCCTAGTGTCACTATTGTTCTCTTGAACTGTTTTCTATTGCTTTTTATACCTATTTCTTATTACTAGTGTACATATTTAGCGTGTTTAACTTACCTCCTATTGGACCGTTGCCTATCTAGTACTTTTGGTAATTGTGTCACTAAAATAAAGTATCTTAATTTGTGTAACACTGTGTGGTTCTTTCATGTGTGTAAGTGTTGTGTGACAAATAGTGGTATCGCATGAGCTTTGCACGTCTCCTAGATAAGCCTTGGTTGCTCATCCACAGCTACCTTTAGAGAGTCTGGATTCTAGACACTGCCTACATTTCACTGATAGGGGAACCCTGGACCTGGTATAAGATGAAAGTACCATAGGTACCCACCATACACCAGGTCAGCGTCCTACACAGCTGATCTGGAATTTATTACTGGTATGTGTCTGACTTCTCTTGTGGTCTCTTGTGTTTCTCTGTAGTGCTATAACATCACTTCAGTGCTTGATTTGTTTTACAAAAAGTTAATAAAAAGTCTAGGAAGCCTTCCACCAGCACTATTTAATACTGGGTGGCCAAATAGCTAGGTTGCCTAGTCTTGATTCCATCTCATGCCTCTTTCTTTCACCACTCAATAATCCATGTCCTTTATCTCACACTTCAAAGTTCTTTACGTCTCTGCTTTCTACCCTTGTCACTGTTTTCCTATCTTTCTCTGCTTCCTCCGTTTTCCTTTCATTTCTTTCTTTCTCTCCTTCTATCTGAGTCAAAGTCTAATTATTTAAAAAAAGCCACAGTCCCTCAAAATGAGTACCGGTGCCAGCTACTAGCAGCCACCTTGGGTGCCTGCAGGGAAGGCAAAGGCGGGGCACCTCCCCCACCCGGATTTAGGTACAACCTGGTGTGCAGGCTCACAGTGCTGCGTAACACTACAGCCGCCGTAGTATTATGCTGCCTGCACTAATACGGCTGCGGCCCCTGCCAAAAACTGTCCGGGCCACCGCAGACCGCCCCTTCCTCTGAAAAAATGTATGTGGATGCCCATGGCAGCCATTGACATGAATGAGGTACTTCGTCAGTGCCTCATTAAAAATACCAAAATGACACTTCTGGGAGGAAAAAAACTCAGAATTACCTCAGGAAAGTGCTATTCTTCACCCACAAAATATCCTACTAAAAGATAAAGGCACAAAAAACTTAAATGCATGACACCTGACTACCATGTCACTTCTAGTACCCTAAGGTACTAAGTGAATGCCTTGGAAAAACCTGTCCCAATGGATCATCTGGTGTAAATTGGTTTCAGGGTAGACTCGGTTTACCCAATTATACAAAGAAATGCATAATGTCATGTGTACCTGGTTGTCTTCAAGATCATCATCCAATAGACATTTGGGGCCATATTTATACTTTTTGACGCATAGCTGCGCTAACGCAGTTTTGCGTCAACATGTTTTACGCGAGCTAACGCCATTACTTTGTGTCGTGCGGGCGTCAAATTTATACTTTGACGCACGGCGGCGCAGATCAAAGGTGTGAGTCATTTTTTCTGATGCACACCGCTGCGGCAAGTCGCAAAGCAAAATGACGCAAACGCAACTTGCTTTACGCCCCGCACAACGTATATGTGGCGTTTTTTTACGCAATTGCGCCAAAAATCGCTGCAAACACATCATCTCAGCAGAGGAGAGCCAAAATGGATCCCAGATGCCCCAACAGACCCCAGGAAGATGACAACAGGCCAGGAACCAGCCAGGAGGATCGACACAAGAACCAGGACACCTCTAAGATGAAAAGAAAGTGTCGCTTCAGTGCAGAGGAGCAGGAAAGTTTGGTGAAAGAGGTGACGGAACACCAGCACCAACTGTTTGTCACATCAAAATTGCCTATTAGTAGGAGAGAGGCTATATGGCAACAAATTGTCGACAAGATCAACAGTGTGGCAGAAGTGCGCAGAACAGTAATCGAGTGCAAGAAACGCTGGCATGACTGCAAGCACAGGACCAAGGAGGCCAGGAACAGGAAGGCAGCACTGCAGACTGGAGGTTGGAGTCCAGCACACCAGGAGCCCCTGGACCACATGGAGGAGATGGTCGCAGCCGTCATCCCTGAGGAGATCGTCACAGGGATTCAAGGACAGTTCAACGCAGATTACCAGGAGACAACGTACATACAGGGTAAGTCGCATGGGGAATTTACATGCACTAATGTCAACTACAACTGGGGGGGGATACTGACCACATAATGTATGTAAGTCACCATATACATGGGGTGGCATGGGCAAAGGGGGATGGCATGGGGGCATGGCCTGCACAGACAGAAGCTGGGGCACACCATTACACTACCTCAACAACAGCCCCATGGGGGCATGCTGACATGCCAATGATGGAGCAAAGGGAAAGCCACGCCAGGAGGGAAGGGCACAACGTCAAACTGACATCCCGGCACACGTCAGCCACCATACCCCCTACAATAACTAGGGCCCTATTAACAACCACTAGCCATACTGACAACTGCAATGTAACTGCCACAACAGTTGCCACTACCACCTCCGGTCTGTGTGCCGCTCAAGTAGCCAATGCCAGTATCTTCCCCATGGATCATACACACCTAAATCAGAGGGTTGGGGATGACAGCTACAGAAACCCCCGGAAAAAAGAAAAAGGCCCCAGTACTGTCAAATGTCAATGCCCATAGTTGTCACCAACATCAGCCAATGTCAACAACAATAGGAGCTACACAGCACTAAGGACATACCCATGCTGCATATGTCAGGGTCCATCCTGTGCCTGGGTCACAATGTAACATCCCAAATGTCATACTGCTCAGACAACAGCATTAAGGGGGAGGACACATGTAACTGCTCACTGAAATACACCTGCACAGTCAGAGCAGGAAATAGGACACTGCAACAATTTTCAGGGCATTCCAATGTACCACACATTCCCAACATTAGCTGTACACATTACCAATGCCAACATCCATATCGTGCCATAACAATGCTATGCATAGGATATGCCACTTGTCAACTACATTTAGGTGGAAGTGAAAGATCAGAGACTGGGGCAGGTCCAGATTAGTAAGTGTGCTGCCAGTGCCATCGGCACACCCACAGCCAGTGATAGGCCTCACCATGAGGATGGATGTAGACAGAGGGTTGAGTAGGACAAGAAGGTGCCAAATCACTAATTGGCCTAAAACAATACTAGAGGAGATGATGCAGAAAAGTCCAATAACCTAATACTATACATGTGACATGCAGGTGGGCCATAGGCTTGGGAGAATGTCCATCTGAAAGACTGGAGCTATGAACACGAAACAAGATCACAATGTGAAAAGCATCACACGGCAGCCATGTCACATCATTAATGCCACTACACAGACCCACTAATTGTACCCTGTTTCATTGCAGAGGAAGATGGATCTCCTGCGGATATGCCTGTCCCAGAATACCCTGATGATATGGATGACGAGCAGATAAACATTACCCAGGAGACCATCCAATAGGTCCTTGGAACCCTCCAAACCCCACCTTCAGTCACAAGGAGGAGCACAGAACAAGCAGCCATCACAGAGGACCCCCCCACCATCCCAATTATAAGACTTGCCAGCTCCAATACAGCTGAGGACTCAGACGACACAGACACCAGCTTTGAGCGAACTGTAGTCGGAGTACAGCGGGAGCTGGCCAAGGAGGTGTGGGAGGGGATGCACACTATGGCAGCCAGCCTTGAGGGGGTGCGTTTGTGCATGATGTCATCTGCAGATCAGGCAGCAGCCATGCAAGCAACATGCATTCTGCAAGGACTACAACAAACTGTCAAGGAATTGACCACTGCAGTAAGGGAGTTGCCACAACACCTCGCACCCCAAACCTTCCACTGCATGAATGGATGCAATCATGACCCCCTCAGGGCCGACCTGGCTGCCTACCATCGTGATGTGGCTGCTATTCTTAAGAATCAGCAGATCCTCCTTGCAGCAGTACTGCCCTTAATACCTTCACAGGTAGCAGCGACCGGGATGTCTGACTCCAAGTCTTCTAACACTGAGGTGTGTGTTGCCCCTTCACAACCACCACCAACAAGGACAGAGGAGGACACACATCAGAAAAAGAAGACATGGAACAGATCACATTCACACGGAAGAGTACCCAGAAGCACTAGTCCCTGCAACATGGCCAACTATTACCAAGGTCCTGGGTTTTGTCAAATGTCAGTCTTACAACAACTCTACTCAATGACTGTTCTGCTAACCACTGTATATCTTGTCAGCCTGCCCAGTGAATGTCTCTCTCTTACTAATCGGCAAATCCTGTCCCTCTGCACTGTCTGAAACATCACCCCAGCATGTCAGAAGCATTACCTTAACCCCTTGTGTAGGATCACAACATAAGATGCCACTAGAATGGACTCACAATCATGGACAATGTACATATTGCACTACAGCACCTTTCAATAAATAGCACTTGCACAACAATTCTGTCTCTGTGTAATGTAACACATAAACTGTGCAGTAGATAACTGAAATGTGCCTACTTTCAAATCATGTAGCTTGTCAATACAACTGTCCTGATATCATGTAGTCAGAAAAATCTGCACAGTGGCCAGGATTTCATCATACCCTGCCCTTCCTGAGGGTAATAACTGATGAAGTAAGAAACCACACACCATCATGCTGTGTTGGACAGAATAATGCTTCCTCAAGGGATATCTAAGTCATCAAATAGTGGCAGATAAATTTTGTCACCAATACAATACTAACACATATACCAGTGCACACAAATCTAAGCAAACAGTACAAAACACTGCATGAAATAAGCTGTCTGAGTTAACATCCAAATAGGTAATCATGCTGAACAGTGTCACAAATGATCTATGTGAGTAATGAAGACAAGAAGACAAGAGTGCTTACCAGAACTCATCTTATAAAGGGTGCCTGAAAATTACACTGCAGTCAGACCTAAAACTGTTCCCCCAATACCAAGTCTGGAAGCACTGTTTGTGACGTAGAAAACATACTCATCGACATAAACATGTTATGATCCATGTTAACTGTGATTGGTGGTTGAAACAAATGGGGGATTCTTTGCAAGGTAGCTCTGGGGTAGCTGCCATTTTACAGCTCAGTTTGGATTTGTTCGTAGCATAGGACACAAATGTCACAGAACAAAAATCATGTACACTGATGCCAAGCCCATGATCAAGTAGCATTTAACACATACTGTAAAGGGTTAACTACATATTTATTAAAAGGTAATCACAGAAGAGGAAACTGAGGGAAAAGTCCTACCTACCCTAATCTACCCTAACTACTCATTACCCACAACTGTCCGTAACTAACCTAAGCTAAGCTTACTTATCACATGTAATGAATCATCCTAAACATCAACCCCAAACCCCCCATTATGAGACAGGATACATGGAGGACAACACATACTAACCTACACACATACTATCTTAACCTAAACAATCAAATATATATATATATATTTTGTTTTATGAAACACACAAGAACCCCAACATCTACACACACTTAATAAGTAAAAGTAGAAAGAATCCTGCCCCCCACCCCCCCACTAACACTAACTAAACTAACAGCCTATACTAACCTAACACTAATCCCCCAAGCCCACTAAGCATGAGAACAAGGAAAGAGGAGGGAGGGGAGGGAATCATGTCCATTGCAACTAAATGTCTAGAGGTTGGCCCTCCGGAGGGTCCGTTTGATTGATTTTACCCGGCTTTTTATATAGCGGACATCCCGGGTCAGATTGCTGACCCTCCTCAAAACACGGTCCATCTTCCTTTCCAAGTCCCGGAATGCCGCAGGATCAACAGTTGGTGCTGGTGCTGTTTGGGTACCGGCGGAGGAGGTCTGTGGCCGTGTGGAGCCTAGGCCACTGGACTGTCCTGCAGCTGTCGCACTGCTGGGGCCTGGGTGTGCAGCTGATGTAGGGACAACTGTACCCTCTGTGGGTGGGGCCACCTGGGGAGAACCAGTGGTTGTGCTGGTGGTGGCTGTGGTGGGCAACGTTGGGCCACCCTGTGGTGAAGCCCACCATGCTCCGGAGGCCCGTTCCGCCTGGTATGTACGGGCCATCCTTCTGAACCCCGACTGCACCTGCAGGATGTGTCGGTACCTCATGTCCCGCCTCTCAAACTCATGCTTTTGGACGGGTGTCATGTTCGCAGCTGTGAAGACAAAGGCCAACAATTTATGATAGGAACTGCATTGTGTGAAATGGCACAAGCGGTCAATCTGACAATACATCTACTGTACTTGTAACAGCTCATATCACCATACAGATCATTGAAAGTCTCTGAGGAAGTACATGGCAGGCCTGCCTATAAAGGTCATCTCACACATAGCACATCCAAAGCCTACATGATGGGTAACAACTGGCAATAACTTGCCATCTGAGTTCGGACAGTTGTCAGCTAACAATCATGCTGCACATCCTCCGCCACTGCCTGGGCAACATATGTCAGTGTATGTGATGATAAACAAAAACCACAAGGTCTGCAATTTGTAATAGGTCTTGCTAGTACAGTACTCATGTGCCATACCTGAATGTGTATACTAGGTTCCAAACAAACATTCAAATAGTCACAAGTATGTGTAACATGCCGGTAGCATCAGTCCTATGTACCCTATTCAAAAACCCATGCCTGTGTTTAGGGGGGGGAAGCACAACAAACAATTCCAAACAACATGCACACCCAGGAGTGTATAGAAAGCTCAACACGTGTTTGGCTCTACACACACACCACGTGTAAGGCCTATCAACAATTAGGAGTCAGCTAAACCTTGACCAATCCTAGCGCCACACATGTCAGAAAATGCAGACCGTGGTCCACATCATATACTTCCAGTGAGGCATGACTTTCAACAGACACAGAGTAGCAAGAACACCCATGATCATGATTAGCATGCACACCTAGGCCATTGCACTCTAGTTCCACACAATTGTAGTACTACATGTGGAAGTACATGCTACCAGAAGGTTCAACCTACAGTGTAATAAGTACTTTGGTGAATAGGGAAGCAGCACTCTTTTGGAAAGCAATTTGCAGTACCAATCTGGGAGAATGTGAGTCTGACATGCAGACTCAATCTGAGACGAGTCCCAGTGCAACTCTTATTGATACAAGTGTAATCCACATGACTCACCCCAGTTCTCATTGCGGGACCTACAGGAATGGACTACAAACCCCAGATTATACAATTGGATAATCATTGGGCAAGTCTAATTTTTTAATGACTGAAATCCCACTTATGGAACAAGACAAGTGATTGTGCAGCGCATCACACCTTGCTATGTGTTCAACACACAGGAGTCCATCACACATCACCAGCAAACACAAAACATAACACACATGTCAACACTCACTGTAGGTGTCTGGGTCCTCAAATCGAGCCACCTCTCCCACTGTGTGCGGTGCCGGTCCACCTGTAAAGCATGGAAGGAAGAATGTGCTCAGAATCTGTGCACTGACCAACAATTTCAATAACAAAAACAATGTGTAAGCTGACATAAGTAATGAAACCCTTTCAGACATGCTTATACTGCATCGAATATCTCACAGCGAACATGTACATAGCATGGGTCTCCTGCAACAGTTACACACAGTTCTACACACATGCAGTGGCCCTGACTATCTTGTGGTGGCAAACTGGCACCTTCGTTAGTGAGCAGCAACAATATTGGTGTGTATTAGTCTCATCATGTGCATCCAAGAGAGACATCCAAAGGCTGGTTACTTGAGGACTGCATTACCTGTCAAACAGCCTATGTGGTTATGACACATTTATGACAGATAGGTACAATGTACAGAGTGGCAGGGACTTTTGTAAGCCCTCATGTTGTTACAGTTTCTTCATTTGATGTGGCCCAGCAATGGTGATTGGCACCAAACATAGATATTTGTACCCTTGTGCATACCTTTGGACTGCCATCCCTAATCGGAATGTGGCACAACAAACTCCAAATACCTGTCTAAGATGTTAGCTGAGGGCACCTTACTCCTTTTCCAAAATAGTTCAAGTCCAGATCTGACATGTATCCAAAAAATATGAAGGAGCACATTAATCCCTAACAAGCATAGCACTTCCGTGAATGCTTTCCTTACACACTCACCAGACACACATGAGACATATGTCTGGGCCACATTGCTATCATCAATTGACGTGAAAGCAGCACTCATTTTCTGCATCATTTAGTGTTTCCAAAGTCAGTCTAGCTATAGCGTCAACATATGTAGCAATTATGTTAGTACATCTATACTTCACTGGCAATTGTGACCTGTAGAGTCATGATTGGCTCATCTTTTTTTTGGTTGTCTGACACAAAGGCGGCACTAAATTACATTAAGCAACAAGCATCCTGTACGTTTGCAGAGCATGAGCTGGCTGACTGCTAGCATTTGTGATCCGTCACATAGTGCATCAATTACCCTGTATGTTTTTGCAGCATTACACACACTCAGCAACTTAGCTGGCAGATTTTGTACCAATCATCTCATGTCACTACACAGCTTTTAATTGTGCACATTTACATGATCTGTACTCACCAACAGGGCCACCAATCATGATTCCCAGGTGGTCCAGCAGATCTCGCTCCCTGGAGATGAGGTCAGCCCAACGGTGCTTCAGCTGGTGGTCATTTCTCTGGCTCCCATACACGCGCACCATGTGATGAAGCAACTTCCCCCACCGGACTTTTCGGGCCTCAGTGTGATACCCCTGTATCACCCTGCCCCCTGCCTCGATCATCAGTGGGAGGTAATGGCACACCAGCCATATGAACCCCCCCAACTCCTCCTCACCCATCCTGCCAAGATGTGGCCTACCCGACATCTCAGCACAGAAAAGGGGAGAAAAAAAAGGAGAAAGGCGAAAAGGCGGAAAGTAGGAGTAAGTAAATACAAAGTAAACTTAACAACTAAAAGAGCCCAACTATCCCCAAACTAGCACTACCCACAACAGGCTCCAACAAACAACAAATACACTACTGTACTGGACAAATGTAAACAACACACACTCAGACAGTATAATACAACAATGTTTAATTCACAAACCAACAAGATAGCACTCAGGACACAAAAGCACAAGATCACTGGACAACACTCTGAACACAGCCACACAGTCTAGAAGAATCACAGACTGCAAAGTGAAAGTGAAAGTACACCCACTGTACAGATTCTGTAACCTATTACATCACATCCAGCATAACATGGCTGCCGTTTTTTTCCATTATGCGTCATTTTGTCACGCATTCAGCGACAGGAGTGAAAATAATGCCGCCTCCAAATAATATTATTTTTTGGTTAATAATATTTTGATGCGGCATAATTTTCATTTCTGTGCGTCGAAGAATATGACACACAAGCTGTATGCGTGAAAAAATGACGCATAAGGAAAAATATGTCTTTTTTAGGGCCAGATATTTCAAGCAATTATGCATTCACAAACGGTGCGATTCGCAAACTACTGCCGTTTGCGAATGCAAAAATGCCTTTCAGAATGTTTGGAAGGCATTCGCAGTGCAATTGTAAGGAATTGCCAAAATAGCAAATCCTTAAAATTGCGCCCCCATGTAGATTATCGCAAATTGCGATTCTCTAAATATGAATTTGCTAATAGGGTGTCCTTATTTGCAATTTCGTGAGCACATGTATCAAGCCTTTCCTAAATGCGAATTGGGCATTTAGGAAATGCAATTACCACCAACAAAAGTTTGGTGGTAACTATGTGCAAATTACAAAATTAATTTTGAATAAATAATTTTTACAATTGACATGTAGAGCACACATGCCCCTAAAGCATGTGTGTGCTTCACGTGTCGGTAAAAATTATTTTTGGGGTGCAGCAGAGGGGGCCTTAGGCCCCCAGCAGCCTGGGATTTGCTGTTTCTAAATTGTACATTCCTCACTGGAATTCGCAATTTAGGAAATGCAAAACCATTGGCAGCAGGCCCATAGATGCAAATGGAGTTGGATTCTCTTTTTGCAAATCAGTAATAGCATTTGCGCATTTTAAGTAGTCGCTATTACCGCTTTTCAAAATTCATACATACCATTTAGCATTTCTTTAATAGCAATTTCTTCAAATTCCATATGTTAGAATAGCAATTTGTTTTTTTGTTACATCTGGCCCTTAGTGCATCAACTGGTTTAGTGGCATGTTTCAACCTTCATGTTAGGTTACATTTGGGACACTACTGTGATAGGCTGCTTGCAACCACTTTGATGATTGATGGTGTATGTTCTGATGTTAAAACACTTACTGCAGTGGACAGTGCACCACTACTTCCTTAACTGGAGTTTGACAGTTGGCTGACGCACTAGATGACTATATGTGTGGCCTACATATATGTCTTGCACAATTTGGCCATGTTTGCCATCAGGAGAAGATAGCAAGGTGACGTACATGGGTACAATACCTCAATGCCTATGGCTCAATGTGTGTGCAGTGGCCACTAATGTAGTTGTTGGCCCAGTGTGTGTGCATCACAAGATGCATTATAGAAAATACGCTTGTAGTATGTGTAGTCAATGTGTCCATACCATAGATGCAAGTCAATGTGGAAATGCGATAGGACATGTGTTAGTCATACATGTAGCATCATCCTTTGTGTGCCCTTCCAAGGTTTTGGGTAACATAGACACCAAAAATGGAAAAGCATGCACCAGATAGATGGCTGACATTTGGTCATGTCAATTGTCCACAGTTTCACCATCCTATGGTCCTAGATTTTTGTAAACTGCTTCCTAGGCACTTGTTGGTGAATCTAACAGTGAGTCAGACAAGTGCCTTGACGAAGTGGGTACCATGTAATTGGGCCAGATAGCCAAAGGTGAAGCAGAAATGTATTATGACGCCACAGTTGAGAACATATTACTGAGCCACAACTCTCCAGTGGCTGTGGTGGACCAGCATACGAGGCAGCCCGTGTCCACATATTTCCTGTGATCAATTGCACAGAGGTGTCATGTTCATGTGTGTGGTCCAATGTTGATCCTGTATAAACTGTTGAGGTGTATGTTGTCACTGTTACGTCCTGGTCTCATCATGAGTCAGTGGCAGCTAATCGTGTATCTACTGAGTATCCTTCAGAGATAAATGTGAGTAAAGTCAATGAGGACATGCAAACATACATGGGGATGGTCCCACCCTGTCACTGAAGACGTGTAATGAGACTTTCAACTGGGCAACCTTGGTGTGCTGAGTGAGAGAATGTCTCAGGTGTCATGTTCCGGCAGGTGTCATTACAACATTTGTACACAGGTTGGCCTCTGTGCATCCCACTGCATCTGGGAACATCATAGCCTCTGTGCAGATTAATTTGGCTGCTATTCACCACACACAGCCCATCTATATGTTTTGGACAATGTAATTCAGCGTGTGAACTGTCAGGGTCCTAACATGTGTAGACTTTTCATGGACATTATCTGAGGTTGCTGGTTCTGCTGGAGGCCACGTACACAATCCCAGGCTATGGCCCAGGTACACTGTCACACTTTGTAGTTCAAGCATTAATGAGACCCAGACAAGGGATGGGCCATGATTTTGCTATTCAAGGGCAATGTAACAAATATGCTACAAATAAAAGTCAGATGATGCTATACAATGTATTTGAGTATGCCTCTGAGGAATGAGAGGTTTTGTACAGCAAGTGTGGTACATATGTAGCCACCTGGAATCTTTAGGGTGACCCACAGACAGGTGCCAGTCAGGCTGACAGGATGCAGGGCCAATCAGGATCCAGCAATTTCACAAGTTACATGATCAGTGGTCTGACTAAGAGCGGTAGACAGTTGACATGTCAAACTGTGTATGTCCTGTGTTTTTTGAAGGTGACACATGAACCCAGGAACTGTGTTACATGGCTTCATTAGTAGCAATGCTTAATGGTGTATTTGTCAAAATGTCAACTTCAATGCTGTTCTAGGCATCAGCAGGGGCAGTGCATGTTAAATTGAGTGGTGTGCATGGCGGTGATCACAGGTGTGGGCTGCCTCAGTCTCTCACACGTCCTGTAGGTGAGATTTGCATTCAAATGGCCGACAGTACCTTTCACACGGGAAGCAATCTACAGTTGATACCAGGGCTTAGAAACTCCAAGCCAGTGTATTATTTGACCTGACGTCCATGCAGTCAGATAGTATTATGACAATGGTATACCATAGGAAAGGGTGTAGCACACTGGATGACTCTTGTTAGTGTGTGTGTGTAGAGGAGGGAATATCAGGGTACACATATTCGTATTCCAGGGACCTCTTCAGTCAGGTGGGTTGTGACCAGGTGCATGGGTGTGTCAGGATTTTAGAAATGGGCTGACATATCCATGGAATGTCATGTGCGCAATGCTTGTCATATGTGTGGCACTTGTGCTGTCTATGTTCTGCTTATATGGAACTGTAGTCACAGATAGTCGTTGCAAAGATTGTATGTAGATGGACTTACTGCTGTCAAGGGTCTGGTCATACAATTCTGTTACTGAAGCAAAAGCACATCAACTGCCGGATGTATAAGGCCTGTTTTCCCCTAATTGAGTGATGGTGTCTTAGTTGTGTGCCATATGCTGCGATGAACCATGTTTCCAACATTTATGTGTGTAATAGGTGTGGTCCTCTGCTATTGCCCTTCAAAGGTGAAATGTACAGGATCTCAGCCATTTACAGTGTGTGTGTATGTGACCGTTGTATGATACGCATCACATTTGTTGTGGGAATTTCTGTGTCCTGATCGGTACATCAGCAATGCTCCATGAGGCAACACTCTTCTTCTGATAGTTAGAGCTAAAGGTGTGCACAAATGATTAGCCAGACCATGACGTGGTGTTTATTATCAGTGTTTATTTACATTAGTTCATAAAGTGGTGATGGTGAATTAATTTAAAAGAAATTGTTCATGATGTGTTGGCGCCTACGCAATCCAGCAGCCGTGTTTGGTTGTTCCCCCTCATGTTGCAGGCCAGCATCCTCCTCTTCCTCCTCTTCAGGCATGTGTGGGTCTGGTTCCAGGAGGGGAATGTTCCTTCTTATGAAAATGTTGTGCAGGATGGCACATGTTAGGATGATCTTACAGACCATTTCAGGGGAATATAGGAGGCTACCACCAGTGATGTCGAGGCACCTGAATCTCGACTTGAGGATGCCGAAGGTCCTCTCAACTATGCTGCGTGTCCTCCTATGTGCGTCATTGTAGGCACGCTCTGCTGCAGTACTTGGGTTGCCAAATGGCGTCATAATCCATGGCTGGATCCCATACCCCTGATCAGCTGAAAGAGAAAGAGAATAGGATCATTTAGATGTAGCTTGGTCCATTTATATCAGCTTGCATGGCAGTAGTTGTCTTGTGTTGTCCATGTCTCTTTTGTGTTATTGTGTTGCATCCTAGGCTTGTAGCATGTACCATCTGCATTGTGTTGTTTTGTTGCCTGACCGAGTGTTTGGCTGGTGAGTGGTTGCCAGCAGTATGTTTAGGAATTTGCTGTACAGTGTGCCCTCCCTTGCACTGTGACTTGTGATACAGGTGTCCCTGTGTCTTCATTGGGGGTGAGATGATGGTTCCATACACAGGTTAATTTTAACAGTGTTGTTAACATGTTCATATCAATGCACCATGTACATCACATACCTTTAGACTTATGCAATGGATTGTTGTAAACAGGATTGTGATGCTTACTATTTGCAGGTGACATTTAGGCAACCCACTCCAAACGTTGTGACCACAGATGCCTTAACATTAGGTCAGATGTGTGACAGGTTCAATGGTGACCAATGAAACATGGCTAGCGATGTCACCACCTCAGTGTGTTCTTGTCAACATGTTGCTGTTGTGGTGTATGTGTTGTGTGTCCTAGAGGGTTTCTGTGTAGTGTGTATATAAGTAGGTTTTCTGTACTTACCAACAAGTAGTCCATTGCCATACGGTCCATCCTGGAAGTGTTGATTGATGGTGCAGTGACGGAAGATGAATGAGTCATGTACACTCCCAGGATATTTAGCCACGATGTTGTTGATCATTCCTTGGTGATCGACAATGGCCTGCACATTGATGGAATGTGTGGGCTTCCTGTTGCGGTAGAGGTGTTCAGTTGCAGCAGGTGGCACAAGGCGTACATGTGTGCAGTCGATTGCACCAAGGACGTGTGGGAAGCCACTGATGAGATAGAACCCCTGTTTTGTTTCCTGCTGCTTCTGCAGTGTGTTAGGGAAGCAGATGTGGTGGGGTGTGAGTCTGATGATGGCATCCAGTACTTTGGGCAAGAAGGCAGAGAATGATGGCTGTGATATTCCGGCAACCAGGGCACCAGTTGTTTGAAAAGAGCCACTTGCCAGCATGTGGAGTACAGCAAGCAGCTTGGTTTGTGTTGGGATTGTGTGGGGTGTCAGCAAGATGGGTGCCAACTGTGGCTCAATGTTGCGCAGCAGGTGCTGAATGGCTTGCCAGTTCAAGCTGTACCTCTGGATGATTTTGTGTTCCCTGAGGCCATGAAGAGTTGTTCTCGTGCGGAATAACCTCTCCTGCCTTCTGCGCTGCCTTTGGGGTCCCTGCTGGTGTTGTGGTAGCTGCTGTTGTTGTTGCTGTGCTCTGCGTCTACGTGCACGCAGGATGAGAAGCACCTCCATGTCTCCCTTTTGCTGCTCTGCTGTTGCTTCTGTGTGTTCTGATTAAGTACAGGTGTGTTTGCCCCATTTTAACGCTGCCCTGACCCAGGCGTTAAAATTTGACGCAAATCGGGCTGTGTGTCATTTTTTGAGTCCGCATCCCGGCCGTGCGTCATTTTTCCCCAGAGGCATAAATACGACGCTCGGCCGCTTCAGTAATTTTTTGGACGGGCACCCCTACCTTGCAAATGATTAACGCAAGTGGGATTCCCGTCTCCAAAAAATGATGCACACGCTTGTATTTTGATGCCCGCAGGCGTCAGAGTTTAAATATGGTTCACGGTTTGCGCCGGATGTGCGTCAACATTTTTGGCAGACATTCGGCGCAAACAGAGTTTAAATATGCCCCTTGGAGTCTCTCCTGAGCTGGCCCACAAGTAGTGCAGCACTGATCATTGTCACCATAACAAGTATCAGAGCACCTTCCAACAGGATACCCATTCTCTATTTATTAATGTCCACCTATAAGCTGGAACTGCTACCCTGATGACTCTGAATTCTCTTTTATAGGTGGGGGAATACTAACACACAAGCACAGGACAGACAGGGGTGGCCCCTCCAAAAATGCCCCAGAGCAGAAAAATAAAATGGTACTCAACTTTCTTTATTACCATTTTAGTTTTCAGCACCAAGTCCTGAATGGAGTGTCAGGATGGGACGGGCCACTGCTGCTCTGCTGCTGAGTGACAGCAGCAGAGAGCTGTGCACTTTAGTTTAAAGTGCGCATGTCCCTTTGGCCTGCCATCTTGCGACAGCCAGCCTGACATTCGCACTTTAAACTTCTCTAACCCAGCTGTCCTAAGACAGCTGGGTTACAGAAAGCACAGGCCTCCAGCACTCTGGTGAGTGCTGAGAGAAGCTGCTCACACCAATCTTGCCACTGGTTTCATGCTAGTTACCAGCATAAAACCAGCATCAGGATTTGTTACACTGTTTCCTAGTCCCCACGCTGTGTTGGAGCCACGACACGAGGAGGATGCTGTGAAGAGAGGGAGACCCGTCGCCGTCAGGTAAGCGCCTTTTCTTAAAAAAAATATTATTATTGTATTCCTCCCACCCCCTGCAAGTACAAACCAGCAGCCACTGAATACAGAGATTGTTCCACTTCCTGGAAAGGTGAATATAGGCCACTGAATGGGAGTTGTCAAACACTCCCAGCACTTGGAGTGTTATAAGGTCTACTCTTAATCAGCACTTAATTGCATTGCTGTCTGTCTTAAACTCCATGTTGTAATCCACTTTTAGGACTGTGCAATTATGGGAACTCTACCTCTGAATGCCAAGTAGTATCTGGGAATTCTATGATTGCAAGATAATAAAATGTTAATTCCACATAATATTTTGTAGGCACTTGTTTTTAAGCAATGCTTGTTTCCACCATTTTGCCATTTCAACACGTGTTAATGTTGAAACCTCGAAGTATTTGTGTGTCGCTGACATAGTGAATGGTGGTGATTGCATGCTGGTTTTCTTCTAGTTTTAGTCTATCATTCGAGTCAGAAACCATCATTTGCGTGGATTTCGGTAACAGGAGACAGGTTTTACCGTGGCATAATCTTTCCTGCACAGTAGCACAAAACTTGGCTAAATTACACAGTTGGCAGTATCAACGTCTCTACACATTGGGCTCACACCTTCCCTCATCTAATTCAGAGAACAGAGGGCACATCTCTTCAAAGTTCATCTCATGCATCATCAACAAGGATCCCTTGAGCTAATAGCACGGGGAGAATTACGGAAGGTGATATTGAGGTAGTAACTGAATGGAGCAGTGATGGATTTGAGCTCGTTTCTGGCCCAGCACTTAATTGCCTTCCGAGAAGGACCCAGGCAATTCTTTTTCTACAGATTCAGCACTGGTATGAAGTGATGTTGGCAAATCTTGGCTAAATGAAGGTAGGTTTGGCACCCAGAGAGTAATCGAGTTCCAAAGATAAGTAGCCTTTGCTAAAAAAAAAACCTACACCCAAGTCTCATACGCAGATGATGAGGAGCAACAACCAGAAGAACATCAGAGGAGGCCAACTTGCAAATAGAAATTTAGCCTGTAAATGTCTACTAAAGGTAACAATATACCATAGTATACTTCATGAACCAGACATAAAGACTTAAAACGAAATCTTTAGCAATTGGTAAACAATGTAGAGTGCTGAGAGCTACAGGGGCAGATGACATTTAGGATTGATAAAAGGTCAGTCTGGAAGTTGCATTCGGAATACTTTGAAGTTGTTTCGAAAGACCTGTAGGTGAGCCAAGGAAGAAAGAGTTAAAATATTTGAACGTCTAAGCACAGTCGTCTAGGACAACTAATCGTCACGCTAAAAGTGATAGAAGTGGTGACATTTTGTGCAACATTTGTAAAAGACAGAAACAGGTGATGGATATATGGTGAACCTGACTGGTAAGGTACAACATATGATCCAACTGAACACCACGATTAAGTACAACATTGGCAGGAATAGGAGGAGCACCTAGAGATGGCAGCCACAAATACTCAGGAACTGAGGATGATAGAGAATGAAACAATGACCCCTCATCTAGCTAGGGGTCGCCTTTATTCGCTCCACAGGCAGAAGCAGAGAGGCTGCATAATGGTGACCCGGACACTTTGGGATGGGAGGAATCACCCTACCTGTCGGCCAGTTCTTACGAAACAAGAGAGGGGAGGGAAGGCATCCTAGCCCCAAGAGTCATAATGCCTCGATGCATGGTATCATCGGGGGCACCACGGCGGGACTTAAATTGCAACAGCACCAACAAACTTTGACCACACAACTCACTGATGACACAGCCATATACACCGAACCTGCAGCTGGGGGCCGCTCCGCAAAACACAAGGTGAGTCGGGTGTTTGGGAGGGAGCATGGTCGAGGAATATCTTTGAAGTACTGAAGGGCTAAACAGAACCTTTGTCTTATCCGCATTGACTTTAAAGATATGTTGTAGCCAAGAAACCAGAGCTACAATGCCGTTAAGAAAAGCCACAGAGGTTAAAGCCTGAGTTATCAATAGAAATTAGTAGCTGCATGTCATCAGCATAGTTCCTAAAATTAATCCAATCAAATTACATGAGTTGGCCTAAAGGGCATATGTAAAGACTGAAAAGAGTCGAACTCAATGATGAACACAATGGAACACCTGCTCCAGGGCCTTAAATCTGGAACAGAAAGGAGATAAATAACCTGGGATCTATGCTCCAAATAAGAACTGTACCATTGAAGGACTGGAAACTGAATGCTGACTTCAGACAAAAAAGCGACAGGCAGATCCAACATCAAAAGCGTTACTGGGTTGCCACTGTCTGCCGACAATCAAAAACCATCTCAAATAGAAACTAGACAGCTTTTTTGGGCATGGGCTGGGTGAAAGCCTAATTGTGCAGAAGTTAAAGCATTGTACTGCCTAACAAACCAAGAACCCTGCCTGTTGATGAATCAGTGAAGAAGGATAAGCAACTCTAAGTACAACTAAATGTTAGAATTCCCTAACAATTATCAATAAAAAGCATGCAATATGAACATTGCTTTACTTTTTATCATCTATGTTTATAACAACATAAATATATGCTACAGAAAATCGTCCTTTTCTGTGCAAAATGTTTTAAGAATTAAAATATGGTGCCTTCTTGTTAAAAGGTAATGGAGCTCTGGGCCATGTTATTACCATTACTTCCTTGATAGATTTTTTTAATGATGCCTGAGTGGTAAAGGAGAATTAGGTCAATTCCACAATCCAATTAACACATTGGTCACACATTAAAGACCAAGAGACATTAGGTAAAATTAAAACGTTTTATTACCAATTAAGGGCCAAACTAATTTAAATAAATCTCAGAAACATGCTATATAAGTAGTGAATCACCAAAGGTGAATCAACGTATCAGATAAGGTTAAACCACCATAGCATAAAGCATACAAGAATTTCAGTTGAGGCAACACAAAAAATTTGAAATATCCAATGATCAGTGTACAAACTTTGATTCTCCTGTCTATGCATGAATACATCTAAAGTGATCTAAATTAAGCCTAGACTAAACTAAAGTCAGGAAACCCTAGTTAGTTCTGGGAAAATAGAAAGGTGTCAGCATAGTGGAGACTTCAGTAGAAGTTCTCCAATAGAGGTGATAAAAACCATAAAACCACAAAAAGAGAACAAGGGCAGAGAGTTCCGTACCACTCAGAGTCTAAAGGGAATCTGGTCTTCCATCTTCTCACCATTGAAATTGGCAACTCCACTCGAATCTCCCAAACCATGGTCTGTGCATCATGATGACTTTGACTGCCTCCCTGCTCCTGATACACAAACAGAACTCATCTCTTCTCTCCTTAGTTCGTTAGAGACTCTCTTCCTGCCAAAGTATCCTCCCAGACCTCACTATCACTAATACAAAGTATGCCTTTCATTAACTGTGGGATCACACAAATACACCCGCAAGGAAAAGAATATTGTACCGCAAGCAACACTTCATGTAGATGGTTAAACACAAGAAACCAAATGCTTAAGGCCTTTGGTCATGCTTACTTAGAATACATGATTAGAAGTGCACCTTTACAGATGCAGAATAAATGCAGATGTTTATAAATGAAAACATAAGTACATAAAGGAACTTTAATAAGCAATATAATTCAAAATGCACAAGTGTGAACGTGAATGAACTATCATGTTAAACGTAAGCATTAGAACATACGGATGTATGAATCTCTAGTCTTTTACAGTGAATGCACTATTAATAATACGTTCTGGTACTTTACTTCACATTAATAATGCTAAGGCACACAGTATATATGATGTCAGTCACATGTTTATATGATTTCTGTAACATCCAAGAGTGGAACCAAAGATCATGCTTCTCCAATCCCCTTCTGAATGGACCAGTTAAATCCTTGTAGTTTTCATCATTTTTCGTCTAGACTCCACCAGATGCTTCATGTCATCATAGTAGCTACACTGATTCTCTTCTAACTCCACATCCGCTCTTCTCTTTCTCATTCCCTGGTTGACTTTCATTCTCTTGTATACCCTAAAGAACACAACCAAAGATATTGCACAGTAGATAATTATCAGCAATGATCGCGAGACAGCACCCACTATTCCACTTCATAGATTCCCAAACTATGTGCCAACCGACGTAAACCCATTTCCGATTGCTTCCCAAACACCTATTGCTTCCAACTCCTTCAAATCTTACTTCAACTCATAAATGTTCATAATATACGCCGTCAGACCTTCATTCTTATCAGGTATGTAGGTACAGCTGAAGGTCTAACGCAGGATGATTCTGCAAAACCATCACTTATAGCCACCATTTCAGTATCTACAACAAATAAGGCTTCTGTTGTGTTAGTGGATAATTTATCTGCTATGATAGACAGCTTTCTAATCTTCAAAATCCTTTACAATCACTCCTACAGATGGAATAATTGCACCAAATATATCCCCTAATATTCCTTCCGCAATAATACCTCATCTAGGTCTGGAATTTGCTCCCCCAAATAGATTGTTGAAATGTTCAGCATGAAATGTGTTCAGGAAAACTATCCCTAAATAGCATATGCCATACTATCTTCTGGGCAACTAGAGCTATGCACGCCCTCTGCAAATAAAATGAACTTCCAGAATAACAGGATCTTCTCCATCCAAAAATACCCTCCTATTTCCTCTAACTTCAAATGTATGATCACATTTACTCCTTTCCACAAATATAGTATCAACTGTAGATTTATCTGTAAGTATGCACAATCTCCCTTTATGCTTCTAATCTAAAACCAATGCTGGAAGATTTCCTGCCACTTGATGCTCAACTTCTTCCTTGGTCCATTTATGCTGAGCCTGAAGGTCCTTTTCTGCTTTTGATTTAGCCTCCAAATCTCTTCTTCTATCCTCAACTAAATGTAAACATTTCTTTTACTTATCTGTCAAACTATAGATTAGATTATGTTGATGTGCATAGACAGTATCTAATGTTGTGATGGACTTAAAGAACCTCATTATTATCCCTAATTCTTTAGGTGCAGGGCATCTACTTAGATGCTCCAACAAAGGTATTTCTGAAAGAACCAGGTCATAATTTGAAAAATGATAGTGGAAAAGTCCTGATAAGTAAAATAAGCTCAGCAAAAGTCTACAAGTGACACCATATGGCAAAGGAATATGGTAGTATGTAATACCGTCTGCAGCTGATGCTGGCAGCTGCCTGGACACATAACAATCCCTTGCCTCCATCGTGTCAACGTATTCATAAAGCAAGTTAAAAAAGCATTAGAAGAAAAAATTACTCTAGATGCGTCTATGTGTAATTCTTTCTCATCTAATGTGTATAATCTATAAACTACAGGATTCAAGGCTAAAGGGGTTTCACTAGGCAAGGGTTTAACTGGGGTGGAAGACGTAGGTGAGGTTAATTAATACTGTAAGTACAATGATGAGCGTACCTACTATTATGTACCTACTTCTAATGTGATATGCACTATTACTAAAATTAGTTTACATCACTTCGCTAGAATCAGATTGTTGAGTGGAATATAGCAGCAGCAGAGTCTTCTCTGTCGATTTCCACTTGTACAAACAACAAAACAAAGACCAGGCAATGAAATGCAACAATTTTATTTAAAAGATCTTCGTGAGTCTTCTTTAGCCTTACTCTGTGTTCTTCTAAGGGAAAACCTTACTCTCCTTCAGCAGCCTTGGTACTCTTCTTAATTCCCTAACAAAGTCAATGCATATATCTCTCATACAGGCACAGTTCAAGTTCACTAATGATTGCATCAAGGATGAAATGTCTCAATCTATCTGTTAGTAAAGGAAATTCAAAATGAATTTTAAACAAAAGGTTCAGTTCAAAGTGGTTCAGTTGGATCTGCATAGTTATCCCTAACATTTCCAGAACTCTCTCTCTCTCTGTCATTGGTAACAAAGTATGTCTATTCATTTGAGGAGTACCTCTAACATGGACCTCTAGTTCTTTTTGATCTCCTTGGTGCAAGCCCTCCGTCCTCATTTTCACTCAGGCCAAAATTCTTAGGGCCTGATTTATACTTTTTGCCGCAAAACTGTGCAAACGCAGTTTTGCGGCAAAAAGTATAGCGTCATTCCACAGCCCCAGCTGG